>NC_136948.1:22153865-22701365 GCF_949987615.1 Pollachius pollachius | reverse complement strand
GGGACTTGAACCTGATTGCACACCAAACCCGTGGGGACCTCGTGTGCGGTGAGGACCTGAGTCCAGGTCCCCAGAGGCACAAGCATTGCAAATGAAAGAAAACACAATTTTAACATGCTTGGCAATGTACCCCTCAAATCCATTTAGGTCCTCGTCAGGTAGGTTTCACCGGATTTAAAGGGTGTGTGTGTGTGTGTATCTGTGTGTGTATGTATTTTTCGGAATGCACCCCTACTGGTCAGATCTAGAATAACTGTGTGTGAACTGTGTGTTCACCTGACATATCAGGTCCCCACCACACCCACTGCACCCCCACCCAAGCCCAACCCTAACCCGGCTCCACGAGATCATCGAAGGCCTGATGAACTTACTGGAGGTTTTAAGAACAGTGTGTGCACCTGACATATCAGGTCCCCACCACATCAACCCCTCCCCCACCTCCAAGAGATCATAGAAGACCTGATGAACTTACTGGAGGAATTTCTTACATTATCGACTGGGGTTTCCACAATATTGCTATGGGTTTGACTACAACTAGAGGCTGAAAACTCTAGTCTTTATTAAAATATGACAATGAACCCATCTGTGCCCTGTTAATTTAACAACTAATTGTGATATCCCAGGAAAATACAGTTGCTTTCATAATAAATTGATCAGTTTGCTAATTCACAGGATGATTAATTAATACAGTATTCCCTAGTATGTTTTATAGTAACTCCTCAGTAGTTACTGAATAAATGTCACTTAGGGCCCCAGTTAGGGCCCCAGTTGTTACTCATTTGTTCCTCAGTAACTACCCACGTTTTTGCGTACCTTATTGTAAAGTGTTACCGAAACATTTCTATGTTGACACTGTTTGGATGTATTTCATGACTCCATCATTAGTCTGATAAACAGCTGTGATGTGTTGCGCTAAAGCCCAGAGCAGGAGGAGAGAGCAGACTCCCCTGGACCCAGCTGTGTCTCCATGAAGAGGGACTGGTCTATGGGAGATCCTGGACAGTTTAAAGATGGAAATCAGTCTATTGAGAAGAAGTGAGGATTTAAACAGTTATTGCTCAGAGGTGGTGTGAATGAGAGGAGGGTTATGGCTGTTTTAGTGATGTGGTTGACATGGTGTGAATGATTGCAACTGTTTGTTCGTCTGAATTCTACATTCTCCATTCGCAAACAACATGAACAATTATGACTATTGTAAAATGACACATTTTTACTTGGAAAAGTCACTTTTCTGCCTGGACAAGTGAATGGTAAATGTATTTATCCGAGGGACAAGGCCTCATAATAAAGTTGATGTTGACACACACACACACACACACACACACACACACACACACACACACACACACACACACACACACCTTTGCTGTTGTGCAAGCTGTGATGGACACTTGTAGACCAATACTATTCTCAATTCAGTCCATGCTCATTTTATTTAAAGTAAAATATTTACAAGCCAGGGCAACATGTTTGTTTTCGGCTGTATGGCTCTGTTGGGGGAAACTGGAATAGATCACACCGATCTTCATTTCCTCCCTTGCACCGCTGCATCTCCAGATACGTAGAGCTACAGGACGCTACACCCTGAGTCTTGTTATCTGTGGTCTGTGTGTGTGTGTGTGTGTGTGTGTGTGTGTGTGTGTGTGTGTGTGTGTGTGTCCGGTACCCGCTCCCCGTTGTGTCGTGGTCAAGGATAGATCTCACTGCGAAGTCAGGGTTTAAGCCACACACAGGGTTTATTAGCAAGACGGAGAACACATGTACTCGATCTAGGGTCTCCGAGAGCCTCTAGTCCATTGGGGTTTCGAGCTGTTTCCCCATGTCATTCCTGCTGGTCCATCATGCGCTGGAAGGTGGCCGGAGCGCCATGTACACCGAAGGGGAGGACGGTGTACTGGTACAAGCCCCCTGGAGTTGAGAACGCCGTCTTCTCCCGGGCCGCCCGGGTCAACGGTACCTGCCAATATCCCTTGGTCAGGTCCAGGGTCGTGAGATAACGGGCCGGACCAAGGCGTTCGATTAGCTCGTCGACGCGGGGCATGGGGTAGGCATCGAACTCGGACGCCTCGTTCAGCCTCCGGAAGTCATTACAGAAGTTATAGGTCCCATCTGGTTTTGGTACGAGGACTACCGGGCTGGACCAGGCACTGCGCGACTCCTCGATGACCCCGAGCTGCAGCATCCGGCGTACCTCGGCCTGTATGGCCTCCCTCCGGGCCTCCGGGATCCTATAGGGGTGGACTCTCACCTTCACTCCCGGCGCCGTCCGGATATCATGGTGGGCGATCGTGGTCCTCCATGGCAGCTCGGAAAACACGTCCCGGTGCTGCATGACGACCTCGTCGAGGTCGTGCTTCTGGGCCGGGCTGAGGTCCTCTCCCACCGGTACCTCCGGGATCTCGCGTCGGGCCGCCAGCGCCAGGGGAGCAGGGTCAGGGGTCCACCCCCCCCCCCTCCACTGCTTCAAAATGTTAATGTGGTATATTTGGGTAGGCTTTCGCCTCCCTGGTTGTCTAACCCGGTAGTTTACCTCCCCCACACGTTGAACCACCTCATGGGGTCCCTGCCACTTCGCAAGGAACCTACATTCCGCCGTGGGGACCAGGACCAGGTCCCCAGGCTGGAAGGTTCGCAGCTGGGCTCCCCGGTTGTAGACCCTCGCCTGGGCCTGCTGGGCTTGCCGGAGGTGTACCTGGACGATGGGCCACACCTGGGCCATGCGGTCCCTCACCTGTTCCACATGGTCCAGGGTGGTGCGGTGGGGGGATGGCTGGCTCTCCCATGCCTCCTTGGCTATTTCCAGGATGCCGCGGGGCCTTCGTCCGTACAGCAGCTCGAAGGGGGAGAATCTGGTGGACGCCTGGGGGACCTCCCATACGGCAAACAATATGTGTGGTAACAGCTGGTCCCAGTTCTTACCGTCCAGGTCCATGGCCTTTTTGAGCATCTGCTTCAGGGTCTTGTTGAACCGCTTCACCAGGCAATCCGTCTGGGGATGGTAGACTGAGGTCCGAAGCTGCTTTACCTGCAGGAGTCTGAGTAATTCTTTCATTACACAGGACATGAAGCAGGAGCCCTGATCCGTTAACACCTCCTTGGCTATCCCTACCCGGCTAAACAGTAGCATTAGCTCCCGGGCGACCGCCTCCACGGTGCCTGCGCGCAGGGGTAGCGCCTCGGGGTACCGGGTGGCGTAGTCCACCAGTACCAGGATGTATCGTGTCCCCGGCTGGTCTTGGGAAGGGGCCCCACAATGTCCAGTGCTTTTCGTTCGAAGGGAGTTTCTATGATCGGCATGGGGATAAGGGGGTTTCTGACTGTGGCCCGAGGCGCTACCCTCTGGCACTCGGGACACCCCTGACAGTGACGCTCGACATCCCTCTTTACCCCCGGCCAATAGAATCTCGCGAGGACCCGTTCCCGGGTCTTGTCCATGCCCAGATGGGCTCAGAGGAGGTGGGTGTGGGCCATGAACAGCACCTTGCTGACGTATGTGTGGGGCACCACTAACTGCTCCCTCTTTGTGCTGAAGTGTGGGTGCGGGAGGTGACTCACCGAGTCTCGGGTCTGTCCGTCGTGGACCAATACGTGCCTCCAGGCATGTTTCATGGCCTCGTCTTGGAGCTGGGCGGTGGCAAACTGGCCGGGTCGGGCCGAGCCTTCCCCCCTCCCCGGCAAGAAGTCCGAGAACTCGGTGAGGGGGGAACTCTCCGGCTCCTCCGGGGGATCTAGCTGCTCGGGTGCCGTGAGGGTTTCCGGGGTGTCGGGGGAAGGTTCCGGTGACCCGGTCCGGACAGGTCCTCTTCCCGTGTGGAGCGGGGACCCCGGTGGGGAGGGTCCGTTCCCCTCGGACTCCTGGTCCTCCACCGTCAGCTCTCCGGGGGATGACGGGAGCCTGGTGGCCCCGTAGGCCTGCCGAGCTCCCCTCGCCCCTCCGCGGGGAGGTTCTCTCCGGCTCCGGATTTCTCGCGCCGGGTCCCACAGCCGGTGGAAGATCGGGCAGTTCCTTCTGATCAGTAGCGGCACCAGGCGGTGGGATACGATCCCCGCCCGAGCCGTGAACACCCCGTGTGGGGTCCGGACGACCACGTGGCAGGTTTCGTAAGTTCGGGTATCCCCGTGCACGCAGGCGGGTTCCCCTTCCCTTCCGCCCGCCAAGTCGGGGCGGAGGAGGGTGACCACGCTGCCGGTGTCCAAAAGGGCCTGCGTGTCCCGATTCATAACCCGCACCGGTATGGTCGGGCTTCATGACGTCCCCTGCGCCCAACAGGTCGCCAGCATGCAGGGCCGGCCCGTCCCCTTGTCCGCGTAGGCCGACGGCATCGACGTGTCTCGGTCTCCCGGGCAGTAGCGGGCGAGATGGCTGGGCTGGCCGCACTCGTAGCAGCGCCTCCCCTCGCGACTCTCCTGCATCCCGCTCGGCAGGTCGGGGGAGGGTGCCGGGGCCCCGGTCGTGTGTCCCCATTGGTCTCGGCGGGTCTTGACGAGTCGTGGGGTGTTCCGGTTCTGGCGCTCAGGTGCTGGGCCACCTGCCAGTTCTCCAGCTGTCGGACCAGGTCATCCACTGTGTCGGGATGGTGGTGTGCCAGCACCCGTCGGGCGTCCGGCGGGAGCCGACGAAGGGTGTTGTCTATTATCAGCCTGTCGATAGGGCTAGGTCCTTCTCCTGTTGCCAGCCACCGCTTCACCAGTCGACTGTGCTGGGCGATCTGCGTCCGTACGGCGCCCCGGACGTCGAATCGCCAGTCATGGACGCGTTGCACGCGAGCCGCGAGGTTGTGACCGTAGTACGCCAGGATCGCCTGTTTGAGGGCCGGGTACTGTCCGGCAGTCTCCGCCGGTAGGTCCTGGCTCGCCTGCTGGGCGGGCCCGGTGAGGAACGGGGCCACAATATGGGCCCACTGCTCCTCTGGCCAGCTTTCCCTCTGGGCGGTCCGCTCAAAGACCTCCAGGTACGCCTCCACGTCGTCGTCGGGCCCCAGCTTGGTGAGCCGGCTGGCAGGGGCAGCGGTCGGGGCGGCGCGGACGGCGTGCTGGGTGAGCCGCAGTACTGCCTCGCGGAACAGGGCAATGCTCTCCGAGGTCTCCCGCTGCTGTTGCTGGGCGGCCGTCGCCGCGGTTCCGTCCGGGTTCTGCATGCCGGACTGGTGGTGTAGTGGGGTCCTTCAGACTGCCTGCATTCTCCTTCATATGTGGTAGCCCGCTTCCCAATGTGCCAGGTTTCAGGTACGAATCACACGTTGAACAAGGGTTAAGCCGCACTCTGCATTTATTCAACAAGAATCAGAAATACTCGATCTAGGGTCTCCGTGAGCCTCTAGTCCGCGGGCGTGTCGAGTAATCCCTTTGTGTCGCTCTTCTCCCGTCTCCCGCTCTGTGGTCCTTTTTAAGATGGCTCCGGGGCTTTCTCCTCCCTGCGGCCAGGTGTTCCCCATCTCGTGATTGGGGGGAGAGACGTGGTGCTCTCTGTCACCGGTTGGTAGGTGGCGGCGGTATACCCCGTCCACCACTGATTCTCGGACCCGCCCGGGCCGAGGTTTAAGGGGCGGGATGCCACACTGTGTTTGTGTGTGTGTCTATGTGAGTGTGTGTGTGTGTGTCTATGTGCGTGTGTGTGTGTGGTGTGTGTGTGTGTGTGCACACTATAACCTACTCAATGACTCTTTCCTTGGGGTTGGACAGTCCCAGAGAGTCCAGTCCTTGTTTACCGATGACCTGCAGAGAGAGACAGCTAGTTAGCCACTGGCTGTGGCTAACTAGCTGTGGCCCACAGCTAGTTAGCCACAGCCAGATAGCAACTGCTAGTTAGCCACAGCCAGTTAGCCACAGCCAGTTAGCCACAGCTAGTTAGCCAGTAGTCATCAGGTCAGGTCTCCATAGAGTCATTCAGTAGGGTTGGTTAAGTGCTCTCATACTGGGACTGGTTCTGCCTCTCCGCTGGTTTCCCGTTCCATGCCACTCATACAGATCCCGCCCCCCGCAACATGATTGGTCGACCAAAAGTCTGTGACCTCCATGGCCCAGCAGCTCAAAGATGGGCGGGGCCTTCCTCTGAGGTGGGCTTGGCCTCCTCTCTGAGGTGGGCGTGGCCTCCCTCTGGGGTGGGAGGAGGACAGGAAGTGCATGGGGAGGAGGACAGGAAGTACATGGGGAGAAGGACAGGAAGTACATTGGGAGGAAGACAGGAAGTAAATTGGGAGGAAGACAGGAAGGGGAACATGAAGAGGAAAGAATACGTTTTCTATCTACAGTGGTTTCAGTTGGCTTGCTAAGGTGAGGCCGTCCAGTACACAACACTGGACTACACAATGCAGTGACGCTGTGCAGTACTCCCAGTACTGGAACATGGCAGCACAGCCCCAGGAGGAGCCCTGACCTGAGCGCGGCCGCAGACGGCCTCGTAGACGGGGTGGAGGGCTGTGACCTGGTAGTCCAGCAGGTTGGTGGAGACCTGGGCCAGCTGGGGCTCCTCCAGGTACCAGCCCAGAGCCTGCACCTTCTGGGGGGGGTCAGGGGGGCTCCCACCGCACACACGCCCCGGGGCGGACCCCAAGGGGCCCTAACCCCCAGATGAAGACTATCTAACCCCCCTGTATCTGGTGCTGGTACCTCCCCCCCCCAGATGAAGACTATCTAACCCCCCTGTATCTGGTCCTGGTACCTCCCCCCCCCAGATGAAGACTATCTAACCCCCCTGTATCTGGTCCTGGTACCTCCCCCCAGATGAAGACTATCTAACCCCCCTGTATCTGGTCCTGGTACCTCCCTCCAGATGAAGACTATCTAACCCCCCTGTATCTGGTCCTGGTACCTCCCCCCCCCCAGATGAAGACTATCTAACCCCCCTGTATCTGGTCCTGGTACCTCCCCCCCCCAGATGAAGACTATCTAACCCCCCTGTATCTGGTCCTGGTACCTCCCCCCCCCCAGATGAAGACTATCTAACCCCCCTGTATCTGGTGCTGGTACCTCCCCCCCCCCAGATGAAGACTATCTAACCCCCCTGTATCTGGTCCTGGTACCCCCCCCCCCCCAGATGAAGACTATCTAACCCCCCTGTATCTGGTCCTGGTACCTCCCCCCAGATGAAGACTATCTAACCCCCCTGTATCTGGTCCTGGTACCTCCCCCCCCCAGATGAAGACTATCTAACCCCCCTGTATCTGGTCCTGGTACCCCCCCCAGATGAAGACTATCTAACCCCCCTGTATCTGGTCCTGGTACCTCCCCCCCCCAGATGAAGACTATCTAACCCCCCTGTATCTGGTCCTGGTACCTCCCCCCAGATGAAGACTATCTAACCCCCCTGTATCTGGTCCTGGTACCTCCCCCCCCCCAGATGAAGACTATCTAACCCCCCTGTATCTGGTCCTGGTACCTCCCCCCCCCCAGATGAAGACTATCTAACCCCCCTGTATCTGGTCCTGGTACCTCCCCCCCCCCAGATGAAGACTATCTAACCCCCCTGTATCTGGTCCTGGTACCTCCCCCCCCCCAGATGAAGACTATCTAACCCCCCTGTATCTGGTCCTGGTACCTCCCCCCAGATGAAGACTATCTAACCCCCCTGTATCTGGTCCTGGTACCTCCCCCCCCCAGATGAAGACTATCTAACCCCCCTGTATCTGGTCCTGGTACCTCCCCCCCCCGAGATGAAGACTATCTAACCCCCCTGTATCTGGTCCTGGTACCTCCCCCCCCCCAGATGAAGACTATCTAACCCCCCTGTATCTGGTCCTGGTACCTCCCCCCCCCAGATGAAGACTATCTAACCCCCCTGTATCCGGTCCTGGTCCTGGGGGGTCTCCCCAGCTCCCTGAGGTCCAGCCCGGTGCAGTCCTCCTGCTCCTTGGTGCTGATTGGTTTACGTTGAAGGTGAACAGGAAGTGACACGCCCCCGTTACCATGGCGCCCCATGAGGGCACGAAGGAGGCGGGGCCAAAGTCAGGGCCCCCATTCATCCTGCTCCAGCTGGGAGGATGAGAGAGAGAGAGAGAGAGAGAGAGAGAGAGAGAGAGAGAGAGAGAGAGACCGGGTCAGAGCAGGTAGAGGGGAAATAGAAAATATCAACTCATCAGGTTCAAATGTGCTCATGGCTCTTAAAGGGGATGGGAGACGGCACTCTCATTGGTTTATTGCACGTTACGCCCAAACCACACCTACGGGAAATTAGGCTACTTCAGGGCAACCCTTTTTAGTTTTGCGTCGGGCGCAAGACTAATGTATCCACCATTATAATAGCAACAGAGGCAGAGCCCCGCCCACAAAGCTACTTCCGTTTTGCGCTTCTCACTTGCGTTTCAAACCGCTAAAATACGGCTCTAGGAGTCTATCAGCGGTGTTCTGAACAAGCAGGAAGCTTTTCTGACAGTTTTTCTCAATTGTTTAAACACGTTTTCTGAAAATATAGCTCAATTTCTCAAAACGCTAAGGACAAATCCGAAAAGAGTTTACCATTTTGTCAAAACTCCACAAATCTCTTTCAAAATGAACCACAGCACTCAATACCATGTTTTCTCATCTCAAAACTGATTTTTTTCCACCAAAACGAGAAACACAATGATCATATGAATATCTATTAGAGAGCATCAATTAAACACTTGTGTGATACATTTAAAACACTTCCATCAAAATACTGTTTACCTTTGTTTTGACTTTATGAGGCCATGTTACATATTCAAATGTATACAATTGTTTAGAAAAAACGTCTTTTTTAAAGTTGCAATTATGTGGTACATACAGTATAAATATTCTTGCCATATTTTAATACAATACTGTGAATATATCACATCAATATTGCATTGACACAATTGTATCTCGATAGGATACAATGCATATTTGTCTATCCAATGAGCTTCAATGGGCTAAACTCACAATCCCACAGAGTCATGCTGTACACCTAGAGTTGATACTGCAACATTGTTGGAGTTCTGAAAATACACCAATGTTACCAATTTTGGCAAAACTCACAGTACAGTAATTGCACTGATAAGTAAAATGAAAAACACTACAGTAAGAGAATGTTTTTTCAGGGGATTTAATGATTAAATCAGTGCACAAGTTCAAAACTGTAACTTATTTGTTACTGTAATACAGTTAAATGTTCAGCTGAACTGACTGCAAAAAAAGCTTCCCTTAGGCCAAAAAAAATAGAAAGATTATAAATGAGGTGAAGGTGAAACAGATCTATATGTGTTCGATTTCTGCTAATTTCTAAACTGTTTGTAAAGACTGCGTTGTGTATTTCTCCCTCGTAGTAGTAATTCTTGAAGTGGAATCAAATCAACTTGCCAGGTTGGGTCAGAGGGTTGAATAGCAGGTTTATTGGAGGATGTAATACAGCACAGGTACAGATTTAGGTGGGATAGTCTCAGTGTAGGAGGAGAGGAACAGTCTCCAGACGTGCTCCTTGGCTGTCGATCCCTCTTCTCACCGAACCAAAGGTTTGAGGCCAGTATTATAGGAAAGAAAGCGTGAATAACAAAATAACAGTGTCTCCCTTGATAAGGTATATGGCGGCCCTGGCTATGTCCCAGACGACCGGGTTGGTTTGTCCTTGTTGGGACATCACAAATGATGGAATGGAATGTTGGAAATAACACCTTGTACAGTAGGAGAGGCACTGGCCTGGTCCTAGACTAAGAGATGTGAACACAGAGAGGCATTAAAATACACCAACATTCTACATTCCTCCCTCTCCATCAAATTAAACGTAGTTTAAAGATCACCCTTTAAAATGACAATTCAGTGGATCTACTGGTAAGAAATTAACAATTATCTAAATCAACAAAATGAAGCATAAAAGGCAATAGCAAACATAAAAAAGTATACTCATCAACCACAAGTAAACCAGGTGTAGGCTAATTAAAAAATAAAAAAACTCATTAGGTTACTCATGATTAAACCAAAACAGATTTTAAATTGTAAAATAAAGGAAATGGACTGTCCAGACACCTCCCTCTGCTGGGCGGTGAAGCTCCACCTTTCTCTGACAGCTCTCTCTGTCCCCAGCAGAAAAGTGGTTCTGTTAGTCTAACAACATTAAAGGGCCCAGAGGAAGGCTTAGCCTTAGAAACGTTGGGGAGTTTGGGGCACCAGACCTTGGGACGGGGTGGGCTCTCTAACACAGCTACCCTGAGGGGGGGCAACAAGATCGGGTCAGTCCCCGGGGGGGTCGGTTGGGGGGTCGGTCATCCGGTGAAACACACAGGGAGATAACTCGATGACCACATAGAGCATAATAACGGAAAGGACAAACGGCAGAGCCATTTGGACTATCTGAGAAAACATAGAGCCACCCAACCCGCTGAGCCATCCCACACATGTAAATCAGTCTGTATCCCACCTCCATCCTGATCAGGCCAGAGCAGCTCATCTCCAACACAGCAGAGCTCACCTGAGGCCTCTTCTATGCTCTCACACATGACTCAAGGGTTCTGCCAGTTGAGTTTCAACAGGAGAGAAGTGAGCGAGACCAGTTGGTAATTGGGTGTCTCACCCTCCCCCCCCACCCCAAGCCCCCCTCACACACCCTTCATGTGTGTGTGTGTGTGGGCGCATGGTTGTGTCATGTATGCATTATGTAATGCATACATACATGTACTGCATTAAGTGTTATGTATGTGCACGCGTGTGTGTTAATATATGAGTGTTGAGAGAGAGAGAGAGAGAGAGAGAGACTATAACTGACACAGGGACACTGAGGCCCCTAACCCAGAACACAGGGACCCTCAGAACCCCACTGTGTGTGTGTGTGTGTGTGTGTGTGTGTGTGTGTGTGTGTGTGTCTGTCTACACCCTCACCCCCCCCCAACTCCCACTCAGAGACACTGAGGCCCCGCCGACCCCCGAGGACCCTACCCAGCACCCTTCGTGTGTGTGTGTGTGTGTGTGTGTCTACAACCGACAGAGAGACGCTGAGGACCCCTCCCCTACCACGACCCCAGGGAGGAGGTCCTCCTGGGTGAAGGAGGACCAGAAGGTGTGGAGGTGTGTCAGTGTGTCTGAGGACCCTCCTCCACCTGGGGACACTCTGTAGAAGGACAGAGAGCCAGCAGGCCGGTCCAGATACACTCCTACTCTGGTGGAGCCAGCGGGGGGGAGAGGGAGGACTGTTACTGTACCGTTGTACCAGGAAGAGTAACCACCATCATAACAAAAAAGACCCCAGGACTTGTTGTTCCGTCCAAGCCTGCTGTCACCACCCTCTCCTCTCCTTGTGATT
This sequence comes from Pollachius pollachius, assembly GCF_949987615.1. Taxonomy (NCBI): domain Eukaryota; kingdom Metazoa; phylum Chordata; class Actinopteri; order Gadiformes; family Gadidae; genus Pollachius; species Pollachius pollachius. The sequence goes on along the minus strand of NC_136948.1, from coordinate 22,690,141 downwards.
CCTCTGTATGTCACTCCTATCCAAACACCTCCTTCCCTCTCTACCTCCCAGTAACAGCGGCCAGTCAGAGCCTCTCTACCCAACACCTGCTCCCAGTAGTCAAATCTCTCTGGGTGATCCGGATACGACTGGTCCTCTCCAACCAGCGTCACCTTCCTGTTGTCCTCAGACAGAGAGAGGAGTCTGTGGGCCGTGTTGGGGTCCAGGGTGAGTTCACAGGCATCTGAGGGAGAACCAGACATGATGAGCTGCTGAACCGCTCTTCATCCTCATCATCATCACTGGTACTGATCTCCTGAACATGACATGTGAGGGGGGGGGGTCATGTGATGTTATAGTAACGCTATTGCTTCAGACTCCGCCTTCACCCCCCCCCCCCCGCCCCCGAGCCCAGACCCTCCCCTCAGCACCCTTTGTGTGTGTGTGTGTGTGTGTGTGTGTGTGTGTGTGTGTGTGTGTGTGTGTGTGTGTGTGTGTGTGTGTGTGTGTGTGTGTGTGTGTGTGTGTGGACCCTCAGCCCCATCTCCCCCCCCCTCCCCCGAGCCCAGATGTTATCGTCATGATGATTGGACAGTATTAATATATGGAAGATACATGATGTCAGCCATCATCCTCATTCCCAGTAGGATCTGATCTCACTTCCTGCTGTGTGGATGGACTTTCCATCTCAGTAGTGAGTGTGTGATGTGATGAATCAAACAGACACTTACACTTCTTTAGAGCTGGTTTCAGCCTCCACACTCCACCGTGCTCCACACTGGGGGGGAAACAAAGTGAGAGCAGCATGTTGAAACATTCACCTTCACCATCGGCCGTCTCATAACGTTGTACACAACGTGAGTTACAGCTGCCTCTTCAAACCACTTCATCTAGCAGCGGCTTGAATCCTTGTAGGAGACTTTGTCCCTGAGTGGTGAGCTGTCCTCTCCATACCTGAGAGTGTCCAGTCTCCAGCGTGGATCCTCCAGTCCAGCAGAGAGCAGCGCAGCTCCAGAGTCTCCTGGGTGATTGTAGCTCAGGTCCAGCTCTCTCAGATGGGAGGGGTTGGAGCTCAGAGCTGAGGCCAGAGAAGCACAGCCTTCCTGTGTGACCAGGCAGCCAGACAAGCTACACACACACACACACACACACACACACACACACACACACACACACACACACACACACACACACACACACACACACACTATTATATTTATTCTGGTTGAGAGCAGTTCATACTAAAGTGACCACATTTATGAAGTGTATTCATTCCATTTGTAGGACAAGGAGAACAGGAAGAGTAAGTGGGGAGATGACATCATCACAGACATCAGAACTTCCTTCACTTGGATGTGAAACAGGATCTTAAACAAATGCTCCTTTCTCAATAGCTACAACTCAATGAGATATTGTTTGGTTAGAGTCAGGAGAAGTCCGCTGTGTTTGGTACGCTGAGACCGTTTCTTCACAGGTTCTAACATTGTGTAGAACCAGGGAGAGTTTTGTCAGCAGGCAAAAGAGCAACAGAAAGGCATCGGACATGAGCAGCACTACACCAAACTAATGTGAAGTTAATAAAGTCCATCTTTAATGTTCAATATGATTCACTTTACCACGGCCAGTGATGTTCTATGGTGAGGTGTACATTATATTCAGATCACAGCACGGCTAAAGCTTCATCCCCATGTCTACACTAATGACAACTCCTCAGCTCACATCTGCTGACCAGAGTTACATAACATATAACATAACATACTAGTAGTTAACAGGTCAACCCCTAACCCTCACATCAGCTGGCCAGAGCTACATAACATATAACATACATAACATACTAGTAGTTAACAGGTCAACCCCTAACCCTCACATCAGCTGGCCAGAGCTACATAACATATAACAAACACAACATACTAGTAGTTAACAGGTCAACCCCTAACCCTCACATCAGCTGGCCAGAGCTACATAACATATAACAAACACAACATACTAGTAGTTTACAGGTCAACCCCTAACCCTCACATCAGCGGGCTAGACTTGCATATTAAACAACACCAAGACCCAGTTTGAAGAGGCTGAAAACTGACCTGAGAGTTTCCAGTGTACAGTGTGGACTCCCCAGTCCAGCAGAGAGCAGCTTCACTCCTGAATCCTGCAGATCATTGGTACTGTTGGGAAAAACGGTCTGTCTAGTTACTGGACCAGATGAAATGAGACGGAGAGGTAATAAAGTCTATCGGCACGAGGACCTTGGATTTATTAAGTAAAGTGGCAACGGTTATACAGAGTCATAAGCGTGAGAAATCGAATATGTCTAAGTCCCTAATCAGCGCTGATGGTTCGTCCGGAGCTTCGCCTCTGTGGAAGGTCTGCTTCGGAAGAAGGTGAAGAGTCTCAGAGTGATACAGTTTTATGCTGTATCTCCTCGTGATGAGGTGTGTGCGTTTGAGATGTGTGTGGTTCTGTGTGTTTTTACTTGACCTTGGTTCCCAGGCACTAGTGTATGCATGTATATCTTCTTGTGTTCCTCCTTACGGGGGAGAGCTTCAGAGCATCACCCGTTGTGGTCCTCCCGTCCTTGAGGATGACTGGTGCATTGTCTGAGTGTCTACTATCTGCCGGGAGGAGATATGGGGCCCTGGCTCTGGCCCTGACCTGGCTATATTCTCATGTATGTGTTATGTGTTAAAAGTTGACTATATTATAAGGTGACTGCCATGTGATGTGCTCATTAAGCTAGGGTAGGAGTTAGCTATATTTATAATGTACATGTGATGTGCTCAGCAGGTTATTTTGCCCCAACATATCCCCCTCAAGTCGTCGCAAGACGACTTTTACTCATTAGGGGTACGAGGGATAGGACTCCAGCGCGGGACTACCATCATAACATTATTAAACAATAACAATATAAATGCAACAATCACAAATACACTAACGATCACAGGAAAGAAATGTAACCACGAAACGTGTCCCTAAATAATAGCGAAGATATGAGGCAGATAACGAATGGCAATCCCCCTCAACCCATCCCTAGAGGACAACACACTAAGGATGTGAGGAGGAGTTGACTGGTCGTGTTACAACAAGCAATCACACGCATGGGGCATCCAGGGTAGGCCCGGGGCACGGGAACAACTGAAACCATGGAATAGTCCTGAGCGTCATCATGGGCAGGAGGTCGCAAGGCGCCACCTGAGCATTAGACCCTTTTATTCAACTGCGCTCAGGACCTTATCTGATAAACGGGCAATCAAGGCCCCTGGAATCTCGCCCGTGTGAATCCCCGAGCTCCATCTAGTGGGACAGCGATATAAACAACAACATTTACGTTCCCGGCGTCGGTTGCGTAGACGCGGGCATAGATATGGGAGCGGCTAAAAACAGTGAAGCGTACAGAAGCGAATACAGCCAGGGGTGCCCTCAAGCCTTAAGGGAGCGGGCCGCAGCCCCTGGTACCGGAACGCAGATCCCTGGTCCGGGCGTCGTGGGTGCTTCAGGTGGGAGGGGGGGTGATGCCGTTGGCGGGGACGGGAATGGGGCAGCCCACCTGGAGAGGTTACTAGCACGTCACAGGCGGGGGGGGGAAGAGGGAAGGGGTGTTGCGGTGGGGTGTCAGCCGACGGTGATGGAAACAGGACGCCGGGGCCGTGCATCTGGAGAGGCCACTCGCACTCACGGGTAGATGTCCGGCTCGGCGGGGACACAGTCGTCGGCGGGGGCTGGGAGTGTCTCTTCGGAGGCATAGGTTGGGAGTGTGTAGGGGAGCTCGTCCTCAAAGTCAGAGGCTGCAGGGCGAGGGAGGGTCCCTTGGAGGTCTGGTCGTGCTCGGAGTTCCGACAGGATGCGAGGCGCGCAGTTGTGGGGGGTGCCGTCTGTGTCTGCGGGATACTCTCCGGTCATATTTACTCCTTTTGTTGAGTAGCTCACCGAGGGATCTGTCAGGGCCTCGGTCAACCGGATCTGGGTAATGGCGGCCGACAGGGTGAAGAGTGAGCTCTCCACTGCAGCCTTGACTCCGTGGGTGGTGTGCACTACCGTGGGGTTTTTCATGGTGAGGAACTGTGTCTTCCGTAGGGCGATGGCGATGGCCATGAGATGTCTGGCACAGTGAGGGAGTCCTAGGCCCGGAGTGGGTAGGGCCGAGCTGTGATAGTGGAGGATCCTTCGGGTGCCGGGCTTTGCCTGCCAGAGGGTGGCCGCTACATTTCCGTTCCTCTGTGTGACGTCCAGATGGAAGGGGGCCGTATAGTCGGGGGCTTGGAGGGCGGCGGCTGAGTGGAGGGCCTGTCTTCCGGTCTTGGCCTTTCAATATTTTCCCCGGTTCAGCGTTGAGGCACAACCAGCCCAGCGCTCTGGTCCGTTGCTCGTCCGACATGGTGGGTGTGTTCGCCGTTCCTTAGCAGCCTGGTGTGGGGGTGGTCGGGGTCGTGGACGCCTTTGCACTGGAGGCCGGGTGCGAGGAGGTTTGTCTTTTTATCTTTATTAGCAACCGGGATAATTCTTCTAGCAGGGGGTGATCGAGAGTCGGGGTTGGATTGGTATTGATGTTGTCCAGTGGGGGGCGCGGTAGTTGGGGAAGGGTAGAGTTGGAGTGGTCCAGCAGGGGGCAGTCTAGTTGGGGAGGGTAAGGTTGGAGTGGTCCAGCAGGGGCAGTCTAGTTGGGGAAGGGTAAGGTTGGAGTGGTCCAGCAGGGGGCGCTGTAGTTGGGGAAGGGTAAGGTTGGAGTGGTCCAGTAGGGGGCGCTGTGGTTGGGGAAGGGTAAGGTTGGAGTGGTCCAGTAGGGGGCAGTCTAGTTGGGGAAGGGTAAGGTTGGAGTGGTCCAGTAGGGGGCAGTCTGGTTGGGGAAGGGTAAGGTTGGAGTGGCTAAACTTTTGGCGGAGGGGGAGGTGTGGCTTCGGACTGAGCGAGAGAACTCAAAAAATGGCGGCCCTGATGCTATAACTCTGTGTGGCCTGTCTAACACACAAGAGCGGATGAGAGACTAGGGGGTAACTTTTGTCACTCTTGGAGGAGGAGAACGAGAAAAAGGAGGAAAAAACAGGGGGGAGGGAAGCAAAAAACAACAACAGGGCCTATAGACGTTATTCAATACATCCAGATATTCTTTATAGCCAATAATCGTTATCTATCTTTATTGATTAATCTGCGTCAATCAGACTAAACCGTCAACCAACGCGGCAAAGAGATGTTGTTTAGTATTGTGGTTTATCTATGCGACAGGTCCGGCAGTAATTCAAAGAAACACAGTAAAAGAGATATCATTTATCCTTGTCAACTTGTCTAGGTCTAGTTTTAACGGTTCAAACAGTAAATTAAAGCGACACAGTAAAAAAGGTTATTTATCATTGTCAATTTATCTATTTCCGCAGGTTACGCCATAGAGCAACGCAATACGTCAGAGAGACATTTATTCATTATTATCAATCTATCTATTCCTACATTTACCCGTTTTAACGGACAAAGATAGAGCGGATCACGCATACACACCCACTGATTCACTCACAGATTCCCTCTTTCTCGCAGACGCACCCAGAAACATATCGACAGACTTCTCATTCTGTGTCCCGCACCCACAATCATCAGACACAGCAGAATAGCGTTAAGCATAGCAAAGCAAGCAAGCGTTGCACACATATTTCCATATATTAGCCGGCCCAAAAATACGCTCGCTCTCTTTCTTTCTCTCTCTCTGGGCCTCTTACACACACACACACACACACAGCCACTCCGTCTCTCTCTCTCTTATTCTCGCGCATACACACACTGCCTCTCGTTCACTCGCGCATACACACGCTGTTTCCTTTGCAAAGGGACTTTAACCCTGATAAAGGACTCTAACCTTCTCACCACATAGAATTATTTAATACACAGATTATTCCATCTGGGTTCCGAACCCGGCCCAGGCATCCCTCTGAGTCCACTCAATGGCTCAGGCATTTATTATTCCATCTGGGTTCCGAACCCGGCCCAGGCATCCCTCTGAGTCCACTCAATGGCTCAGGCATTTATTCCCTCTGGGTTCCGAACCCGGCCCAGGCATCCCTCTGAGTCCACTCAATGGCTCAGGCATTTATTCCCTCTGGGTTCCGAACCCGGCCCAGGCATCCCTCTGAGTCCACTCAATGGCTCAGGCATTTATTCCCTCTGGGTTCCGAACCCGGCCCAGGCATCCCTCTGAGTCCACTCAATGGCTCAGGCATTTATTATTTTGGCCATCGGTAGTCTTGTATCACTGACCGATTCTTATAGGCCCTATGGTCTCGAGGGTATTCTTTCACCATGCAAGGAGCCGATATTCGATGTGTCACGCATTCGGGGTCAATCGGGTTTTATGGGGAAATGCTGGGGTGCAGTCCTATTAGTCCCCACGAGATATCCCGTAGCGAACCGTTCTCACAGTCTCATCTCCTAATGTGGTTCCTATATAACTATGCAGAGTTTGGATTTTATCAACAGGTTCTGCCTACCTTTTGTTGTGCGATCGCGAGGTGAGACTGCAGGAATCGGTCCGGTTCTCCGGGGTCCCGAGGCCGTGCCGCTCTCTGTCTCTCGTTTCCCAGTTGCGGTCCAATTCAGAAAAAATCACGTCGGGGTCACCAATTTGTTGGGAAAAACGGTCTGTCTAGTTACTGGACCAGATGAAATGAGACGGAGAGGTAATAAAGTCTATCGGCACGAGGACCTTGGATTTATTAAGTAAAGTGGCAACGGTTATACAGAGTCATAAGCGTGAGAAATCGAATATGTCTAAGTCCCTAATCAGCGCTGATGGTTCGTCCGGAGCTTCGCCTCTGTGGAAGGTCTGCTTCAGAAGAAGGTGAAGAGTCTCAGAGTGATACAGTTTTATGCTGTATCTCCTCGTGATGAGGTGTGTGCGTTTGAGATGTGTGTGGTTCTGTGTGTTTTTACTTGACCTTGGTTCCCAGGCACTAGTGTATGCATGTATATCTTCTTGTGTTCCTCCTTACGGGGGAGAGCTTCAGAGCATCACCCGTTGTGGTCCTCCCGTCCTTGAGGATGACTGGTGCATTGTCTGAGTGTCTACTATCTGCCGGGAGGAGATATGGGGCCCTGGCTCTGGCCCTGACCTGACTATATTCTCATGTATGTGTTATGTGTTAAAAGTTGACTATATTATAAGGTGACTGCCATGTGATGTGCTCATTAAGCTAGGGTAGGAGTTAGCTATATTTATAATGTACATGTGATGTGCTCAGCAGGTTATTTTGCCCCAACAGTACTCAGGTCCAGCTCTCTCAGACGAGAGGAGTTGGAGCTGAGAACTGAGGCCAGAGCTTCACAGCATCTCTCTGACAGATCACAGCCCTTCAGCCTTCACACAAAATAAAGAGAACAGGTTAGGAACTGTGATTAAAATAACTTACATCTTCAACTTATTACATGATGAAGAAATTGTGGTTATTCAAATTGGGTGTAAAATGTATAACAATAAGATAGTTGTTTTGCAGCGTTTGAAAAGTCGTTTTGTATATTAATATTACTTTTTGTTGCAGTATTATGTATATTATGTTGTATATTATGTTATCAGTTAATCTGAAGCAATGTTTTGTATATAATTAGAAGTTTTATTCCAATATTATGTATAGTGTGTTGTGAGGAGAATAAACATCACAGCGATCAGGAAACCACTTTGCGAGCCCGAGAACTAAAAGATACGGCCACACTGAACGCGTAACGCACGTAGGATTAGGCCTTACCTACCGCTTGATCATTGTGTGTCACAAAAATTGTTCAACGCGCCTTACGCGCCTACGAAGCTTGATGAGCCCGCCCAGAACTTATTTTCCCCCAATACTTTTCTTTTGCTCCACCAACATGGCTGAGATCACCACCATCGCTGCGCTGTATTTGTTGTGGGAGTTCGAGGAGAGTAGGAAACCCAAACGCCGTCGTGGTTGGGTGCATGACATCCTCCGTAGGCGCTCACAGCTGGGTGAGTTTCACCACCTCCTCCAGGAACTCCGCCTGGATGACGGCCGGTTCCAGCGGTATTTTCGGTTGCCTGGGGCCATGTTCGATGACCTGCTATCCCGGGTTGGTGCCAGGATCTCCCCTCAGGACACCAACTACAGGCGCTTCATAACAGCTGCGGAGCGCCTGTCCTCCGTCTCTCTGTGACGTCGGGTCAAGCTCAACTCTGATTGGCTATCGCGGCTAAGCGTCACGCGTAGGAGCGTAAAAAGTTCAATTTTTTGAACACCGCGCATAGGTGCGTTGGGCACGTAGGTGTTTTGGCGGGATATTTAGGTGCGTAGAAAGCGTCTAATGCGCCTAAAGCGCTGCTTTTGCGCGTGTAACGCATCGACGCCCTAAACCAATGGTTCTCTATGCAAAAATGCAGATTTTCTACGCCTTTGACGGGTATGAAGCGTTCAGTGTGGCCGTACCTTTAGACAGCATTTGTGCGCTTGGGGGTGTCAGTTTCGTGCTGCTTCACTTTACGTGCACACTTTTATGGATGTTAATCTGTTAAATGTCTTCTGATATTGAACCTTTTGGTGTAACTGTTTGAGCATTGGGTAAAACTGACCTGAGAGTTTCCAGTGTGGACTCCCCAGTCCAGCAGAGAGCAGCTTCACTCCTGAATCCTGCAGATCATTGGTACTCAGGTCCAGCTCTCTCAGACTAGAGGAGTTGGAACTGAGAACTGAGGCCAGAGCTTCACAGCATCTCTCTGACAGATGACAGCCCTTCAGCCTTCACACAAAATAAAGAGAACAGGTTAGGAACTGTGATTAAAATAACTTACATCTTTAAGTTATTAAATAATGAAGGAATGTTATTGGTTAAACAAAAAATACTAAATAATTAGATGTATAAATGTTAAATTGTTGTTTAGTTGAGATTGAAAATGTTGAAAATGAATACTCCTATATTCTATTGTTCTGAATATTCTCTTATGTGAATTGTAATACATTACAATTCATTACAAGTTAATAGGACACCTACAGAGATGTTTTGTATATTATTATAACTAATACGTTTATTCTGTTATGATATATTGTTATGAACCTATGGGATCTTTTTCATATTATTTTAACCTTATATTCCAGTTTTATTTATATTGTGTAGTGTCTTTTGTAATACATGTTATTAGTGAACCTACAGAGATGTTTTGGAGGCTTTGACCACTGGCAGCAGCCTCAGAAGACCATCTTCTGAAGCAGAGTATTTTTCCAGGTCAAACACGTCCAGCTCCTCTTCTGATGTCAGTAAGATGAAGATCAGAGCTGACCACTGAGCAGGGGAGAGAGATTCTCCGGAGAGACTTCCTGATGTCAGGTACTGTTGGATCTCCTTCACTAGAGAACAGTCGTTCAGTTCATTCAGACAGTGGAACAGATTGATGCTTCTCTCTGGAGATAGATCTCCTTTTATCTTCTCCTTGATGTAAGACACTGTTCCCTTATTGGTCTGTGAGCTACTTCCTGTCAGTCGCAGCAGACCTGTTTTAATCTGAGTGGTCAGTGATCTTTTTTTCTGTCCCAGCAGACCTCGTAGGACAATCTGATTGGTCTCCAGAGAGAGGCCCAGGAGGAAGCGGAGGAACAAGTCCAGGTGTCCGTTCTCACTCTGTAAGGCCTTGTCCACAGCACTCTGGTAGAGGAGGAGTTGATCTTTCCTGGAGTTTGAGAGCAGATTGACACCAGTATCGATGAAGGACAAAAAGACATAAAGGGCAGCCAGAAACTCCTGGATGCTCAGATGGACAAAGCAGAACACCTTGTCCTGGTACAGCCCACACTCCTCTTTAAAGATCTGGGTGAACACTCCTGAGTACACTGAGGCTGCTCTGATATCGATGTCACACTCTGCCATATCTGCCTCGTAGAAGATCAGGTTGCCTTTCTCCAGCTGGTTAAAAGCAAGTTTTCCAAGAGAAACAATAATCTCCTTGCTCTCTGAACTCCAGTCTGGATCTGTTTCAGCCCTCCCATGGTACTTCCTGTCCCCCTGTATGGACTGAACCCTCAGGAAGTGGCTGTACATCTGAGTCACGGTCTTGGGCATCTCTTTGATCTGGGATTTTTTTAAGATGTCCTCCAGAACTGTAGCAGTGATCCAACAGAATACTGGGATGTGACACATGATGTGGAGCCTTCTTGATTTCTTGATGTGGGAGATGATTGTGCTGGCCAGCGTCTCCTCTCGGAATCTCTTCCTGAAGTACTCCTCCTTCTGTTGGTCGGTGAACCCCCTCACCTCTGTCACCACGTCAACACACTCAGCAGGGATCTGATTGGCTGCCGCAGGGCGTGTGGTTATCCAAATGCGAGCGGAGGGAAGCAGGTCGCCCCTGATGAGGTTTGTTAGCAACACGTCCACCGAGGTGGACTTTGTGACATCATTCCATATCGGGTTGTTCTGGAAGCCCAGAGGAAGTCGACACTCATCCAGACCATCCAAGATGAAGACAACTTGGAACCGGTCGAATCTGCAGATTCCTGCTTCTTTGGTCTCACTAAAGAAGTGATGAAGAAGTTCCACCAAGCTAAACTCTTTCCCTTTCAGTAAATTCAGCTCTCTGAAAGTGAGGAGAAATGTGAAGTGTATGTCCTGGTTGGTTTTGCCTTCAGCCCAGTCCAGAGTGAACTTGTGTGTTAAGACGGTTTTACCAATGCCGGCCACTCCGGTTGTCATCATTGTTCTTATTGGTTGATCGTGTCCAGGTAAGGGTTTAAAGATGTGTTCACATCTGATTGGTGTTTCTTCCTTGGCTGGTTTCCTGGAAGCGGTTTCAATCAGTCTGACCTCATGTTCCTTGTTGACCTCTCCGCTGCCTCTCTCTGTGATGAACATATCTGTGTAGAAGTCGTTCAGATCTGTTCGCTGTCCTGCTTTAGCGATTCCCTCAAACACACACCTGAACTTCTTCTTCAAATGAGACTTCATTTTATGTTGGCACTCGACAGCAGCAGATCCTAAATGAGAAAACAACAGATGACATCAGTTAGTGGATGGTGATCAGTGGAACCAGGTCAATATTTCCTGTTCAATTATCAACTTCATGATATTTAGTGGCTTCATTACTTGTGGTCTGAAAAGCTGGTTGTGAAGGACTGCATGTTACAGATTTAAAATGTTAAGGACAATTATTTGCACAGCAATATTATTGGTCTAATGAAAGTAATAATAATAGTGAATCAGTGTAAAGTGATTTGCTATGCTGATACAACAAGACAGGGTTTCATCACTTCCACTGAGTTGTTCTGCTGTTGGTCTGCAGTATAATGATTAATGTTATTTAACCTGAAAGACCCACAATAACCCCACATATCTTGGTCAAACCATCTAACCTGATACCCCACAATATCCCTAAATATCTGGATCAAACCATTTAACCTGATAACCCCACAATAACCCTAAATATCTTGATCAAACCATTTAACCTGATACCCCACAATAACCCTACATATCTGGATCAAAACATTTAACCTGATACCCCCACAATAACCCTACATATCTGGATCAAAACATTTAACCTGATACCCCCACAATAACCCTACATATCTGGATCAAACCATTTAACCTGATAGCCCCACCATAACTCGATATATATGGACAAAACCATCTACCTGATAGCCCACAATAACCCATATATATCTGGATCAAACCATTTACCCGATACCCATTAACTCTACACCACTTAACCCCAAAGAGGAAAGATACTTCTCCTTAAAAATATAATTTCTTCTCTTTTTTCAAGATAAGATCTCTTTTTCCCCTTCAAAATAAAAGTCTCCTCTGTCTTCAGAGTAAGAGTCTCTTACCGCCCCCCAGTGTTTCGGCCAGTTCCTCCTGGTTCATCTCCAGCTCTGTTTGATGCTCCTGTATAGACTGAGCACTGGTGACCTCTGACCTCTCCTGGTGTCTGTGGAGAACACACACACACACACACACACACACACACACACACACACACTTTAATTTTTCCTGACTTGGAAACATCAGTGCCAGTAAAGTCTGATAACAAGAGTCTGCTCTCTCCTGCTGGACTCTTCTAGAAAAACAAGAATCAGGATTTATGGATGTTTGATAGAAGCTGTATCTTTATGATCTCTGATAAATCCTCACCTCTTCTCAATAGACTGATTTCCATCTTTAAACTGGTCAGGATGTTCCATAGACCAGTCACTCTTCATGGAGACACAGCTGGGTCCAGGGGAGTCTGCTCTCTGCTGCTGGACTCTTCGAGAAAAACAAGAATCAGGATTTATGGATGTTTGATAGAAGCTGTATCTTTATGATCTCTGATAAATCCTCACCTCTTCTCAATAGACTGATTTCCATCTTTAAACTGGTCAGGATGTTCCATAGAGCGGTCACTCTTCATGGAGACACAGCTGGGTCCAGGGGAGTCTGCTCTCTGCTGCTGGACTCTTCGAGAAAAACAAGAATCAGGATTTATGGATGTTTGATAGAAGCTGTATCTTTATGATCTCTGATAAATCCTCACCTCTTCTCAATAGACTGATTTCCATCTTTAAACTGGTCAGGATGTTCCCTAGAGCGGTCACTCTTCATGGAGACACAGCTGGTTCCAGGGGAGTCTGGTCTCTGCTGCTGGACTCTTCGAGAAAAACAAGAATCAGGATTTATGGATGTTTGATAGAAGCTGTATCTTTATGATCTCTGATAAATCCTCACCTCTTCTCAATAGACTGATTTCCATCTTTAAACTGGTCAGGATGTTCCATAGACCAGTCACTCTTCATGGAGACACAGCTGGGTCCAGGGGAGTCTGCTCTCTGCTGCTGCTCTGGGCTTCAACACACACACACACACACACACACACACACACACACACACACACACACACACACACACACACACACACACACACACACACACACACACACACAGCTTTTACTCAGACTAATGATGGAGTCATGATGCATCACTGCTGAGCTCTGAGATGATCAACAGTGGCAGACAGAGAGATCCTCTTCTTACCTCTTAGCTTTGCTCCGGCGGCCATGTTCCCCAGACAGAGTGGTCTTAGAGACAGGACCCCCCTCCTCTCTCTCCTCATCCATATTAGACTGGAGACCTGGACACAAACACAACTCATCCATCACTTAATTTGCCTTCAGAACTTTAGCTGTTTATCAAGAGAGAAGATCATTGTGACTGCGTCACACTAAAGCATTATGGACGTCATAGACAATCAATATGAACCCAACAACATAAACAAAATATATTTTTCCCCTCTGTTTCAGTCCCTTCAGAATGCGCAGAATGCGCGTTTCTGGTGTCTGTAGCTTTAATGCAAATGAGCTGCTGCCCATTGACCAATGAGCTGTCAGACTGAACCACAGCATGGAGGAGAAGGGATTGATGCCGTTTTCGGACTGCTGGAGCTCTATACCTATATAATATAATATAATATAATATAATATAATATAATTAGGTGAGTGCTGCATGCAGCACTCAACTATTGTTCTTCATAAGTTGTATTCTTTCTTTCCTCTTTGTTATTCTCTACAAACGTTGGGACCTATCTTCTTCCTCAATTGTTCACCTAGAGACTCCATTTAAATTTTAAAATGTTCAGAATAGCTTGGAATCGCGCGCTTCTTTTCAGATTTTTATACTTTTTAAGATATTCTACTTTTAGCTCTTTTAACACTTTCTTTTTTTAACATGGGAGTCAATGGGAGGACGGCGGAGCCGTTCCTCTGGTACTTCAACTGTTTAAGACGTAACTAAATCAGTTTTCAACCGTTTTTCTTCGTTCAAACCAGTTAACAAATCTACACACTTCTATATTCAATAATATCTGAACGGAATTTCGATATCATTTAAACTTTCTTCAGAATCACAGTTTTAGTTACATACCGGCTTCGTTTTCAGTTGGTCTAATTGAAGACGTCTGCCCATTCTGACACTCCTACTTATTAATACATCGTAACTCAATCATTTTCCAACCTTTTACCTTCCTTCAAACGATTTAACAAATCTACACACTTGTATCTTCATTAATATCCGAACGGAATTTCGATATCATTTAAACTTTCTTCAGAATCACAGTTTTAGGTTCATACCGGCTTCGTTTTCAGTTGGTCTCATGGATTTGCATCGACGCTGGAGCGTGAGGACGTTCAGCAGTGTTGCCAGATTGGGCGGTTTTTCCCGCCGGATTGGGCTACTTTTGGAGGACGTTCGGGTAGTGTTGCCAGATTGGGCGGTTTTTCCTGCTCTATTGGGCTACTTTTAATCACGCACCGGCTCACTATTCTCTTAAGCACGCACACACACACACACACACACACACACACACACACACACACACACACACACACACACACACACACACACACACACACACACACACACACACACACCAGCAGTGCAGGGCAACACATTTGACCTTTCAGAATCTTCTGTTCAATTCATTTTACATTTCTGTATTTTTAGCAATGCTTTGCGCTTTTCATTTAGCTGTCACTTTATTTGTTGACTCACACTGTACATTTACTACTATAACTACAGATAACCAATGCTATTTGTAGTTACATTGGTCCTCTGAGGGGAGCTTGGCGGCAGTCCGGCAGAGAAAGGGATTGTACTCACGGAGCTGAGTTCCCCCCACCGGAGCTGCTCGTCTGCTTGGCCACAAAGTCTTAGCTATGCTCTGATTGGAGGGGAGTGCGGAAGTGGGGGGTAATATTCAAGTGTGCCCCCTTCCTACGCAGGAGGGGGTGCCAAAACTCACTCGCTCGTTTGGTAACTGTAGGCGGGGTACTTTCAGAATTGCATATCTCACTAAAAAATATATGTATGTGTGTGGGAGAACCAGAGACCCAAAACAACACCAAAAATCCCAGGAAAAGTGTCCCCTTTAAACTTTATTCCCCGACAACTGTAACTCACATTGTACATTTACTACTATCACTACTAATAACCAATGTTTGGGAAATCTTTTACGTTTTGTTACGCGTTTCTGGAATTTCTGGAGAACAGCATTACATTTCTTTCTGCTTCCGATACATTTTTGCGGGAGCCAATCATCAAGCTGGCTTTTCCCTTAGCGCTGATACCTGATACCCCCAACATAAGTCTTCATATATAGACAAAACCATTTGACGTGATACCCCCACAATAAACCTACATATCTGGATCAAACCATTTGACCTGATACCACCACAATAACCCAACATATCTGGATCAAACCATTTAACCTGATACCCCCAACATAAGTCTTCATATATGGACAAAACCATTTACCTGATACCCATTAACCCTACACCATTTAACCCCAAAGAGGAAAGACACTGCTCCTTAAAAGTATAATTTCTTCTCTTTTTTAAAGGTAAGATCACTTTTTCCCCTTCAAAATAATAGTCTCCTCTGTCTTCAAAGTAAGAGTCTCTTACCGCCCCCCAGTGTGTCGGCCAGTTCCTCCTGGTTCATCTTCAGCTCTGTTTGATGCTGCTGTACAGACTGACCACTGGTGACCTTTGACCTCTCCTGGTGTCTGTGGAGAACACACACACACACACACACACACACACACACACACACACACACACACAATTAAAGCACACTCGTAAAGCAACACTGACAAAGGAGCCTGCATTGGCTAAAGTTGTTGGGATGCATGTTATTTTATAACAGGGAGAGGCAAAGTTGTGCATTACAATGCAAACACGAAAATAATTGGCACCATTCTGGCGCACTCAGAAGAAAAATGAACTGAATAAATGCCAGGTATATAGCATATCAGAGACAGGCAGACAATTAGTGCACTTGCAAATGAGAGCCTGCAGTATGACCGATCTTGTGACATTATTTAACCATCCATCTACAGCTAATACGATCAGACAGATACATCATTGAACACATACACAAAGCCCACAACAAGCCAAACATCACCACGGCTGACTCTCGCACAATCACACAATCACTCCAACTACTCCAACTCCAAGGCTAGGCTGTTTCATTAAGACCACAACCAACCACAACTACCCCTGCAGTAGGCCTACCTATGCACAACAATAAGTTATTACATTGCGTCTATCTTCTGTTTGGCGCACATGGCTAATTTGAATATTTGCACAGGTGTAACGGTTGTGATTGGGTCTAAAGGACTGAAAGACAGGCCGAACACATTGGTCTCTTTCAAAGGTATATTTGTGATTTGTTTAGCAGGATCACATGTCACGTCAACCGGTTCTGCTGTATACACATCAAATATATACAAATAATAAAATTATAACATTACATTTACATTTCAGAGCAACATACCTGAAAGACAGGACAAACACATTGGTCTCTTTCAAAGGTATATTTGTGATTTCTACAGCAGGATCTGCACGAATAAAACAAAACACTTACTTACAACATAGCTGACCAGTAACATGTGGTCAAACTACAAAATGTGAATAAACTCCCTACCAAGTGACAAACTATAAAAACAATAATAACATGTCAATTATACAATATACAATCATCTAATATGTCGAGGTTCATAACATAAACATACATTCTCGATCTTAAAACGTATAAGTCTTCGGGAGACATTTACAATGTGAACTAACCACATGTCACGTCGACCGGTTCTGACTAGCAACGGCCGCACACACACCTAAGGCGGATGCAGATCTGCAATACCCAAACACACCAGCAGATGGCTCTAAAACACCAGCAACTGCTCTGTCATTGGCGAAACTCATGATATCTAATGAACAGTTTTCCATATCTGTTACACAGGACTGTCTGGCTCTGCTTGGCAAAAAAATAGAACACATTTGAAAATAAATGTTTTGAATACTGGACATGGTGAGCTTAAAAACATTTAAGTGACCATAGGTGAGATGGCCTAAAACGGAATACAAATGAATTATTCTAGGAAATAGGCTTTCAGGATCAATTCAGATGGTAAACTGTTCTCTACTGCTTAGAAATTATTTTTTATGAAGCTTGTTTACATGCTATTTCCCATGATGATAAATTAACATTTAATTGCTGTGAGTTTTGAAGATTCTACAAATAAATACTAAATCAGCTGAATGAGAATACTCATATCCCATGATGATAAATTAACATTTCATTGCTGTGAGTTTTGAAGATTCTACAAATAAATATTAAATCCGCTGAATCACAATACTCTATAAAATCTTTAGTGATGGAATGTAACTGCCCTCACTGAAGTACCAAACAATAAGTACAACTTCGAGGTACTTCTATTTCACTTGAGTATTTAATTAAACCGAGTTACCTAGAAAATACATTTGTGTCTAATAAAGTGTGATATTTATATATGTTAGGCTATGTATTGAGATGGCAGTGTGTGAAGTATCCGTCAATATTTGGGGGTGTCCTCATCCCCAGATTGTTGCGGGTAATCTAAATATTCTCAATATGCAGTAGGCCTAGGCCATAACACTACAATATGTCAGGGATGCAAGCCAAGACAATCAGTCTATATCTATAGCCTGCATGACAACACACGCACACACACACTTGAAATTGATTGATAATCCGATATATAGTATTCGTAAAGCAACACTGATAGGAGCCTGCATTGGCTAAACTTGTTTGGATGCATGTTGTTTTATAACAAGGAGAGGCAAAGTTGTGCATTACAATGCAAACACGACAATAATTGGCACCAATCTGGTGCACTTAAAAGAGCAATCAACTGAATAAATGCCAGGTATATAGCCTATCGACATGGGCACACCTTCAGTGCACTTACAAATAAGAGCCTGCAGTATGACCGATCGTAACATTATTTAACCATCCATCTACAGCCAATACGACCAGACAGATACATCATTGAATACACACACAAAGCCCACAACAAGCCAAACATCAGCACGGCAGGTGCGCAGGGTAAGGACACTAAGGCCGGTCAGTGGAGCCCCGACACACGTCACCTCGTCTCCCAGTCAGGGGGTGGATCTAGACGCTTTTGTGATGACTTTCCTGCAAAAGTCACATTCATGTGTGTGTTTGTGTGTTGATGTCTGTGTATGTGCGTGTTAATGTCTGTGATTGTGTGTGTGTGTGTGTGTGTGTGTGTGTTGGAATGTACATCTGGAGGCTATTCTGTCCCCGCCTGGCTTCAGGCCTCCGACCGCAAGAACCACTATCAATGGGGTGGTCTTCAAGGTCAGGACCCCCCAACACACACACACACACACACACACACACACACACACATACACGCACACGCACACGCACACACACACACACACACACACACACACACACACACACACACACATACACGCACACGCACACACACACACACACACACACACTCTCTTACCAATTCAACATCCACAAGCAGATAAGATACGATCAACTTCATGAATCCCACACGGGGGAATCACTTGTTATTGCAGCTCAAGAGTCAAAAGTACAGAGAAAGAGAGATTAAGGGAAAATACAAATTCAAAAAAATACAAAATAAATGTACAAATGAAATATGTCTTTCTCTCTGTCTCTCTATATGTGTATGTCTGTCTGTCTGTCTGTCTGTCTGTCTGTCTGTCTGTCTGTCTGTCTCGCTGTGTGTGTGTGTGTCTGTGTGTGGATCTGGAGGCTAGTCTGGCCCCGCGTTGCTTCAGGCCTCCAACTGCAAGAAAGATGGGAACCACTATCGCTGGGGTGGTCTTCAAGGTCAGGAACCCCCAACACACACACACACACACACACACACACAGACACACACACACACACACACACACACAGGGAATGTTTGAATACAAACCGTTTTCCATTGGAACCCAATGTGAGTTCTGTTCCGTTCCTGGACCAGAGGTTCCATATAAAAACGCCCTCAACACAGTGAAACTAGTCATTGATGTTCTTCCCATATTCCTTTACTCAGACAGGTTGTCTCTCTGAGATCAATATCTCTTTTACAGCAGCAACCTGGAAACAGAATTTGTAATATGTTTTCTTTCCATTAAATAAAGTTGCCTTATAGGAGAAACCTTTCAGTCTCTTCCTTTTTTTTAAATAAAAAATAAAAATGGCATTTAACATGACAAGGCACTTTGAATCTGCTGAAAGTTAGTCTCAAATTATAAGTCTCCATTTTCCCATTGTAGTTTACATAAAAATCTCTAGAAGTCAATAGTTAAGTGGTTATTGTTTCTTTCCATTAAATAGTATTGTCTTGAGCAGGCCCTGCAACTGAAAATGTAGGCTATGAATTAGAAGAGATTTAGGATTTGCCAATGTCCAGCAGGTCACCCTAAAATGGACTAGAATGCAGGAAATCGCAATTTAGAAATTCAAAATTTTCTGGGGGAGGATCCCCAGACCCCCTCTGGGCTAAGCCCCGGATGTACACAAAGTCTGGCTCCGCCTCTGGACTCCATGCTGGAAGGTTCTTGGTTCGATCCCCAAAGCCCACAGTCTAACATGTATCATTCTACAGAGCAGAAATCTTAAAAATATTCAACCTACTGATAAGATTCAAAGTTATTCATATTTATGATCTATCACAGATACGAGTGGACTACAGTATCTTAATCTTCTTCCTACAGTGATAAAGTCAGCCAAACCAAACCATCCGACTCATAACAAGGAAATGGTGAACCAACCAGTTGGACCAGTTCCCCTCCCAGTTCATACTCCTCCCAGACTAACCTCTTATAGGCGGCTGATCCATGACCTCATTCAGTGATGAATAGTAATCACTGTTTTAAATATGAAGAATGGACAGAGAGCTCTGAGCTCTGTCCATTCTGAGTACAGAATACTCAGTGGACAGAGTACTCAGAGTGGACAGAGTACTCAGAGTTCACACACACACACACACACACACACACACACACACACACACACAGACACACACACACACACACACACAAAAGAAAAAAAGGCACAAACGGTCTACTCTTCTGCAGTCTGTGATTCATTCAACACCGGTGGTAGTAAAGTGGATCATTTTGCTAGGTCCGTTTTGAAACGCTCGAAAAGGTGCACTGCAGCACCACCTGCTGGTGAGAGGATGTCAGTGTGATTGGCTGAGCTGAAGAACACTAACCAGTCGTCACCAGTGACTTCTGTGTTGAGGAGGTCGTGGCAGTGTTAATTGACCTTGAAGGTCATATCCCTCTCATACGAGTCATGCTCTCAGATATAGAGTAGGCCTACACTACTGCAGAATGATGCAATCCCACAGAGAACAACACCCAGTACAAGATGACGTTTAAACACCTTCACTAACCAAGATGGCCGTCTTCCTGTTGAAATAATGTAATAATGACACCGCACTACACTAACAACTGTCCATTCTATCCTCAGTACCTTTAAAGGTAACACAGGACTTTTGATTAAGAACCAATACTGAATCTGACAAAACAGTCATTATTAACCTCAACCTGACGCTTGACTTAAGGCTGAAAGTTTTTGGGTTCGATCCCCAAAGCCCACAGTCTAACACGTAGCATTCTACAGAGCAGGAATCTTCAAAATTATTCAATAGTAATTTTGACAAATAGCAATGTATCCATACATTGACTAACGTTTTTAACCATGTGGTTTTACAGGAAACTAACTATCAACCTATTGATAAGACTAAAAGTTATTCATATTTATGATCTATGATGGATCAGAGTGGACTACAGTACCTTAGTCGTCTTACTGCTGTGATGAAGTGAGCCACAAAAAAAAAGTATGACTCATATCAAGGAAATGATGTCCAACCAGTTGGACCAGTTCCCCTCCCAGTTCATACTCCTCCCAGACTCTGCTTTTATATGAGCTGCGTTTTTTCCACTCACAGGGGGCAGTTGTCTCTGTTAACTTTGGACAAGAGGCAGGGTGGTCTCTCCTAGACGCAGATTCATAGACCCTCTCATTCTCAAGGAGGGCAGGACCATATATGGACTTCCTCGTGTGGTATGACATCACAACCAGATCTGTGATGCGGGCAAACAGAGTACAAGACCCAGTACAAGATGACGTTTAAATGTCTCCCCTAACCAAGATTCCTGTCTGAATAATGTAATCATAATACCGGACTGCAAATATAACAGTTCATTCTGTCCCAAGTACCTTTAAAGTCACCCAATGCCGCAAGAAGGCACAAGAAGAAAAAGTAATTCTTAACTTCAACCTGACAGCTGACTCCATAGCTGCATCTCATAGAGCAGGAATCTTAAAAATGATCAACCTACTGATTCAAAGTTATTCATATTTATCATCTATCACGGATAATAGTGGACTACAGTATCTTTGTCTTCTTCCTGATAGACCAGTTCCCCTCCCAGCTCAAACTCCTCACAGACTAACCTTGAATAGGCGGCTGATCCATGACCTCACTCAGTGATAAATAATAATCAGCTTAATGAAGCATGGACAGAGAGCTCTGAGCTCTGTCCACTCTGAGTACAGAATACTCAGAGTGGACAGAGTACTCAGCGTACACAGTACTCAGAGTACACAGAGTACTCAAAGTGAACACACACACAGACACACACACGGACGCCACCGTGGGCGGTGAGGCTCTCGTATCTCTGGAATCTCCCGACACCATTACAGGTCCTACTTCACTGGACGCCATTGTATTGGCAGTTTAGGTGTCATGACGCTGGTGACGGTGTTGTCTCTTCACCCTGCTCCACCTAGGGAACACAACACAATGATAACCTCACTTTAGTACACAATATAGCACAACGATGATCTCACTTTAGCACACAATACAACGATGATCTCACTTTAGTACACAACATATGGATGATCTCACTTTAGTACACAATACAACACAACAATGATCTCACTTTATTACAAAATACAACGATGATCTCACTTTAGTACACAACACAATGATGATCTCACTTTAGTACACAACACAATGATGATCTCACTTTAGTACACAATACAACACAATGATGATCTCACTTTAGTACACAACACAATGATGACCTCACTTTAGTACAAAATACAACACAATGATGATCTCACTTTAGTACACAACACAATTATGATCTCACTTTAGTACACAATACAACACAACGATGATCTCACTTTAGTACACAATACAACACAATGATGATCTCACTTTAGTACACAACACAACGATGATCTCACTTTAGTACACAACACAATGATGATCTCACTTTATTACATAACACAATGATCATCTCACTTTAGTACACAACACAATGATGATCTCACTTTAGTACACAACACGATGATGATCTCACTGTAGTACACTCTTTTGACGTCAGGAGACAAGATGGAGGCCGGTGTTGTGGCAGTTTGTACAGTTGGTGTTGTGGTGCTCCTGGTCTCTGGCGGGAACCCAGGCTGCAGCTACTGGGGCTTTCCACAGCCAACACTCAGCACACCATGTGACCCAGGCAGCCAATCAGGTCACCCAGGCAGTTTCCAAACCAGTCAGATCAGTCCTGGGCCAGCAGCCATCTTGGTTCTACACGCTAGCTGGGTGGGGAACTGAATAAGGATTCATACATTATATTATTTGATCTGCAGAAAGATTATATCTCTGTTTTCTTGATGTTAAACAAGACATATTATGGTGTTTTCCCAAAAGTAAACAAACTATTTGACTTCCAGAAAACATGTTTTTGAAGCTGTTTGCCTGAAATAGCTTTTAGGAAAAAATAATTCTCCTACTAGTATTCCCCTCTGTTTCAGTCCCTTCAGAATGCACTGTTTCTGGTGTCTGTAGCTTTAATGCAAATGAGCTGCTGCCCATTGACCAATGAGCTGTCAGACTGAACCACAGCATGGAGGAGAAGGGATTGTTTCCGTTTGCGAACTCCTGGAGCTCTATATCTATATAACATAATAATAATTATAAAATTATACATGGGTATTTATGTAATATTATATCTAATATCAAGGCCAAAAGCTATGTGCACCTCAGATGATATCATGAATCATAAAGACTGCGTCTGATGTCTCTGGTACTTCCACAACAAGTTAAGACTAGTAGTGAGGGATATCTCGGCCATGGTTGAGAAGAATTGGGGGAAAGGAACTTTGGCCTTGACTCTCTGAAGTCCATGAACCGCGACATGGAGGAGAAGGGGATTGTCAGCCAAGCTCACACACACATACACACACACACCTACACACACACACACAGATCTGACTGGGGATAGGATAGGTTGATTCACTTAAACTGTTTATTCTCTTGCCAGAAGGACTATCTAGACTAGGCTACTTATAAATATTTGTGTATATTTTTACTTTTATTTAATTTATTTTACCCAAAAATTATATTCAGGGCTAATTAAATAAAATCCGGGGCTTTAGCCCCGAAAAAAACAGCATGGTGACGCCCCTGGATTCTGGGTTCAGGGTCTGTGTTTAGGATGTCTGGGTTTAGGTTCTGGGTTCAGGGCCTTATCAACCAGGTAAACACGCTTCCTGCCGTCCTCTGAGCTCCAGGAAACGCACCAAGTTCCAGGTGGTTAATATTTAACTCAGACTCGTTCCCTCAATACATTCATGATCCAAAATGTGACAGCAGCTGACCTCAGATCTGGTGAATTGGGCTTTTATTTCTTTCACTTCATACGTTTTGACCAATCCGGTTGCTGGAGGCAGAGTTATTTGCAGATAAACTAGACCAGCACATGAACATTTTAAAATGTAAATACACACACACATTCCTGTACAATTAATTGAGGTGTGTGACAGCTCCCTCTGCTGGACAGTTTGGACAAGTCTCACACCAAACTACATTTTCCGTTTGAACCAACGTAGCTATAGTACATTGACAGTGTTGAGAAGGATACTTTTAACATGTGTCCAGTTACCGAATACAGAATACATGCCCAAAAATGTAATATGTAACGTATTCCTTATCATCACTCAATCTGAGTCTTGTATTCTGAATACTTGGATTACTTCCACATTGAATTGCATTGTATAATGGTAGGAATGCGGCATCAAATCCTGCTTACTAAACAGGCCTATTCTGGTGTGTTCTTCTGTTCAAACTGGCTGAATGTGTCCCTGAAAGTGCACTATTTTATATAATTTGCTGTAGTGGAACAAAGACTATAAGGGTATGTTCATGCGAAAGATATTTGCTATTACATCTAACATCTTTTTCACTGAACTAAGTGCATAGGTGTTGCCTATAAAATCGCCTTAAAATAGAGAGAGAGAGAGAGAGAGAGAGAGAGAGAAAGAAAAGATCGTTCAATCATTGGACAAAAAGGTCTGGGCCGGTGTAGTGGACCGGTCGAAGTCCTTCTCCCTCATCCTGGTGCTGAACGTGTTAAATGCATCCGCATTTTTATGTGTTTTTTCCAGCATACGTTTTATGTGGGTGTCCGTCCAAATTCCCAGACGGTCCGACAATTTGCTGCTAGTCTTGGAGTTACCTGTTACGTCCAAAGAGGCATATACTTTGTATAACTGGATCGGACTGAGGTGCGTTCGCTTTCACATCTCAAGCGAACCGTACCAGGGTTCGTTTGGAGGCGAACCGAGACCAGCTGTTCAGGGAGGTATCGGCCGGCTGATTTGGTTCACATCGAAGTGAGGTGGTTGCATTCACACCAACGCACCGAACCAAGGGACCAAACTCATTTAGTGCGCACTAAATGCTGTTGGTGTGAAAGCACGAATAAACTGCTGAAACAAGTATCGTCATGTAATCCATTGATTTCAACAAACTGCATTCTACATAGCAACTATTTAAATTGTAACTGTAACAGAATACAGTTAGCTATAATTTGTATTCTGAATACGTAACGCCGGTACATGTATTCCGTTACTCCAACACTGTACATTGATGTGAGACCGGGTTGGTGGTTTGAACGTGTTGTAGTAGCAGAATGGCCTGCGGGGGCAGTATGTACATTGTTAAATACATGAATAGGCTTGAATTTAGTAGAAATATGGATGTTTTATATTTTTACAAAATGGATTATGTGAACATTGCTGAATAACATTCATCATGTATATTAAATGTATTGCAGAAGTTTAGCTTGACATTAACCAAGTTAAAGGACAATTAATGAACCGCACCAGACATGCAGAAGTCAATGTAGGATTTTAATATACAGTATAAACAAAAACACTTGACAGAAGTTTAATACATGCTTTTGTAAAGGAAAGCAGAGGAAAACATTTTCCTAAATTAATCATTTCAAAATGTCCCCACCATTCAGAAAGCAAGTGAAGAGGTTTGTGTCAAACCAGTCCTCCCTGACCAGCTCTGTCCCTGACTCTCAACCCTAACGCTGAACCCTCTGAGGGCAGGAAGACGCTCCTTCAGTGTAAAGGTTCAAGAAGACACTACTTCAGAGTAAATGTTCGAACCACGGAGAAGGAAGAAGAAGGGGAAGGAGTAGAGTAGTGAGGTTAGTGACAGACGTGAGGGAAAGGCGTGTGGAAATGCACGGGTACATGTGGGGTCAATAAGATCACTCCCACTGGAGGTCATTGATCCATCAGCCTCAGACCGCTGAGCTCAGCAGGTCTTCTGGAGGATGAGGCTCAGGTGAACTGAGGAGACGGGACCAGCAGGATGTCAGGATCAGGTGGGGTTCAGCTCAGGTGAGTCTGCCCCCGACCAAACAGGATCAGGTGGGGTTCAGCTCAGGTGTGTCTACGTGGGCCAAACAAGGAAATGGATTAGGTTCAATATTCAAAAGATGCAACATTATCTGAACCAAGAGACGTCATTAAGGAGCAGGCAGGCTTTAGGGCGCCTTGCTCAAGGACGCATCACTGTATTGAGGACTTGAACCCGGCACCGGCACCCGGCACCATTGGTCTGAGAGTTGATCCCCCCAACCCCTTACCCAGTCCACTAGGTCCAGATAATGTAAACTTACGAGAAATCCTTGATGGTAGAGTCCTGGTCGTCCTCAGGATATGTCTTCCAGATGTATGGCTTCTCCGTCAGTCCTCCAGATTCCTGGTCTGGTTACAAATGTAATTTGTCTCTACTGTAAGGTAACAAACACAGTAGTAATTGGGCTCTAATGTAAGGTCACAAACACAGGAGTAGTTGGGCTCTAAAGTAGCAGCTGTAGTTTGTCTGGTAACCAACCACAGTAGTATGCCTTAACTTGTACTGGACAAACTAATCCTGCGTTACAACATGTCTACTCTGTTTACTTTATGCAAACTGACGAGGATCCTTGTTGGTGGAGTGATGGTCCTCCAGATTCACGCCTCCCCTACCAGCTTGCCTCAGCTCCAGAAACACGTTCTAGTAAGAAAACGCAGCGGTAGTTTGTTAACGCATGTCAAAGAAACAGCAGTATTTTGCCCTTTAAGTCAAACATGTTAAGTAAATACAAACTTACGAGGAATCCTTGTTGGTTGATTCCTAGTCGTCCTCCAGCGTCTCAGCTCCTCCACCAGCTCTCCTCAGACAGAGTCCTGGTCTGGAACAAACAGTGGAAGTCTTGCTTCAATGTGTGGTAAAACAGATGTAGTTGTCTGGTATATTAACCAACACCGGTA
Source organism: Pollachius pollachius (assembly GCF_949987615.1). Taxonomy (NCBI): domain Eukaryota; kingdom Metazoa; phylum Chordata; class Actinopteri; order Gadiformes; family Gadidae; genus Pollachius; species Pollachius pollachius. The sequence continues at coordinate 22,663,717 of NC_136948.1, read as the reverse complement.
GTTTGTGGTAGCAGTATTCTACGAGAAGTGGCAGTGAGTGTGATGATCACTTCAGAGTCAGGCTCCATCTACCCCACGACAGACATCATCAGCTCCTCCACCAGCCTCCATCATGGCCTCCATCAGCTCCCCCACCAGGGAGGGCCTTCAGCACGGCTCCTCCATCAGCTCCTTCAGCCATGGATTCCTGGTCTGGTTACAAACCCAGTTGGTCTCAGCAGTCAATCACCTGGGGACGCAACACACCCCATCTCCTGCATCTGAGCTTCACTTATAAATGGAAGATGAATTTAACATCTGGCAACACGTCCTGGCACTTCTGTACGTCCTGGCACTTGTACATTGCACTTATTCAAGGTACTTAATTGTGTAGCATCTACAGTAGCTGCTATCGCTGCTTTACACGGGGAATGGGTTAGCCTAGCGATTGTAATACTTGCACTTGGTTCTATGAACGTCTTTACTGTACCGACAGCGATATATTGTTTCACTTCTTATGACAAATGTACTTATTGTAAGTCGCTTTGGATAAAAGCGTCTGCTAAATGCCGTAAATGTAAACATCTGCAGATTGACGCGTTTAGCAATTCATCCACTATGGTCGTAGCAGCACTAGTAACAATAATGGCTCATATGACTCCTACATAACCCCGGTATGAATTAACTCAAATCACAGCTTGGCACAGATTTAAAGTCATAAGATGATCAAAACCAGACCTAAACTACCAAGGATTTTAGTGTTTAAGATGAGCTTGGTGATGGTTACCCTCTGGTCCGGTGCTGCAGGCCCCTGGTCTCCAGCCTCAGTCTCCGGTCCATCCTGGCACCACAAGCCTCCGGTCCCCAACCTCTCAGCCTCGCCTTTCAGCTACAGCAGCAGGTTCATATCAGCATTTGCCCAACAATAAACGTATTTGACTCATCCGAAACAGAGTTACACAATTAATTTAACTATTATTTTATAACTCAAGGCTAGACTGGACATGAGCATCCCATTTTGGGAATGAAGACAGAGCAGTCCACAAGTTTAAAGAAGTGGTTCAGCCCATGCATTGAGACTGACCTGAGAAGACTCTACTCACACACCAGAGCACTGACCTGTTCTGGAGGACTTCTGACAGGAGGTGGAGGTCTGGCTCTGGGTGAGGAGGCAGACACCTTGGGACAAACTACACATTACCTTTTTGACCTTGTACAGTTCTAGAGTTTCTTCTACTGTAACATGTGGGAACGACGGCCATTATTTTAGCTTTGATATTATCCGGTTGGTAACTCAGTACCAACGTCATTGTTTAACGTCATTCCATTGGGTAGGGTTTAACTTCTGTGGCAATTAATGACACCAGATATTTAGAACGTACAAAAGCTGAAGAAACACTAAGCAGTATCGATATTAAATCAAATATACTCGCCATATTCAGGTGCTGGGTTCCGTTGAAGAAATGCCAAATTGTCTTCCACCTTGAAATGATTTTCAGCCTTCACTGATGGTGAGAAATGGGCCCGCAAGTAGAGCGCTGTTTTGTACGCAGCGAGAGTCCCGTCAACGTGGTTAAAAGTACGGCGCAACGTCGGAAATTATCAACATATTGTACGATGTACGCGTCAGTATGTATTTAATATCAAACTTAAGTTGTTTAAGATAAGGGGTAACAATTCCTAATGGAAACCGACGGAAAAATAGTTTCCATTGGCAACGGCTCGAGGTTACGCAAATACAATCCAGAACGTTCCACCAGATTCCCTCAGGTGACTCACGTCCAACTTACTGCCAGGTGGCTTCTTATGGTTGTCAAGACGACAACGTTCTATGCTAACCATTGAGAGTAAATCAAGTGACCGCACTCAGAACCTTCCACGGCGGGAAGCTAAAACCGCCCGACTGGAATCCGAACATTCCGGACGGAACCAACCAAAGAAAAAACAGAACCAGCGCCTCACCTTGAGCTGAACGGAGGATGATCCTGAAGTCCAGCGATGGTCTTCATTAAAATACAGCCAACAGACTTACCTTGATGTGATCTGTTTGTTGCTGTTGGTCATTACTACTATTCAGTGTACTTTTACATTATTATGCACCCAGTGTGTACAAGTTATATCACTCAAAACCATACGAAGGGCTACCATGTATTACCCACAACAACTTTAAACCTCAAATCCTTGCCTAAAAACAAAAGGAATCATTCAATACAAAACTGTGTCTACATTTTACAATTAACAGAACAATTATCTAGATTATTCAGGGTACAAACCATACAGAGTAAATCTAAACGTTGAGCTCAGAGAGCCGACCATAGCCCTGCAACGTCACCCTGACCGCCTCATCACCAACAGCAAATCATGCCAGCCAGCCAACACATGTACAGGTCCAGTGAGAAGTGGGCATTTGAGCGAAAGGACTGCCCATAATAAAATGAAGCCCAATTCCTGAACTATCCAACCATCTTCACAGTTTAAAGATTTACAGATTGACATGCCATTGTGTTCTAATCACCTTTGTCTGCTACCTTGTTACTTATAAAACTCTACATCTCCATCGCTAGAGTGTTGCATCCTACTCATGAGGGTGTGGTCTGAGTGAGCAGAGATGCATGCTGGGATACAGTGCTGTCTGAAGTCTTCAGTTCTATAGACACGCCCCTCAGGAGAAACCAAGTGTTTGAGAATCTGTCGTGACATCAGTTACATGAGCTGGAATATCCTTCAAGATGGCGCCAGGATTCTCAGAGAAGAAAGACCAAGAGAAAGATATGAGGGTTCTTCCTCTCAGCCAGTGGAACACAACAGTCTTCATCAGAGTACCATGGAACACTTTGAAACGTTCTCTTCTATACACCGTGAAGCCCCAGTGAAGGTTTCCTTATATCCTCAGCTGAAGAGTACAACTTCAGCTTGAAGAGTGCACTACTTGGAGTTCCCAGATTGGTTCTGATTTAAGGGAACCAATCGTTCAGCTAGTCCTGTACGAAACAAATACAGTTCAGCCTGAGAAGACGTGCAACTGAGAGCAAGACAAGATCCACAGGGCTCTCCATCAATCCAGACAGGTAGGAAGAGCCGCCTCACTACAGGTCTGAAGGTCATCTTGAATATCCATTGAGGTCCCTTTCCAACTTCAGACTCCTTGTGGAATGCCTTTAGGTGTCCATCCTCCATTGATCCTGATTGGTGTAGTCCTAGTTTGAAGTCACTGATCTGAACACGCCGCTCACATCCTTTTACACTTGATTTGGATCCTCTCCTTCCTGCCCAGTGTGTTGGATATCGCTCCGGAGCGTCGCTCCGGGCTCTTCATGTCTACTGGAGGCCTCAAGCAAACGTGTGGCCGTCCATCAGGTATGATTCAGTTGACCATTCCAATATCCCAAGCCAACCACATAGACCCCCGTATGAACATTATCACTGTCAAAGCAAGCAGGAGACACACGAGTAGAACCCAGGACACACACAGAGAACCGCATGGAGACACACGAGTAGAACCCAGGACACACACATAGAACCGCATGGAGACACACGAGTAGAACCCAGGACACACACATAGAACCGCATGCCAGGTGTGAGTGGGGGACACACACACACACACACACACAAGCGATGCTCAAATATCATCCATCTCATGTCAAACCCACACACTGAGCCATAAAAGGCCAAACACTCATGCAGGGTAAAAACCTCATGCCGAATAACATTCCATCATCCACCCCAGCTCTCCTGCCAGGACACCCAGAACAGATCAATCAATGTCTCCAGAGACGTAAATAATGTACAACATTCTTCAGTGGCATCCCACATTGGTGATGGATTATGCTTGGTGCCTCCAAAATGTGTCCCAGGTTGATTCAACGTCTCTGAAGTCATGTCTTTGTAGTCCAGTGGTTTCCTGAATGAGGGGCCTTCACAGATGCAAACGGTGCAGCTTCAGTCAGCCTGAGGACAGGAAGGAGGTCATCTGTTCAGAATACCACCCAGTGGAGGGGGGTGGCTCTTGAGGAGCAGGATCCTTCTTAGAATGGCCCCGAATAAGACCTTCTTGGAAATGAAACTGTTCCTGAGGAGTCACGATGCCTGGAGGGGACTGTTGAATGTGTTCCATGGTGTTGTGTCAGACTGAAGTTGTGTTTTAGTCGTTGAGATGAGGAGCCCCCTCATCTCCCCCTGGTGTTTCTCCTTCTGAATCCCTGTCTCCATCTTAAAGAACAGTCTAGTTCATGGAACTGACGCCACGACAGTTTCTCAAACACTCGGTTTCCCCTGAGGGGGCGTGTCTACAGACCTGTAGACTTCACACAGCTCTGTATCCCAGTATGCACCTCTGCTCACTCAGACCACACCCTCATCAGTAAACCAACACTCATGTGATGAAGACGCAGAGCTCAGGAGAGTAGCTGGAAAGAAGACTGAAGACATCAGAACCCAAACCATTACCTCGGCTTACAACAATAACTTAGTACCTGTAACCATTTTAACAAACCATTACAACCAACATAAACCAAACGCCTAAGTAACCCATGATCCAAGTAAACATCCTTACTCCTCAGATCAACCTTCGGATAAAGGGTTAACTCACCAGGAAGCTAAAATACATCAATATGCCCAAGAGTAATGAGAAACTAATGACTTACATGTCGCAGGTCATCTTCATGGTTAAGCTTGGATACTTACAGAACTGCAGTTGAATATCCATGATCGACCTTTGAAGGAAGGAACTGTTCACTCATTATTGTCCCCAAATTTAGGCACTGTCCCACAGTTCAACGATGGCCATTAAATGAATGACAATACAAATTCAGGGCTTTTGGGATCATCCAACTTTTAAATAATGATTTAGATTAACTAATCCAGCTTTTTAATATAAGTTATACTTATTATTTGACTGTCATTAGTCAAGAGTGATTTTACTTCTTACTTTGACAAGTTTGAATGTATAGTCTCTAAAATGTTACTTTCAGGTAGAATCATTATTTCAATTTCAAATGAGAGTTAAACCACCACAATTCCCGATTTCCTTCACACATTGTCAGTGATTTATATTCAACATACAAGGCACCACGCAGTTGTGCTTTGCTACACATTTCTACTCACATCAGGTCCAGATGAGATGCTCCTCTTTACTTCAAAAAGTGTTTAACCTGTGAAACAGGAAGAGATGACAAATCAGTCACAACAGAGCTCAACAGAACTTTACACACACATTCTGGTTTCTGGGAACACAACAACATACCACGTTTGGGAGACGCTACACTGCCAACAGTGGAGGACACCAACGTACTGTTCGGTTCCCTTTTAAGTGAAACGCACCAGATGCAACCAATTAACAAATTAAGAAAACCACTTGCCGTGCGAGCTGCGGCAGGTGAGCTAATTAGTAAAACTCAACGCAGGGTCGGCGGCCTCTGGTCACCTTGGTAACAGTGAGAGTCTATTTCAGCTCGGTGTTTGATCTTAAACGACCTCCCTCATTTTAATTAAAGGGATGAGTCTGATTTGACTGATTAAGATTCATACTTCAAAACAAAGAAAGTCTTCAATTCACCTTACTGTGTGCATGAGTGTGCGTGAGTGTGTGCGTGAGTGTGTGTGTGTGTGTGTGTGTGTCTGTGTGTGTGTGTGTGTGTGTTACTACTGTTTGATGTCAAGTTGGTGAAAAGGAAGTCATGTGTGATCTTGCGTCCCTGTGTGTGTAGTGAGCGGATGTGGACAGCAGAGGGCGATGTTTCCACACGAGAACATCTGCTCTCTGCAAGCTCTGCGAGATACCGTGAGGAGTGAGAAGGAAGCCTTCATCAAAGAGACCAGAGAGACTCATTCACTGGTAAAACTGGAGTCAATGCCAACCACCACACATGTCACATGGGGCTCCAGGTGGGATGTCAGAGGTCAGAACATGTCCTTCCTGTATCTGTGGATCAGCTCTGAGACGTCCTCCTTACACACCTTCAACCAGCCGTCCGACTTCATGTGGTACACTACACACACACACACACACACACACACACACACACACACACACACCATACAGACACACACATATAGATTCACACACAATATCTATACGCACAACATATAGATACAAACCATATGCACACACACACAATAGATACAAACCATATATATACACACACAGACAATAGGTAGACACCATACAGATACACACACACCATGAATACACACCATATAGATACACACCATAAAGATAAACACACTAAATAGCCACACACAAAAGATGAACTTAATATAGATAAAAACTATATAGATACACACAAACGCACGCACGCACGCACGCACAGACAGACAGACAGACAGACAGACACACTCCATACAGTTCTGGTCACTAAATACTACTCCTTCTCTCTTCTCCTTCTCCCCTCTAATCCTTTTCTTCCGTCTCTCTGTCTCGCATATCGTTCTGTATTTTTATTGCCTCTATTCAAGGGGGTAGATTTGGGTGGGGATTTCTAGGTTTCATAAACATCTGGGGCTTAGCCCAGAAGGAAAAATAAAATGCGTGCACATAGCTCGCTCCAAATTTATTTGTATGCTTCATTGTGCAATTTGTTTCGTATTGCTTTACCTAAATAAACAAAATATGCGGTATATGATAGGTTTAAATAGCTACCTGACTGCTGTGCTGCTTATCCCCAAACATCTAAAGTTCCATTCAAGTTACTTCAGAGTAAAATGAATACAAGTGAGACAGACCTTACACACACACACACACACACACACACACACACACACACACACACACACACACACACACACACACACACAGATCTGACTGCGGATAGGATAGGTTAATTTACTTGAGGTGGTAAACAGGGTATGTTTTTAAACTGTTTATTTTCTTGCCAGAAGGTCTATCTAGACTAGGCTACTTATAAATATTTATAAATATATTTACATTTACATTTAGGGCATTTAGCAGACGCTTTTATCCAAAGCGACTTACAATAAGTGCATTTGTTACAATAAGTACATTTGTCATAAGAAGTGAAACAATATATCGCTGTCGGTACAGTAAAGACATTCATAGAACCAAGTGCAAGTATTACAATCGCTAGGCTAATCCATTCCCTGTGTAAAGCAGCGATAGCAGCTACTGTAGATGATACACAATTAAGTACCTTGAATAAGTGCAATGTACAAGTGCCAGGACGTACAACATTCAATGGTGGCTGTGCATTGGATTCTATGCAGAGTCGAGATGAACTCTGAACAGGTGAGTTTTGAGTCTTTTGCGGAAGCTGGTGAGCGACTCTGCGGTCCTGACATCGGTAGGGAGCTCGTTCCACCACTGAGGTCCCAAAACAGAGAAAAGTTGTGACTTCGCTGATCGACCTTTGCTTGCTCTTAGCGATGGCGGTACCAGACGTCCAGCTGAGGTAGTTGAGCGGAGGGATCGAGCTGGGGTGTGTGGCTTTACTAATGCTTGGAGGTAGGCAGGGGCAGTTCCATCGACTGCCTTGTATGCCAGTACCATCATCTTGAATCTGATGCGAGCTATTACAGGGAGCCAGTGGAGGTCTCGGAAGAGGGGGGTTACATGTGAGAACTTTGGTAGGTTGAACACGAGGCGCGCTGCCGCATTCTGGATGCGCTGCAAGGGTTTAATCGCAGAGGCAGGGAGTCCAGCCAGGAGCGAGTTGCAGTAGTCGAGGCGGGAGATGACCAGTGATTGGACTAGAAGCTGAGCTGCTTCCCTTGTGAGGAAGGGCCGGATCCTGCGGATGTTGTAAAGTGCAAATCTGCAGGACCGGGCCACCGCAGTTATGTTTGCGGTGCAGCACAACTGATTGTCCAACACTACACCAAGGTTTTTGGCAGTTGGAGAAGGAGATACAGTGATGTTCTCAACAGTGACCAGTAAGTCCATGTGTGGGCATTCTTTCCCTGGTATTAGGAGGAGCTCAGTCTTGTTGAGGTTAAGCCTCAGGTGATGGGCAGTTGTCCAGGTGTTGACTTCTACCAGACATTCAGATATGCGTGTTGCAATCAGGGCTTTGTCAGATGAGGGAAAGGAGAGAAATTGCTGAGTGTCGTCAGCATAGCAGTAATAGGAAAAGCCGTGGGATGTAATTACAGAGCCCAGAGATCTGGTGTAGAGGGAGAACAGAAGAGGCCCCAGCACCGAGCCTTGAGGGACACCTGTATCAAGCGTGCAAGGTTTGGACAAGGAGCCATTCCATGTTACCTGATAAGTGTGATTCATCAGGTAGGACGTGAACCAGGAAAGGGCAGATTCAGCTATGCCAAGCTCGGCGAGAGTGGCGAGGAGGATCTGGTGGTTCACAGTGTGAAATGCTGCAGACAAGTCAAGGAGAATGAGAACCGATGAGAGGGACGAGGCTCTGGCCGCATGGAGGGACTCAGTCACCGCGAGGAGAGCCGTCTCAGTGGAGTGTGCTTTTTTGAAGCCTGACTGGTGAGGGTCAAGCAGGTTGCTAGATGAGAGATAGGAGGACAGTTGGTTAGCGACGGCACGTTCCAATGTTTTAGAGAGGAATGAAAGAAGAGATACCGGTCTGTATTTCTGGATGTCAGTGGTATCAAGCGTTGGTTTTTTGAGGAGAGGCTTTATTCTGGCAGTCTTGAAAGATGTTGGTACAATGCCAGAAGTGAGGGAGGAGTTAATAAGTGCGGTTAGAAATAGCAGGATGTCGTTTGACACAGCCTGGAGGAGGGAGGAAGGGATAGTGTCAAGGGGGCAGGTGGTGGCATGGTTAGATGTTATAATTCTGTTGACCTCAACTGAGGTGAGAGGGATGAATTAGGTAAAGACAGAGGTGGGGGTCGGGGGAGGGAGGATGGTGGCAGTGATAAAAGAGGAGCTAATGTCCTTTACTTTCTGGGTAAAGTAGGTAACAAAGTCATCAGCAGTGAGGCAGGAAGGAGGAGGAGGGGAGGGAGGGTTGAGGAGGGAAGAGAACAAGGAAAACAGTTTCCTGGGGTTTGAGGCGGAGGAGGTAATTTTGGTCCGGAAGAAGGCAGATTTGGCTGTTGACACAGTGGAGGTGAAACCTGAGAGAAGAAGGAGATAGTGAGATAGATCATTAGGACAGTCTGATTTCTTGCATTTCCTCTCAGCTGCCCGCAACTCTGCTCTATGGGTCCGCAGAGATTCAGACAGCCAAGGAGGGGGGGGGGTGAAGATCGTGCCGGTCTGGAGTGGAAGGGACAGAGGGAGTCCAAAGAGGAGGAGAGGGAGGATAGCAGGGTGTCAGAGGAATCCTCTGTGGATAGTTGAGAGAATTGTTCAATATAAGGTAGTGAAGACAGAACAGTTGAGGCAAACGTAGAGGGAGAGAGAGTTTTGAGGTTGCGGCGGGTGGTGACAATGTGGGGACTAGAAAGGAGGGGGGGAGAGGACTTTAAGGGGAGAGAAAAAGCAACAAAGTGATGGTCAGACACGGGGAGTGGGGTAACAGAGAGAGCAGAGGTGCCACAGGACCTTGTGAATATCAGGTCAAGCTGGTTCCCTGCCCTGTGTGTGGGAGGAGAAGGGGATAGTGTTAAGTCAAAGGTGGCAAAAAAGTTGGTTAATTCAGGTGAGTACAACTTCTCTGGCAGGATGTTAAAGTCGCCAAGTATAATGAGTGGTGTGCCATTTTCAGGAAAGCAGCTGAGAAGGGCATCCATTTCGTCATAGAAGTCACGAAGGGGACCAGGGGGACGGTAGATTACCAAAATGAAGAGATTAATAGGAAGGGTGACAGTGACAGCGTGGAGTTCAAATGCAGATCTGGCCAAGTGTTCTAGTGGAAGGACCTGATAGGTCCACAACGGAGAGATGAGGAGTCCAGTCCCTCCTCCTCGCCCCGAAGGTCTAGGGGTGTGTGAGAAAGAGTAAACAGTTGAAAGGGCAGCAGGAGTGACAGAGTTCTCTGGAGTGATCCAAGTCTCTGTCAGGGCCAGGAAATGGAGGGTATTGAGGGACGCGTAGGCCGAAATAGAGTCTGCCTTTTTGACCGCTGACTGGCAATTCCAGAGTCCTCCCATCACTTCAAGGTCACTGATGGCGAGGGTGGGTAAATGGCATAGATTGGATGGGTTGCGACGCCGAGCAGAGGATCTCATAATCACTTCACTATACACCCATAAATTCATTTCCGCCAAACAACGTAACTACCTCTATGGACCTGACAACCCCAGACCCCGTAAATTCTACCTTCTCCCCAAGATACACAAGGACCCAACTGCTTGGACGGTTCCCTTTGAAGTCCCTCCCGGCAGACCAATAGTTTCCGACTGCAACAGCACCACCTATCACATCGCACACTACATTGAACACCACCTGAACCCACTCTCCACCACCCACCCCAGTTATCTCAGAGACACCACACATTTCCTCAATAAAATCAATTCCATACAGGTTCCCCCTCATACACACCTCTTCACCATAGACATAGACAGCTTATACACAAACATAGATATTTCATTAGGTCTAGAAGCAATACAGAAAACCTTCAACAATAACCCGGACCCACTCAGACCTGACACCCACCTCCTCCAACTCCTACACATCTGTCTCACCACCAATAACTTCACCTTTGACAATAAAGAATATTTACAAATACAGGGAACCGCCATGGGCCAAAGATTTGCACCATCGTACGCCAACATCTACATGAGCGAGTGGGAGCGGGGAGCACTACACAAATGCACACACAAACCACTTTTCTATTACAGATTTTTAGATGACATCATAGGGGCATGGACACACGACATCTCACTTTTTCCACAATTCATCCACACACTCAATACTCACCACAACACAATCAAGGTCAAATACATACTAGACAGCACACAAGTCAACTTTTTGGACACCACGGTCACACTAGAATCCCACCCAGACCTCACACATAAAACACTCACCACCAGAGTATATTTCAAACCCACGGACACACACTCACTTCTTCACAAACATAGTTATCACCCCAAACATACTTTTAGAGGCATAATTAAATCACAAATCATCCGTTACCATAGAATCTGCACCCACCATAAGGACCTCCATCACGCCATAAGCACACTCTTCACAGCACTCAGGACACGGGGTTACAGCAAAAGGTATCTCAGATCAATCAAATCAAGCACACTTTCACAACTCGCTCCCACTCGCTCCCCACCCCCTTTACACATCACTTCATACACTGCGCCCGACTCCACACCAGCTACCCCACCATCATCCTCTATCTTACACCCCACACAACATAAACAAACAGACACCACCAACCAACCTCTGGGCCCTTACCTCAACCCGATCCGCCCCCCTCCCCCCTCCCACCATCCCTACCCTAGCCCCAACCCTAACCCCACACCCAACACCAATCCTAACCCCTCCCCCTCTCCTAAACCTAACCTCCACCCTCTCCCCACACCTAACCCTAACCCTTCCCCTTCTCCTAACCCTAACCTCTCCCCCTTCCCCACACCTAACCCTAACCCCTCCCCTAATCCTAACCCTAACCTCTCCCCATTCCCCACACCTAACCCTAACCCCTCCCCTAACCTTAACCCCTCCCCCTCTCCTAACCCTAACCTCCACCCCCTCCATACACCTCACCCTAACCCACAGATTCGCCCCACCACCATCCTACCTTTCGTCACCACCTTTTCCCATAGAACCCTCTCCATACACCAAAACATAAAATCCCACTTCACTACCATACAACAACAACACACACCATTACAACAATACACCATCATCTCAGCCTACAGAAAAAACAAAACCTCAAAGATCTCCTGGTCACCTCTACCTTCTCCCGCAAACCCGTTAAATCACCACCATCTATCACACACTATTTTAAACCACACAAATCCATCACCAACCCACACAGCCACACTACTCTACCCATTCTTCATCCCCCAAGTATTGACTCTCCCAACTTAGTCTACATCATCACATGCACCTACTGCCATAAACACTATATCGGAGAAACAAAACACACTATGATCACCCGCTTAAAACAACACCTCCGCAACATTAAACAACAACACTTACAAACCACCCTGGTCACTCACTTCACACAGCACCCCGTCACCCACCTCACCATTTCCGGCTTACAGTCAGACCCCAGTTGGTCCACCCCTCAACGCAGACACATTGAACACCTCTGGATCACCCGCCTACATACACTCACACCCACAGGCCTAAATGACAAATCCTAGCATACATTCACCACAGTAAGCATACACCCATTATGCATACACATCTACCACACCTATTCACCCATTTCCTACTCACGACACACAACACCTTCATCTTTCACTCACTTACATCCATCACACATCACACCCTCACCTACACCTCTCACACACTCGGTACAATAGGCCAGAGCAACAGCGACCACACAGTCCCCCCCAACCACTAACCATCTCACCTAACCCTAACCCTAACCCTAACCCTATCCCTAACCCTAACCCTATCCCTAACCCTTACCCTAACCCTAACCCTAACCCTAACCCTGATCTTCAAGAGTACCATCGGAAACTCAAAATTGCGGTTTATTTTGAAAACCACCCACCCTACGTCCGGCCCCCCTTTACACCTAAATCCACGTGGGCTCCGCCCGCCCGTAAACTCCCTCCTGGTGTCGCGCGCTTGGTGGACTCGGACCTCGCTTTTCTTCGCGACTCGTTCCGCCTCCACCCGGCTCGTGACAACCTCGAGCCTGAGGAAGCTGAGGCTCTCCTCGAACTCCGCAATAACCGCGACATCATCATCAAGCCCGCCGACAAGGGCAGTGCTGTGGTTCTTATGGACCGTGAGCAATACATTTGGGAGGGCTACCGGCAGCTTAACGATGGAACGTACTACGCTAAACTCGACCGCCCCATTTCCGTCGATACCGTGCCCCTAGTTTCAACCATCATCAACACCTTATGGCGTAAAAAATATATCACACACGTACAACGCGATTACCTCATCGGGGACGCCGAGCCCAGGCCCAGGCTCTTCTATATGTTGCCCAAAATCCATAAGGACCCTGCGGCCTGGAGTAGGCCATCCGAGATTCCTCCGGGACGTCCCATAGTCTCGGATTGCAGTAGTGAGACCTATAACACGGCAGAATATTTAGATCACTACTTATACCCCCTCTCAATCAGGCACGACAGTTATGTGAAGGACACATATGATTTCTTCCAAAAGGTCAGAGACACACACGTCCATTCGCACTCCATCATGTTCACGATGGACGTTGATAGTCTCTATACCAATATCGATATTGCCGGTGGCATGCGCGCCGTACAACATGCCTTTCAACTCTACCCTGATGTCACGCGGCCGGACGCGGAGCTCCTGAGTCTCCTAGAAATCAATTTAACACGCAATGATTTCCTATTCAACGGCGAATATTTTCTCCAGGTCAAGGGCACGGCCATGGGGAAAAAGTTCGCCCCCTCATACGCCAACTTGTTTATGGCGCAGTGGGAGGCCTCAGCGCTCGCTGTCTGTCCCAAACGACCCCTCTGCTATTTGCGCTATTTGGATGACATATGGGGAGTGTGGCCCCACTCGCAAGCGGATTTCGATCAATTTTTATCTATCCTCAACACACACGATCCGTCAATTACATTAAAGTCTTGCACGAGCGCGTCGTCGGTGGACTTTCTGGACACCACCACGTTCAAAGGCCCCGACTTCGCCGACAAGCTCAGGTTAGACGTTAAGGTTTTCTTCAAACCGACGGACACACACGCCTTACTACACGGCTCGAGTTTTCATCCTAGGCACACATACGCCGGCCTCCTGAAGTCACAGCTCATGAGATTCTCCAGGATATGCTCTAACCAATCTGACTTCATGGCCGCAGTTAAAATACTTTTTACCGCCCTCGCCGCCAGGGGATACTCACTCAAGACCTTCAAGGTCACCAGACCGCCCGTCGTGGGCCCGCGTCTGCCCTTGATTGTCACCCACTCGTTGTCCGCCACGCTCCTGACCCGGCAGGTCAGAACGCACTTCAAACGGCTACAAGATGAAACCGCGATACTACCTTCACATGGCATCATCGCGGCCTACAGAAGGAACAAAAATCTGAGAGACATTTTAGTCAGAGCTAAGTTAAGCCCGCTGACCCAACCTAGGTCGACTAGGTTACCAGATTTTTACCGTGTCCGTCCCTGGGCTCGCAACCAAAGCAACGGTGACGTCTTCGTCACACAAAAACATTCTTGGCCGGCCACCCGCAACTGTGTTTATCTTATACGTTGTCTTACCTGCGATATGCAGTACGTGGGCGAGACCGGGAACACTCTCCTGACCAGATTCACACAACATAGATACAATATAAGAAGCAAGAAGGCTACTCACCTCCCTTTGGTGAACCACTTCGTGCTACATGGCTGGCCTGCCCTTACGGGTACTGTCCTCGAGGCCAACCCCGTCTGGTCTGTCGCCAAGCGCCGCAGAGCGGAGGCGATTTGGATCGCCAGACTGGGTTCCCTGCAACCTGTGGGATTGAATGTGGGTGTGGGTCGGGGATCTCGGGGTTTAGTCTGATGATGGCCCGTGCACCCGCTGTCGCCGCCTTCGGCGGCGCCGGCTTTAATTTTGACCTAACCCTAACCCTAACCCCTAACCCAAGGCTAGTGGTGCAATGGGTCATGTGCTCGACTGCCGATCTGAAGATTCTAGGTCCAGGTCCTGGCATGCTCCAAAGAGATTCAACGTCATAAATAGGTAAATGTGTTATTCTAAAAAAAAAAAGCCAATTTCCCCAACCAGATAGAATGGGCCACATTCTTACCTACATATTGGCAGCAATTTGACTTTTACAATGAAAAAATGGGCTGGGAATAAGGATTTTAAAGCAAGCGTGCTTTCTTTGAATGAAGGTCCATACATAAACTGGAGGGCTAGTGGCGCAATGGATAACGCGTCTGACTACGGATCAGAAGATTCTAGGTTCGACTCCTGGGTTGCTTGCAAAATTTTAAAATGCCAAAAAAAGTACGTTGGGTTATTATCCCAAAGAATAACATGCACCACCCCTAAATACTCTAAAGGTAGTCAATTGAGATTCACAATGAGCAATAGAGGTTGAACCGACTCACGCGCAAAGCGTTTGACCAATAGCAACAGAGTGGGTGTGCTGACCAATCACAGCAGTCTTGGCTACTCGGGAGGGGGGCCTTAAAGCGCCATGAAACAAAAACGGACGTTTCTGAAAGATGCAGGAATTGGTTTGGCAGATATTAACAGTTTGAGAACAAAAACTGGTATTTTTGCAATACTGGCTGTTAACCCTATTCTAGTAATCCCCCCAATTGCAATTGTAAACCCTGAGAATGCATAAAAGGGGATTTTTAAGGCAAGCAACCTTTCTTATTGGAGGAATTTGAATGAAGGTGTTCACCAATACCCCAGGGCTAGTGGGGCAATGGGTATCGCGTCTTTCCAGGTTTGACTCCTGCCTTGCTCGAAAGTTTTTTAAAAGGCCCAAAAACAGATGTTGTGTTATTATACCAAAGAACACCATTAACTATCCCTAAGTAACCCTGCATAAGTTTTTTGAACAATTCAAAAATATCAAAAGACATTTCAAACCCTGTTTCTTTCAAATTAATAAAAACAGAATGAAAAACAGTGTCACGGCATCTTTTCGGCTTGTATAGCTTTGAGCAGAAAGAACAAAAGCATTGCATACCGGGATCTTGGAGACATCATCATTTTTTGATTCATCCAATTTCATGAGGGCTTAAATTCAGCTTTTCATTGCTAGTGGTGCAATGGGTCATGTGCTCGACTGCCGATCTGAAGATTCTAGGTCCAGGTCCTGGCATGCTCCAAAGAGATTCAACGTCATAAATAGGTAAATGTGTTATTCTAAAAAAAAAAAGCCAATTTCCCCAACCAGATAGAATGGGCCACATTCTTACCTACATATTGGCAGCAATTTGACTTTTACAATGAAAAAATGGGCTGGGAATAAGGATTTCAAAGCAAGCGTCCTTTCTTGTTGGACGTGATTGAATGAAGGTCCGTACATAAAGTGGAGGGTTAGTGGTGCAATGGATAACGTGTCTGACTACGGATCAGAAGATTCTAGGTTCGACTCCTGGGTTGCTTGCAAAATTTTAAAATGCCAAAAAAAGTACGTTGGGTTATTATCCCAAAGAATAACATGCACCACCCCTAAATACTCTAAAGGTAGTCAATTGAGATTCACAATGAGCAATAGAGGTTGAACAAGGAATTTAAAGGGGTGATAGCATTCTATTTTACTTTTCCTTTTGCTTTAGACTGTTAAATGACGTATGTAGACATGTTTCAAGTCTGCTAAGGGAGAAAAATCTGACCACGGCTCAGAAGATTCCAGGTTCGACTCCTGGCTAGCTCGCAAAATTTCAAAATGCCAAAAAAAAGTATGTTGGCTTATTAATCCAAAGAATAACATGCACCGCCCCTAAATACTCTAAAGGTAGACATTTGAGATTCACAATGCACAATAGAGGAAGGAACAAGGAATTTAAAGGGGTGATATCATTCTATATTACTTTTCCCTTTGCTTTAGACTGTTAAATGACGTATGTAGACATGTTTTAAGTCTGCAAAGCGAGAAAAATCTAAGCCCGATCCATGGGGAGTATTCGTTCCCACCGAGTATGAATACTCTCCCAGGCTAGCCGCAATGTTTACATTTTCTTGGGGGTGTTAGTTGCCGACTCACGCGCAAAGCGTTTGACCAATAGCAACAGAGTGGGTGTGCTGACCAATCACAGCAGTCTGGGCTACTCGGGAGGGCGGCCTTAAAGCGACATGAAACAAAAACGGACGTTTCTGAAAGATGCAGGAATTGGTTTGGCAGATATGAACAGTTTGAGAACAAAAACGGGTATTTTTACAATACTGGCTGTTAACCCTATTCTAGTAATCCCCCCAATTGCAATTGTAAACCCTGAGAATGCATAAAAGGGGATTTTTAAGGCAAGCAACCTTTCTTATTGGAGGAATTTGAATGAAGGTGTTCACCAATACCCCAGGGCTAGTGGGGCAATGGGTATCGCGTCTTTCCAGGTTTGACTCCTGCCTTGCTCGAAAGTTTTTTAAAAGGCCCAAAAACAGATGTTGTGTTATTATACCAAAGAACACCATTAACTATCCCTAAGTAACCCTGCATAAGTTTTTTGAACAATTCAAAAATATCAAAAGACATTTCAAACCCTGTTTCTTTCAAATGAATAAAAACAGAATGAAAAACAGTGTCACGGCATCTTTTCGGCTTGTATAGCTTTGAGCAGAAAGAACAAAAGCATTGCATACCGGGATCTTGGAGAAATCATCATTTTTCGATTCATCCAATTTCATGAGGGCTTAAATTCAGCTTTTCATTGCTAGTGGTGCAAAGGGTCATGTGCTCGACTGCCGATCTGAAGATTCTAGGTCCAGGTCCTGGCATGCTCCAAAGAGATTCAACGTCATAAATAGGTAAATGTGTTATTCTAAAAAAAAAAAGCCAATTTCCCCAACCAGATAGAATGGGCCACATTCTTACCTACATATTGGCAGCAATTTGACTTTTACAATGAAAAAATGGGCTGGGAATAAGGATTTTAAAGCAAGCGTGCTTTCTTTGAATGAAGGTCCATACATAAACTGGAGGGCTAGTGGCGCAATGGATAACGCGTCTGACTACGGATCAGAAGATTCTAGGTTCGACTCCTGGGTTGCTTGCAAAATTTTAAAATGCCAAAAAAAGTACGTTGGGTTATTATCCCAAAGAATAACATGCACCACCCCTAAATACTCTAAAGGTAGTCAATTGAGATTCACAATGAGCAATAGAGGTTGAACCGACTCACGCGCAAAGCGTTTGACCAATAGCAACAGAGTGGGTGTGCTGACCAATCACAGCAGTCTTGGCTACTCGGGAGGGGGGCCTTAAAGCGCCATGAAACAAAAACGGACGTTTCTGAAAGATGCAGGAATTGGTTTGGCAGATATTAACAGTTTGAGAACAAAAACTGGTATTTTTGCAATACTGGCTGTTAACCCTATTCTAGTAATCCCCCCAATTGCAATTGTAAACCCTGAGAATGCATAAAAGGGGATTTTTAAGGCAAGCAACCTTTCTTATTGGAGGAATTTGAATGAAGGTGTTCACCAATACCCCAGGGCTAGTGGGGCAATGGGTATCGCGTCTTTCCAGGTTTGACTCCTGCCTTGCTCGAAAGTTTTTTAAAAGGCCCAAAAACAGATGTTGTGTTATTATACCAAAGAACACCATTAACTATCCCTAAGTAACCCTGCATAAGTTTTTTGAACAATTCAAAAATATCAAAAGACATTTCAAACCCTGTTTCTTTCAAATTAATAAAAACAGAATGAAAAACAGTGTCACGGCATCTTTTCGGCTTGTATAGCTTTGAGCAGAAAGAACAAAAGCATTGCATACCGGGATCTTGGAGACATCATCATTTTTTGATTCATCCAATTTCATGAGGGCTTAAATTCAGCTTTTCATTGCTAGTGGTGCAATGGGTCATGTGCTCGACTGCCGATCTGAAGATTCTAGGTCCAGGTCCTGGCATGCTCCAAAGAGATTCAACGTCATAAATAGGTAAATGTGTTATTCTAAAAAAAAAAAGCCAATTTCCCCAACCAGATAGAATGGGCCACATTCTTACCTACATATTGGCAGCAATTTGACTTTTACAATGAAAAAATGGGCTGGGAATAAGGATTTCAAAGCAAGCGTCCTTTCTTGTTGGACGTGATTGAATGAAGGTCCGTACATAAAGTGGAGGGTTAGTGGTGCAATGGATAACGCGTCTGACTACGGATCAGAAGATTCTAGGTTCGACTCCTGGGTTGCTTGCAAAATTTTAAAATGCCAAAAAAAGTACGTTGGGTTATTATCCCAAAGAATAACATGCACCACCCCTAAATACTCTAAAGGTAGTCAATTGAGATTCACAATGAGCAATAGAGGTTGAACCGACTCACGCGCAAAGCGTTTGACCAATAGCAACAGAGTGGGTGTGCTGACCAATCACAGCAGTCTTGGCTACTCGGGAGGGGGGCCTTAAAGCGCCATGAAACAAAAACGGACGTTTCTGAAAGATGCAGGAATTGGTTTGGCAGATATTAACAGTTTGAGAACAAAAACTGGTATTTTTGCAATACTGGCTGTTAACCCTATTCTAGTAATCCCCCCAATTGCAATTGTAAACCCTGAGAATGCATAAAAGGGGATTTTTAAGGCAAGCAACCTTTCTTATTGGAGGAATTTGAATGAAGGTGTTCACCAATACCCCAGGGCTAGTGGGGCAATGGGTATCGCGTCTTTCCAGGTTTGACTCCTGCCTTGCTCGAAAGTTTTTTAAAAGGCCCAAAAACAGATGTTGTGTTATTATACCAAAGAACACCATTAACTATCCCTAAGTAACCCTGCATAAGTTTTTTGAACAATTCAAAAATATCAAAAGACATTTCAAACCCTGTTTCTTTCAAATTAATAAAAACAGAATGAAAAACAGTGTCACGGCATCTTTTCGGCTTGTATAGCTTTGAGCAGAAAGAACAAAAGCATTGCATACCGGGATCTTGGAGACATCATCATTTTTTGATTCATCCAATTTCATGAGGGCTTAAATTCAGCTTTTCATTGCTAGTGGTGCAATGGGTCATGTGCTCGACTGCCGATCTGAAGATTCTAGGTCCAGGTCCTGGCATGCTCCAAAGAGATTCAACGTCATAAATAGGTAAATGTGTTATTCTAAAAAAAAAAAGCCAATTTCCCCAACCAGATAGAATGGGCCACATTCTTACCTACATATTGGCAGCAATTTGACTTTTACAATGAAAAAATGGGCTGGGAATAAGGATTTCAAAGCAAGCGTCCTTTCTTGTTGGACGTGATTGAATGAAGGTCCGTACATAAAGTGGAGGGTTAGTGGTGCAATGGATAACGTGTCTGACTACGGATCAGAAGATTCTAGGTTCGACTCCTGGGTTGCTTGCAAAATTTTAAAATGCCAAAAAAAGTACGTTGGGTTATTATCCCAAAGAATAACATGCACCACCCCTAAATACTCTAAAGGTAGTCAATTGAGATTCACAATGAGCAATAGAGGTTGAACCGACTCACGCGCAAAGCGTTTGACCAATAGCAACAGAGTGGGTGTGCTGACCAATCACAGCAGTCTTGGCTACTCGGGAGGGGGGCCTTAAAGCGCCATGAAACAAAAACGGACGTTTCTGAAAGATGCAGGAATTGGTTTGGCAGATATTAACAGTTTGAGAACAAAAACTGGTATTTTTGCAATACTGGCTGTTAACCCTATTCTAGTAATCCCCCCAATTGCAATTGTAAACCCTGAGAATGCATAAAAGGGGATTTTTAAGGCAAGCAACCTTTCTTATTGGAGGAATTTGAATGAAGGTGTTCACCAATACCCCAGGGCTAGTGGGGCAATGGGTATCGCGTCTTTCCAGGTTTGACTCCTGCCTTGCTCGAAAGTTTTTTAAAAGGCCCAAAAACAGATGTTGTGTTATTATACCAAAGAACACCATTAACTATCCCTAAGTAACCCTGCATAAGTTTTTTGAACAATTCAAAAATATCAAAAGACATTTCAAACCCTGTTTCTTTCAAATTAATAAAAACAGAATGAAAAACAGTGTCACGGCATCTTTTCGGCTTGTATAGCTTTGAGCAGAAAGAACAAAAGCATTGCATACCGGGATCTTGGAGACATCATCATTTTTTGATTCATCCAATTTCATGAGGGCTTAAATTCAGCTTTTCATTGCTAGTGGTGCAATGGGTCATGTGCTCGACTGCCGATCTGAAGATTCTAGGTCCAGGTCCTGGCATGCTCCAAAGAGATTCAACGTCATAAATAGGTAAATGTGTTATTCTAAAAAAAAAAAGCCAATTTCCCCAACCAGATAGAATGGGCCACATTCTTACCTACATATTGGCAGCAATTTGACTTTTACAATGAAAAAATGGGCTGGGAATAAGGATTTCAAAGCAAGCGTCCTTTCTTGTTGGACGTGATTGAATGAAGGTCCGTACATAAAGTGGAGGGTTAGTGGTGCAATGGATAACGTGTCTGACTACGGATCAGAAGATTCTAGGTTCGACTCCTGGGTTGCTTGCAAAATTTTAAAATGCCAAAAAAAGTACGTTGGGTTATTATCCCAAAGAATAACATGCACCACCCCTAAATACTCTAAAGGTAGTCAATTGAGATTCACAATGAGCAATAGAGGTTGAACAAGGAATTTAAAGGGGTGATAGCATTCTATTTTACTTTTCCTTTTGCTTTAGACTGTTAAATGACGTATGTAGACATGTTTCAAGTCTGCTAAGGGAGAAAAATCTGACCACGGCTCAGAAGATTCCAGGTTCGACTCCTGGCTAGCTCGCAAAATTTCAAAATGCCAAAAAAAAGTATGTTGGCTTATTAATCCAAAGAATAACATGCACCGCCCCTAAATACTCTAAAGGTAGACATTTGAGATTCACAATGCACAATAGAGGAAGGAACAAGGAATTTAAAGGGGTGATATCATTCTATATTACTTTTCCCTTTGCTTTAGACTGTTAAATGACGTATGTAGACATGTTTTAAGTCTGCAAAGCGAGAAAAATCTAAGCCCGATCCATGGGGAGTATTCGTTCCCACCGAGTATGAATACTCTCCCAGGCTAGCCGCAATGTTTACATTTTCTTGGGGGTGTTAGTTGCCGACTCACGCGCAAAGCGTTTGACCAATAGCAACAGAGTGGGTGTGCTGACCAATCACAGCAGTCTGGGCTACTCGGGAGGGCGGCCTTAAAGCGACATGAAACAAAAACGGACGTTTCTGAAAGATGCAGGAATTGGTTTGGCAGATATGAACAGTTTGAGAACAAAAACGGGTATTTTTACAATACTGGCTGTTAACCCTATTCTAGTAATCCCCCCAATTGCAATTGTAAACCCTGAGAATGCATAAAAGGGGATTTTTAAGGCAAGCAACCTTTCTTATTGGAGGAATTTGAATGAAGGTGTTCACCAATACCCCAGGGCTAGTGGGGCAATGGGTATCGCGTCTTTCCAGGTTTGACTCCTGCCTTGCTCGAAAGTTTTTTAAAAGGCCCAAAAACAGATGTTGTGTTATTATACCAAAGAACACCATTAACTATCCCTAAGTAACCCTGCATAAGTTTTTTGAACAATTCAAAAATATCAAAAGACATTTCAAACCCTGTTTCTTTCAAATGAATAAAAACAGAATGAAAAACAGTGTCACGGCATCTTTTCGGCTTGTATAGCTTTGAGCAGAAAGAACAAAAGCATTGCATACCGGGATCTTGGAGAAATCATCATTTTTCGATTCATCCAATTTCATGAGGGCTTAAATTCAGCTTTTCATTGCTAGTGGTGCAAAGGGTCATGTGCTCGACTGCCGATCTGAAGATTCTAGGTCCAGGTCCTGGCATGCTCCAAAGAGATTCAACGTCATAAATAGGTAAATGTGTTATTCAAAAAAAAAAAAAGCCAATTTCCCCAACCAGATAGAATGGGCCACATTCTTACCTACATATTGGCAGCAATTTGACTTTTACAATGAAAAAATGGGCTGGAAATAAGGATTTTAAAGCAAGCGTCCTTTCTTGTTGGACGTCATTGAATGAAGGTCCATACATAAAGTGGAGGGCTAGTGGCGCAATGGATAACGCGTCTGACTAAGGATTAGAAGTTTCTAGGTTCGACTCCTGGCTAGCTCGCAAAATTTTAAAATGCCAAAACAAGTATGTTGGGTTATTATTCCGAAGAATAACATGCACCACCCCTAGATACTCGAAAGGTAGTCAATTGAGATTCACAATGAGCAATAGAGGTTGAACAAGGAATTTAAAGGGGTGATAGCATTCTATTTTACTTTTCCTTTTGCTTTAGACTGTTAAATGACGTATGTAGACATGTTTCAAGTCTGCTAAGGGAGAAAAATCTGACCACGGCTCAGAAGATTCCAGGTTCGACTCCTGGCTAGCTCGCAAAATTTCAAAATGCCAAAAAAAAGTATGTTGGCTTATTAATCCAAAGAATAACATGCACCGCCCCTAAATACTCTAAAGGTAGACATTTGAGATTCACAATGAACATTAGAGGAAGGAACAAGGAATTTAAAGGGGTGATATCATTCTACATTACTTTTCCCTTTGCTTTAGACTGTTAAATGACGTATGTAGACATGTTTTAAGTCTGCAAAGCGAGAAAAATCTAAGCCCGATCCATGGGGAGTATTCGTTCCCACCGAGTACGAATACTCTCCCAGGCTAGCCGCAATGTTTACATTTTCTTGGGGGTGTTAGTTGCCGACTCACGCGCAAAGCGTTTGACCAATAGCAACAGAGTGGGTGTGCTGACCAATCACAGCAGTCTGGGCTACTCGGGAGGGCGGCCTTAAAGCGACATGAAACAAAAACGGACGTTTCTGAAAGATGCAGGAATTGGTTTGGCAGATATTAACAGTTTGAGAACAAAAACGGGTATTTTTACAATACTGGCTGTTAACCCTATTCTAGTAATCCCCCCAATTGCAATTGTAAACCCTGAGAATGCATAAAAGGGGATTTTTAAGGCAAGCAACCTTTCTTATTGGAGGAATTTGAATGAAGGTGTTCACCAATACCCCAGGGCTAGTGGGGCAATGGGTATCGCGTCTTTCCAGGTTTGACTCCTGCCTTGCTCGAATGTTTTTTAAAAGGCCCAAAAACTGATGTTGTGTTATTATACCAAAGAACATCATTAACTATCCCTAAGTAACCCTGCATAAGTTTTTTGAACAATTCAAAAATATCAAAAGACATTTCAAACCCTGTTTCTTTCAAATGAATAAAAACAGAATGAAAAACAGTGTCACGGCATCTTTTCGGCTTGTATAGCTTTGAGCAGAAAGAACAAAAGCATTGCATACCGGGATCTTGGAGACATCATCATTTTTCGATTCATCCAATTTCATGAGGGCTTAAATTCAGCTTTTCATTGCTAGTGGTGCAATGGGTCATGTGCTCGACTGCCGATCTGAAGATTCTAGGTCCAGGTCCTGGCATGCTCCAAAGAGATTCAACGTCATAAATAGGTAAATGTGTTATTCTAAAAAAAAAAAGCCAATTTCCCCAACCAGATAGAATGGGCCACATTCTTACCTACATATTGGCAGCAATTTGACTTTTACAATGAAAAAATGGGCTGGGAATAAGGATTTTAAAGCAAGCGTGCTTTCTTTGAATGAAGGTCCATACATAAACTGGAGGGCTAGTGGCGCAATGGATAACGCGTCTGACTACGGATCAGAAGATTCTAGGTTCGACTCCTGGGTTGCTTGCAAAATTTTAAAATGCCAAAAAAAGTACGTTGGGTTATTATCCCAAAGAATAACATGCACCACCCCTAAATACTCTAAA
The DNA here is from genome assembly GCF_949987615.1 of Pollachius pollachius. Lineage (NCBI taxonomy): Eukaryota > Metazoa > Chordata > Actinopteri > Gadiformes > Gadidae > Pollachius > Pollachius pollachius. The sequence continues at coordinate 22,639,308 of NC_136948.1, read as the reverse complement.
GGTAGTCAATTGAGATTCACAATGAGCAATAGAGGTTGAACCGACTCACGCGCAAAGCGTTTGACCAATAGCAACAGAGTGGGTGTGCTGACCAATCACAGCAGTCTTGGCTACTCGGGAGGGGGGCCTTAAAGCGCCATGAAACAAAAACGGACGTTTCTGAAAGATGCAGGAATTGGTTTGGCAGATATTAACAGTTTGAGAACAAAAACTGGTATTTTTGCAATACTGGCTGTTAACCCTATTCTAGTAATCCCCCCAATTGCAATTGTAAACCCTGAGAATGCATAAAAGGGGATTTTTAAGGCAAGCAACCTTTCTTATTGGAGGAATTTGAATGAAGGTGTTCACCAATACCCCAGGGCTAGTGGGGCAATGGGTATCGCGTCTTTCCAGGTTTGACTCCTGCCTTGCTCGAAAGTTTTTTAAAAGGCCCAAAAACAGATGTTGTGTTATTATACCAAAGAACACCATTAACTATCCCTAAGTAACCCTGCATAAGTTTTTTGAACAATTCAAAAATATCAAAAGACATTTCAAACCCTGTTTCTTTCAAATTAATAAAAACAGAATGAAAAACAGTGTCACGGCATCTTTTCGGCTTGTATAGCTTTGAGCAGAAAGAACAAAAGCATTGCATACCGGGATCTTGGAGACATCATCATTTTTTGATTCATCCAATTTCATGAGGGCTTAAATTCAGCTTTTCATTGCTAGTGGTGCAATGGGTCATGTGCTCGACTGCCGATCTGAAGATTCTAGGTCCAGGTCCTGGCATGCTCCAAAGAGATTCAACGTCATAAATAGGTAAATGTGTTATTCTAAAAAAAAAAAGCCAATTTCCCCAACCAGATAGAATGGGCCACATTCTTACCTACATATTGGCAGCAATTTGACTTTTACAATGAAAAAATGGGCTGGGAATAAGGATTTCAAAGCAAGCGTCCTTTCTTGTTGGACGTGATTGAATGAAGGTCCGTACATAAAGTGGAGGGTTAGTGGTGCAATGGATAACGCGTCTGACTACGGATCAGAAGATTCTAGGTTCGACTCCTGGCTAGCTCGCAAAATTTTAAAATGCCAAAACAAGTATGTTGGGTTATTATTCCGAAGAATAACATGCACCACCCCTAGATACTCTAAAGGTAGTCAATTGAGATTCACAATGAGCAATAGAGGTTGAACAAGGAATTTAAAGGGGTGATAGCATTCTATTTTACTTTTCCTTTTGCTTTAGACTGTTAAATGACGTATGTAGACATGTTTCAAGTCTGCTAAGGGAGAAAAATCTGACCACGGCTCAGAAGATTCCAGGTTCGACTCCTGGCTAGCTCGCAAAATTTCAAAATGCCAAAAAAAAGTATGTTGGCTTATTAATCCAAAGAATAACATGCACCGCCCCTAAATACTCTAAAGGTAGACATTTGAGATTCACAATGCACAATAGAGGAAGGAACAAGGAATTTAAAGGGGTGATATCATTCTATATTACTTTTCCCTTTGCTTTAGACTGTTAAATGACGTATGTAGACATGTTTTAAGTCTGCAAAGCGAGAAAAATCTAAGCCCGATCCATGGGGAGTATTCGTTCCCACCGAGTACGAATACTCTCCCAGGCTAGCCGCAATGTTTACATTTTCTTGGGGGTGTTAGTTGCCGACTCACGCGCAAAGCGTTTGACCAATAGCAACAGAGTGGGTGTGCTGACCAATCACAGCAGTCTGGGCTACTCGGGAGGGCGGCCTTAAAGCGACATGAAACAAAAACGGACGTTTCTGAAAGATGCAGGAATTGGTTTGGCAGATATTAACAGTTTGAGAACAAAAACGGGTATTTTTACAATACTGGCTGTTAACCCTATTCTAGTAATCCCCCCAATTGCAATTGTAAACCCTGAGAATGCATAAAAGGAGATTTTTAAGGCAAGCAACCTTTCTTATTGGAGGAATTTGAATGAAGGTGTTCACCAATACCCCAGGGCTAGTGGGGCAATGGGTATCGCGTCTTTCCAGGTTTGACTCCTGCCTTGCTCGAAAGTTTTTTAAAAGGCCCAAAAACAGATGTTGTGTTATTATACCAAAGAACACCATTAACTATCCCTAAGTAACCCTGCATAAGTTTTTTGAACAATTCAAAAATATCAAAAGACATTTCAAACCCTGTTTCTTTCAAATGAATAAAAACAGAATGAAAAACAGTGTCACGGCATCTTTTCGGCTTGTATAGCTTTGAGCAGAAAGAACAAAAGCATTGCATACCGGGATCTTGGAGACATCATCATTTTTCGATTCATCCAATTTCATGAGGGCTTAAATTCAGCTTTTCATTGCTAGTGGTGCAATGGGTCATGTGCTCGACTGCCGATCTGAAGATTCTAGGTCCAGGTCCTGGCATGCTCCAAAGAGATTCAACGTCATAAATAGGTAAATGTGTTATTCTAAAAAAAAAAAGCCAATTTCCCCAACCAGATAGAATGGGCCACATTCTTACCTACATATTGGCAGCAATTTGACTTTTACAATGAAAAAATGGGCTGGGAATAAGGATTTTAAAGCAAGCGTCCTTTCTTGTTGGACGTCATTGAATGAAGGTCCATACATAAAGTGGAGGACTAGTGGCGCAATGGATAACGCGTCTGACTACGGATCAGAAGATTCTAGGTTCGACTCCTGGCTAGCTCGCAAAATTTTAAAATGCCAAAACAAGTATGTTGGGTTATTATTCCGAAGAATAACATGCACCACCCCTAGATACTCTAAAGGTAGTCAATTGAGATTCACAATGAGCAATAGAGGTTGAACAAGGAATTTAAAGGGGTGATAGCATTCTATTTTACTTTTCCTTTTGCTTTAGACTGTTAAATGACGCCGGTAGACATGTTTCAAGTCTGCTACGGGAGAAAAATCTGACCACGGCTCAGAAGATTCCAGGTTCGACTCCTGGCTAGCTCGCAAAATTTCAAAATGCCAAAAAAAAGTATGTTGGCTTATTAATCCAAAGAATAACATGCACTGCCCCTAAATACTCTAAAGGTAGACATTTGAGATTCACAATGCACAATAGAGGAAGGAACAAGGAATTTAAAGGGGTGATATCATTCTATATTACTTTTCCCTTTGCTTTAGACTGTTAAATGACGTATGTAGACATGTTTCAAGTCTGCTACGGGAGAAAAATCTGACCACGGCTCAGAAGATTCCAGGTTCGACTCCTGGCTAGCTCGCAAAATTTCAAAATGCCAAAAAAAAGTATGTTGGCTTATTAATTCAAAGAATAACATGCACCGCCCCTAAATACTCTAAAGGTAGACATTTGAGATTCACAATGAACAATAGAGGAAGGAACAAGGAATTTAAAGGGGTGATATCATTCTATATTACTTTTCCCTTTGCTTTAGACTGTTAAATGACGTATGTAGACATGTTTTAAGTCTGCAAAGCGAGAAAAATCTAAGCCCGATCCATGGGGAGTATTCGTTCCCACCGAGTACGAATACTCTCCCAGGCTAGCCGCAATGTTTACATTTTCTTGGGGGTGTTAGTTGCCGACTCACGCGCAAAGCGTTTGACCAATAGCAACAGAGTGGGTGTGCTGACCAATCACAGCAGTCTGGGCTACTCGGGAGGGCGGCCTTAAAGCGACATGAAACAAAAACGGACGTTTCTGAAAGATGCAGGAATTGGTTTGGCAGATATTAACAGTTTGAGAACAAAAACGGGTATTTTTACAATACTGGCTGTTAACCCTATTCTAGTAATCCCCCCAATTGCAATTGTAAACCCTGAGAATGCATAAAAGGGGATTTTTAAGGCAAGCAACCTTTCTTATTGGAGGAATTTGAATGAAGGTGTTCACCAATACCCCAGGGCTAGTGGGGCAATGGGTATCGCGTCTTTCCAGGTTTGACTCCTGCCTTGCTCGAAAGTTTTTTAAAAGGCCCAAAAACAGATGTTGTGTTATTATACCAAAGAACACCATTAACTATCCCTAAGTAACCCTGCATAAGTTTTTTGAACAATTCAAAAATATCAAAAGACATTTCAAACCCTGTTTCTTTCAAATTAATAAAAACAGAATGAAAAACAGTGTCACGGCATCTTTTCGGCTTGTATAGCTTTGAGCAGAAAGAACAAAAGCATTGCATACCGGGATCTTGGAGACATCATCATTTTTTGATTCATCCAATTTCATGAGGGCTTAAATTCAGCTTTTCATTGCTAGTGGTGCAATGGGTCATGTGCTCGACTGCCGATCTGAAGATTCTAGGTCCAGGTCCTGGCATGCTCCAAAGAGATTCAACGTCATAAATAGGTAAATGTGTTATTCTAAAAAAAAAAAGCCAATTTCCCCAACCAGATAGAATGGGCCACATTCTTACCTACATATTGGCAGCAATTTGACTTTTACAATGAAAAAATGGGCTGGGAATAAGGATTTCAAAGCAAGCGTCCTTTCTTGTTGGACGTGATTGAATGAAGGTCCGTACATAAAGTGGAGGGTTAGTGGTGCAATGGATAACGTGTCTGACTACGGATCAGAAGATTCTAGGTTCGACTCCTGGGTTGCTTGCAAAATTTTAAAATGCCAAAAAAAGTACGTTGGGTTATTATCCCAAAGAATAACATGCACCACCCCTAAATACTCTAAAGGTAGTCAATTGAGATTCACAATGAGCAATAGAGGTTGAACAAGGAATTTAAAGGGGTGATAGCATTCTATTTTACTTTTCCTTTTGCTTTAGACTGTTAAATGACGTATGTAGACATGTTTCAAGTCTGCTAAGGGAGAAAAATCTGACCACGGCTCAGAAGATTCCAGGTTCGACTCCTGGCTAGCTCGCAAAATTTCAAAATGCCAAAAAAAAGTATGTTGGCTTATTAATCCAAAGAATAACATGCACCGCCCCTAAATACTCTAAAGGTAGACATTTGAGATTCACAATGCACAATAGAGGAAGGAACAAGGAATTTAAAGGGGTGATATCATTCTATATTACTTTTCCCTTTGCTTTAGACTGTTAAATGACGTATGTAGACATGTTTTAAGTCTGCAAAGCGAGAAAAATCTAAGCCCGATCCATGGGGAGTATTCGTTCCCACCGAGTATGAATACTCTCCCAGGCTAGCCGCAATGTTTACATTTTCTTGGGGGTGTTAGTTGCCGACTCACGCGCAAAGCGTTTGACCAATAGCAACAGAGTGGGTGTGCTGACCAATCACAGCAGTCTGGGCTACTCGGGAGGGCGGCCTTAAAGCGACATGAAACAAAAACGGACGTTTCTGAAAGATGCAGGAATTGGTTTGGCAGATATGAACAGTTTGAGAACAAAAACGGGTATTTTTACAATACTGGCTGTTAACCCTATTCTAGTAATCCCCCCAATTGCAATTGTAAACCCTGAGAATGCATAAAAGGGGATTTTTAAGGCAAGCAACCTTTCTTATTGGAGGAATTTGAATGAAGGTGTTCACCAATACCCCAGGGCTAGTGGGGCAATGGGTATCGCGTCTTTCCAGGTTTGACTCCTGCCTTGCTCGAAAGTTTTTTAAAAGGCCCAAAAACAGATGTTGTGTTATTATACCAAAGAACACCATTAACTATCCCTAAGTAACCCTGCATAAGTTTTTTGAACAATTCAAAAATATCAAAAGACATTTCAAACCCTGTTTCTTTCAAATGAATAAAAACAGAATGAAAAACAGTGTCACGGCATCTTTTCGGCTTGTATAGCTTTGAGCAGAAAGAACAAAAGCATTGCATACCGGGATCTTGGAGAAATCATCATTTTTCGATTCATCCAATTTCATGAGGGCTTAAATTCAGCTTTTCATTGCTAGTGGTGCAAAGGGTCATGTGCTCGACTGCCGATCTGAAGATTCTAGGTCCAGGTCCTGGCATGCTCCAAAGAGTTTCAACGTCATAAATAGGTAAATGTGTTATTCAAAAAAAAAAAAAGCCAATTTCCCCAACCAGATAGAATGGGCCACATTCTTACCTACATATTGGCAGCAATTTGACTTTTACAATGAAAAAATGGGCTGGAAATAAGGATTTTAAAGCAAGCGTCCTTTCTTGTTGGACGTCATTGAATGAAGGTCCATACATAAAGTGGAGGGCTAGTGGCGTAATGGATAACGCGTCTGACTAAGGATTAGAAGATTCTAGGTTCGACTCCTGGCTAGCTCGCAAAATTTTAAAATGCCAAAACAAGTATGTTGGGTTATTATTCCGAAGAATAACATGCACCACCCCTAGATACTCGAAAGGTAGTCAATTGAGATTCACAATGAGCAATAGAGGTTGAACAAGGAATTTAAAGGGGTGATAGCATTCTATTTTACTTTTCCTTTTGCTTTAGACTGTTAAATGACGTATGTAGACATGTTTCAAGTCTGCTAAGGGAGAAAAATCTGACCACGGCTCAGAAGATTCCAGGTTCGACTCCTGGCTAGCTCGCAAAATTTCAAAATGCCAAAAAAAAGTATGTTGGCTTATTAATCCAAAGAATAACATGCACCGCCCCTAAATACTCTAAAGGTAGACATTTGAGATTCACAATGAACATTAGAGGAAGGAACAAGGAATTTAAAGGGGTGATATCATTCTACATTACTTTTCCCTTTGCTTTAGACTGTTAAATGACGTATGTAGACATGTTTTAAGTCTGCAAAGCGAGAAAAATCTAAGCCCGATCCATGGGGAGTATTCGTTCCCACCGAGTACGAATACTCTCCCAGGCTAGCCGCAATGTTTACATTTTCTTGGGGGTGTTAGTTGCCGACTCACGCGCAAAGCGTTTGACCAATAGCAACAGAGTGGGTGTGCTGACCAATCACAGCAGTCTGGGCTACTCGGGAGGGCGGCCTTAAAGCGACATGAAACAAAAACGGACGTTTCTGAAAGATGCAGGAATTGGTTTGGCAGATATTAACAGTTTGAGAACAAAAACGGGTATTTTTACAATACTGGCTGTTAACCCTATTCTAGTAATCCCCCCAATTGCAATTGTAAACCCTGAGAATGCATAAAAGGGGATTTTTAAGGCAAGCAACCTTTCTTATTGGAGGAATTTGAATGAAGGTGTTCACCAATACCCCAGGGCTAGTGGGGCAATGGGTATCGCGTCTTTCCAGGTTTGACTCCTGCCTTGCTCGAATGTTTTTTAAAAGGCCCAAAAACTGATGTTGTGTTATTATACCAAAGAACACCATTAACTATCCCTAAGTAACCCTGCATAAGTTTTTTGAACAATTCAAAAATATCAAAAGACATTTCAAACCCTGTTTCTTTCAAATGAATAAAAACAGAATGAAAAACAGTGTCACGGCATCTTTTCGGCTTGTATAGCTTTGAGCAGAAAGAACAAAAGCATTGCATACCGGGATCTTGGAGACATCATCATTTTTCGATTCATCCAATTTCATGAGGGCTTAAATTCAGCTTTTCATTGCTAGTGGTGCAATGGGTCATGTGCTCGACTGCCGATCTGAAGATTCTAGGTCCAGGTCCTGGCATGCTCCAAAGAGATTCAACGTCATAAATAGGTAAATGTGTTATTCTAAAAAAAAAAAGCCAATTTCCCCAACCAGATAGAATGGGCCACATTCTTACCTACATATTGGCAGCAATTTGACTTTTACAATGAAAAAATGGGCTGGGAATAAGGATTTTAAAGCAAGCGTCCTTTCTTGTTGGACGTCATTGAATGAAGGTCCATACATAAAGTGGAGGGCTAGTGGCGCAATGGATAACGCATCTGACTACGGATCAGAAGATTCTAGGTTCGACTCCTGGCTAGCTCGCAAAATTTTAAAATGCCAAAACAAGTATGTTGGGTTATTATTCCGAAGAATAACATGCACCACCCCTAGATACTCTAAAGGTAGTCAATTGAGATTCACAATGAGCAATAGAGGTTGAACAAGGAATTTAAAGGGGTGATAGCATTCTATTTTACTTTTCCTTTTGCTTTAGACTGTTAAATGACGTATGTAGACATGTTTCAAGTCTGCTAAGGGAGAAAAATCTGACCACGGCTCAGAAGATTCCAGGTTCGACTCCTGGCTAGCTCGCAAAATTTCAAAATGCCAAAAAAAAGTATGTTGGCTTATTAATCCAAAGAATAACATGCACCGCCCCTAAATACTCTAAAGGTAGACATTTGAGATTCACAATGCACAATAGAGGAAGGAACAAGGAATTTAAAGGGGTGATATCATTCTATATTACTTTTCCCTTTGCTTTAGACTGTTAAATGACGTATGTAGACATGTTTTAAGTCTGCAAAGCGAGAAAAATCTAAGCCCGATCCATGGGGAGTATTCGTTCCCACCGAGTACGAATACTCTCCCAGGCTAGCCGCAATGTTTACATTTTCTTGGGGGTGTTAGTTGCCGACTCACGCGCAAAGCGTTTGACCAATAGCAACAGAGTGGGTGTGCTGACCAATCACAGCAGTCTGGGCTACTCGGGAGGGCGGCCTTAAAGCGACATGAAACAAAAACGGACGTTTCTGAAAGATGCAGGAATTGGTTTGGCAGATATTAACAGTTTGAGAACAAAAACGGGTATTTTTACAATACTGGCTGTTAACCCTATTCTAGTAATCCCCCCAATTGCAATTGTAAACCCTGAGAATGCATAAAAGGAGATTTTTAAGGCAAGCAACCTTTCTTATTGGAGGAATTTGAATGAAGGTGTTCACCAATACCCCAGGGCTAGTGGGGCAATGGGTATCGCGTCTTTCCAGGTTTGACTCCTGCCTTGCTCGAAAGTTTTTTAAAAGGCCCAAAAACAGATGTTGTGTTATTATACCAAAGAACACCATTAACTATCCCTAAGTAACCCTGCATAAGTTTTTTGAACAATTCAAAAATATCAAAAGACATTTCAAACCCTGTTTCTTTCAAATGAATAAAAACAGAATGAAAAACAGTGTCACGGCATCTTTTCGGCTTGTATAGCTTTGAGCAGAAAGAACAAAAGCATTGCATACCGGGATCTTGGAGACATCATCATTTTTCGATTCATCCAATTTCATGAGGGCTTAAATTCAGCTTTTCATTGCTAGTGGTGCAATGGGTCATGTGCTCGACTGCCGATCTGAAGATTCTAGGTCCAGGTCCTGGCATGCTCCAAAGAGATTCAACGTCATAAATAGGTAAATGTGTTATTCTAAAAAAAAAAAGCCAATTTCCCCAACCAGATAGAATGGGCCACATTCTTACCTACATATTGGCAGCAATTTGACTTTTACAATGAAAAAATGGGCTGGGAATAAGGATTTTAAAGCAAGCGTCCTTTCTTGTTGGACGTCATTGAATGAAGGTCCATACATAAAGTGGAGGGTTAGTGGCGCAATGGATAACGCGTGTGACTACGGATCAGAAGATTCTAGGTTCGACTCCTGGCTAGCTCGCAAAATTTTAAAATGCCAAAACAAGTATGTTGGGTTATTATTCCGAAGAATAACATGCACCACCCCTAGATACTCTAAAGGTAGTCAATTGAGATTCACAATGAGCAATAGAGGTTGAACAAGGAATTTAAAGGGGTGATATCATTCTATATTACTTTTCCCTTTGCTTTAGACTGTTAAATGACGTATGTAGACATGTTTCAAGTCTGCTACGGGAGAAAAATCTGACCACGGCTCAGAAGATTCCAGGTTCGACTCCTGGCTAGCTCGCAAAATTTCAAAATGCCAAAAAAAAGTATGTTGGCTTATTAATCCAAAGAATAACATGCACTGCCCCTAAATACTCTAAAGGTAGACATTTGAGATTCACAATGCACAATAGAGGAAGGAACAAGGAATTTAAAGGGGTGATATCATTCTATATTACTTTTCCCTTTGCTTTAGACTGTTAAATGACGTATGTAGACATGTTTCAAGTCTGCTACGGGAGAAAAATCTGACCACGGCTCAGAAGATTCCAGGTTCGACTCCTGGCTAGCTCGCAAAATTTCAAAATGCCAAAAAAAAGTATGTTGGCTTATTAATTCAAAGAATAACATGCACCGCCCCTAAATACTCTAAAGGTAGACATTTGAGATTCACAATGAACAATAGAGGAAGGAACAAGGAATTTAAAGGGGTGATATCATTCTATATTACTTTTCCCTTTGCTTTAGACTGTTAAATGACGTATGTAGACATGTTTTAAGTCTGCAAAGCGAGAAAAATCTAAGCCCGATCCATGGGGAGTATTCGTTCCCACCGAGTACGAATACTCTCCCAGGCTAGCCGCAATGTTTACATTTTCTTGGGGGTGTTAGTTGCCGACTCACGCGCAAAGCGTTTGACCAATAGCAACAGAGTGGGTGTGCTGACCAATCACAGCAGTCTGGGCTACTCGGGAGGGCGGCCTTAAAGCGACATGAAACAAAAACGGACGTTTCTGAAAGATGCAGGAATTGGTTTGGCAGATATTAACAGTTTGAGAACAAAAACGGGTATTTTTACAATACTGGCTGTTAACCCTATTCTAGTAATCCCCCCAATTGCAATTGTAAACCCTGAGAATGCATAAAAGGGGATCTTTAAGGCAAGCAACCTTTCTTATTGGAGGAATTTGAATGAAGGTGTTCACCAATACCCCAGGGCTAGTGGGGCAATGGGTATCGCGTCTTTCCAGGTTTGACTCCTGCCTTGCTCGAAAGTTTTTTAAAAGGCCCAAAAACAGATGTTGTGTTATTATACCAAAGAACACCATTAACTATCCCTAAGTAACCCTGCATAAGTTTTTTGAACAATTCAAAAATATCAAAAGACATTTCAAACCCTGTTTCTTTCAAATGAATAAAAACAGAATGAAAAACAGTGTCACGGCATCTTTTCGGCTTGTATAGCTTTGAGCAGAAAGAACAAAAGCATTGCATACCGGGATCTTGGAGACATCATCATTTTTCGATTCATCCAATTTCATGAGGGCTTAAATTCAGCTTTTCATTGCTAGTGGTGCAAAGGGTCATGTGCTCGACTGCCGATCTGAAGATTCTAGGTCCAGGTCCTGGCATGCTCCAAAGAGATTCAACGTCATAAATAGGTAAATGTGTTATTCAAAAAAAAAAAAGCCAATTTCCCCAACCAGATAGAATGGGCCACATTCTTACCTACATATTGGCAGCAATTTGACTTTTACAATGAAAAAATGGGCTGGGAATAAGGATTTTAAAGCAAGCGTCCTTTCTTGTTGGACGTCATTGAATGAAGGTCCATACATAAAGTGGAGGACTAGTGGCGCAATGGATAACGCGTCTGACTACGGATCAGAAGATTCTAGGTTCGACTCCTGGCTAGCTCGCAAAATTTTAAAATGCCAAAACAAGTATGTTGGGTTATTATTCCGAAGAATAACATGCACCACCCCTAGATACTCTAAAGGTAGTCAATTGAGATTCACAATGAGCAATAGAGGTTGAACAAGGAATTTAAAGGGGTGATAGCATTCTATTTTACTTTTCCTTTTGCTTTAGACTGTTAAATGACGCCGGTAGACATGTTTCAAGTCTGCTACGGGAGAAAAATCTGACCACGGCTCAGAAGATTCCAGGTTCGACTCCTGGCTAGCTCGCAAAATTTCAAAATGCCAAAAAAAAGTATGTTGGCTTATTAATCCAAAGAATAACATGCACTGCCCCTAAATACTCTAAAGGTAGACATTTGAGATTCACAATGCACAATAGAGGAAGGAACAAGGAATTTAAAGGGGTGATATCATTCTATATTACTTTTCCCTTTGCTTTAGACTGTTAAATGACGTATGTAGACATGTTTCAAGTCTGCTACGGGAGAAAAATCTGACCACGGCTCAGAAGATTCCAGGTTCGACTCCTGGCTAGCTCGCAAAATTTCAAAATGCCAAAAAAAAGTATGTTGGCTTATTAATTCAAAGAATAACATGCACCGCCCCTAAATACTCTAAAGGTAGACATTTGAGATTCACAATGAACAATAGAGGAAGGAACAAGGAATTTAAAGGGGTGATATCATTCTATATTACTTTTCCCTTTGCTTTAGACTGTTAAATGACGTATGTAGACATGTTTTAAGTCTGCAAAGCGAGAAAAATCTAAGCCCAATCCATGGGGAGTATTCGTTCCCACCGAGTACGAATACTCTCCCAGGCTAGCCGCAATGTTTACATTTTCTTGGGGGTGTTAGTTGCCGACTCACGCGCAAAGCGTTTGACCAATAGCAACAGAGTGGGTGTGCTGACCAATCACAGCAGTCTGGGCTACTCGGGAGGGCGGCCTTAAAGCGACATGAAACAAAAACGGACGTTTCTGAAAGATGCAGGAATTGGTTTGGCAGATATTAACAGTTTGAGAACAAAAACGGGTATTTTTACAATACTGGCTGTTAACCCTATTCTAGTAATCCCCCCAATTGCAATTGTAAACCCTGAGAATGCATAAAAGGGGATCTTTAAGGCAAGCAACCTTTCTTATTGGAGGAATTTGAATGAAGGTGTTCACCAATACCCCAGGGCTAGTGGGGCAATGGGTATCGCGTCTTTCCAGGTTTGACTCCTGCCTTGCTCGAAAGTTTTTTAAAAGGCCCAAAAACAGATGTTGTGTTATTATACCAAAGAACACCATTAACTATCCCTAAGTAACCCTGCATAAGTTTTTTGAACAATTCAAAAATATCAAAAGACATTTCAAACCCTGTTTCTTTCAAATGAATAAAAACAGAATGAAAAACAGTGTCACGGCATCTTTTCGGCTTGTATAGCTTTGAGCAGAAAGAACAAAAGCATTGCATACCGGGATCTTGGAGACATCATCATTTTTCGATTCATCCAATTTCATGAGGGCTTAAATTCAGCTTTTCATTGCTAGTGGTGCAAAGGGTCATGTGCTCGACTGCCGATCTGAAGATTCTAGGTCCAGGTCCTGGCATGCTCCAAAGAGATTCAACGTCATAAATAGGTAAATGTGTCATTCAAAAAAAAAAAAGCCAATTTCCCCAACCAGATACAATGGGCCACATTCTTACCTACATATTGGCAGCAATTTGACTTTTACAATGAAAAAATGGGCTGGGAATAAGGATTTTAAAGCAAGCGTCCTTTCTTGTTGGACGTGATTGAATGAAGGTCCATACATAAAGTGGAGGGCTAGTGGCGCAATGGATAACGCGTCTGACTACGGATCAGAAGATTCTAGGTTCGACTCCTGGCTAGCTCGCAAAATTTTAAAATGCCAAAACAAGTATGTTGGGTTATTATTCCGAAGAATAACATGCACCACCCCTAGATACTCTAAAGGTAGTCAATTGAGATTCACAATGAGCAATAGAGGTTGAACAAGGAATTTAAAGGGGTGATAGCATTCTATTTTACTTTTCCTTTTGCTTTAGACTGTTAAATGACGTATGTAGACATGTTTCAAGTCTGCTAAGGGAGAAAAATCTGACCACGGCTCAGAAGATTCCAGGTTCGACTCCTGGCTAGCTCGCAAAATTTCAAAATGCCAAAAAAAAGTATGTTGGCTTATTAATCCAAAGAATAACATGCACCGCCCCTAAATACTCTAAAGGTAGACATTTGAGATTCACAATGCACAATAGAGGAAGGAACAAGGAATTTAAAGGGGTGATATCATTCTATATTACTTTTCCCTTTGCTTTAGACTGTTAAATGACGTATGTAGACATGTTTTAAGTCTGCAAAGCGAGAAAAATCTAAGCCCGATCCATGGGGAGTATTCGTTCCCACCGAGTACGAATACTCTCCCAGGCTAGCCGCAATGTTTACATTTTCTTGGGGGTGTTAGTTGCCGACTCACGCGCAAAGCGTTTGACCAATAGCAACAGAGTGGGTGTGCTGACCAATCACAGCAGTCTTGGCTTCTCGGGAGGGGGGCCTTAAAGCGCCATGAAACAAAAACGGACGTTTCTGAAAGATGCAGGAATTGGTTTGGCAGATATTAACAGTTTGAGAACAAAAACGGGTATTTTTACAATACTGGCTGTTAACCCTATTCTAGTAATCCCCCCAATTGCAATTGTAAACCCTGAGAATGCATAAAAGGGGATTTTTAAGGCAAGCAACCTTTCTTATTGGAGGAATTTGAATGAAGGTGTTCACCAATACCCCAGGGCTAGTGGGGCAATGGGTATCGCGTCTTTCCAGGTTTGACTCCTGCCTTGCTCGAATGTTTTTTAAAAGGCCCAAAAACTGATGTTGTGTTATTATACCAAAGAACACCATTAACTATCCCTAAGTAACCCTGCATAAGTTTTTTGAACAATTCAAAAATATCAAAAGACATTTCAAACCCTGTTTCTTTCAAATGAATAAAAACAGAATGAAAAACAGTGTCACGGCATCTTTTCGGCTTGTATAGCTTTGAGCAGAAAGAACAAAAGCATTGCATACCGGGATCTTGGAGACATCATCATTTTTCGATTCATCCAATTTCATGAGGGCTTAAATTCAGCTTTTCATTGCTAGTGGTGCAATGGGTCATGTGCTCGACTGCCGATCTGAAGTTTCTAGGTCCAGGTCCTGGCATGCTCCAAAGAGCTTCAACGTCATAAATAGGTAAATGTGTTATTCAAAAAAAAAAAAAGCCAATTTCCCCAACCAGATAGAATGGGCCACATTCTTACCTACATATTGGCAGCAATTTGACTTTTACAATGAAAAAATGGGCTGGAAATAAGGATTTTAAAGCAAGCGTCCTTTCTTGTTGGACGTCATTGAATGAAGGTCCATACATAAAGTGGAGGGCTAGTGGCGCAATGGATAACGCGTCTGACTACGGATTAGAAGATTCTAGGTTCGACTCCTGGCTAGCTCGCAAAATTTTAAAATGCCAAAACAAGTATGTTGGGTTATTATTCCGAAGAATAACATGCACCACCCCTAGATACTCGAAAGGTAGTCAATTGAGATTCACAATGAGCAATAGAGGTTGAACAAGGAATTTAAAGGGGTGATAGCATTCTATTTTACTTTTCCTTTTGCTTTAGACTGTTAAATGACGTATGTAGACATGTTTCAAGTCTGCTAAGGGAGAAAAATCTGACCACGGCTCAGAAGATTCCAGGTTCGACTCCTGGCTAGCTCGCAAAATTTCAAAATGCCAAAAAAAAGTATGTTGGCTTATTAATCCAAAGAATAACATGCACCGCCCCTAAATACTCTAAAGGTAGACATTTGAGATTCACAATGAACATTAGAGGAAGGAACAAGGAATTTAAAGGGGTGATATCATTCTACATTACTTTTCCCTTTGCTTTAGACTGTTAAATGACGTATGTAGACATGTTTTAAGTCTGCAAAGCGAGAAAAATCTAAGCCCGATCCATGGGGAGTATTCGTTCCCACCGAGTACGAATACTCTCCCAGGCTAGCCGCAATGTTTACATTTTCTTGGGGGTGTTAGTTGCCGACTCACGCGCAAAGCGTTTGACCAATAGCAACAGAGTGGGTGTGCTGACCAATCACAGCAGTCTGGGCTACTCGGGAGGGCGGCCTTAAAGCGACATGAAACAAAAACGGACGTTTCTGAAAGATGCAGGAATTGGTTTGGCAGATATTAACAGTTTGAGAACAAAAACGGGTATTTTTACAATACTGGCTGTTAACCCTATTCTAGTAATCCCCCCAATTGCAATTGTAAACCCTGAGAATGCATAAAAGGGGATTTTTAAGGCAAGCAACCTTTCTTATTGGAGGAATTTGAATGAAGGTGTTCACCAATACCCCAGGGCTAGTGGGGCAATGGGTATCGCGTCTTTCCAGGTTTGACTCCTGCCTTGCTCGAATGTTTTTTAAAAGGCCCAAAAACTGATGTTGTGTTATTATACCAAAGAACACCATTAACTATCCCTAAGTAACCCTGCATAAGTTTTTTGAACAATTCAAAAATATCAAAAGACATTTCAAACCCTGTTTCTTTCAAATGAATAAAAACAGAATGAAAAACAGTGTCACGGCATCTTTTCGGCTTGTATAGCTTTGAGCAGAAAGAACAAAAGCATTGCATACCGGGATCTTGGAGACATCATCATTTTTCGATTCATCCAATTTCATGAGGGCTTAAATTCAGCTTTTCATTGCTAGTGGTGCAATGGGTCATGTGCTCGACTGCCGATCTGAAGTTTCTAGGTCCAGGTCCTGGCATGCTCCAAAGAGCTTCAACGTCATAAATAGGTAAATGTGTTATTCAAAAAAAAAAAAAGCCAATTTCCCCAACCAGATAGAATGGGCCACATTCTTACCTACATATTGGCAGCAATTTGACTTTTACAATGAAAAAATGGGCTGGAAATAAGGATTTTAAAGCAAGCGTCCTTTCTTGTTGGACGTCATTGAATGAAGGTCCATACATAAAGTGGAGGGCTAGTGGCGCAATGGATAACGCGTCTGACTACGGATTAGAAGATTCTAGGTTCGACTCCTGGCTAGCTCGCAAAATTTTAAAATGCCAAAACAAGTATGTTGGGTTATTATTCCGAAGAATAACATGCACCACCCCTAGATACTCGAAAGGTAGTCAATTGAGATTCACAATGAGCAATAGAGGTTGAACAAGGAATTTAAAGGGGTGATAGCATTCTATTTTACTTTTCCTTTTGCTTTAGACTGTTAAATGACGTATGTAGACATGTTTCAAGTCTGCTAAGGGAGAAAAATCTGACCACGGCTCAGAAGATTCCAGGTTCGACTCCTGGCTAGCTCGCAAAATTTCAAAATGCCAAAAAAAAGTATGTTGGCTTATTAATCCAAAGAATAACATGCACCGCCCCTAAATACTCTAAAGGTAGACATTTGAGATTCACAATGAACATTAGAGGAAGGAACAAGGAATTTAAAGGGGTGATATCATTCTACATTACTTTTCCCTTTGCTTTAGACTGTTAAATGACGTATGTAGACATGTTTTAAGTCTGCAAAGCGAGAAAAATCTAAGCCCGATCCATGGGGAGTATTCGTTCCCACCGAGTACGAATACTCTCCCAGGCTAGCCGCAATGTTTACATTTTCTTGGGGGTGTTAGTTGCCGACTCACGCGCAAAGCGTTTGACCAATAGCAACAGAGTGGGTGTGCTGACCAATCACAGCAGTCTTGGCTTCTCGGGAGGGGGGCCTTAAAGCGCCATGAAACAAAAACGGACGTTTCTGAAAGATGCAGGAATTGGTTTGGCAGATATTAACAGTTTGAGAACAAAAACGGGTATTTTTACAATACTGGCTGTTAACCCTATTCTAGTAATCCCCCCAATTGCAATTGTAAACCCTGAGAATGCATAAAAGGGGATTTTTAAGGCAAGCAACCTTTCTTATTGGAGGAATTTGAATGAAGGTGTTCACCAATACCCCAGGGCTAGTGGGGCAATGGGTATCGCGTCTTTCCAGGTTTGACTCCTGCCTTGCTCGAATGTTTTTTAAAAGGCCCAAAAACTGATGTTGTGTTATTATACCAAAGAACACCATTAACTATCCCTAAGTAACCCTGCATAAGTTTTTTGAACAATTCAAAAATATCAAAAGACATTTCAAACCCTGTTTCTTTCAAATGAATAAAAACAGAATGAAAAACAGTGTCACGGCATCTTTTCGGCTTGTATAGCTTTGAGCAGAAAGAACAAAAGCATTGCATACCGGGATCTTGGAGACATCATCATTTTTCGATTCATCCAATTTCATGAGGGCTTAAATTCAGTTTTTCATTGCTAGTGGTGCAATGGGTCATGTGCTCGACTGCCGATCTGAAGTTTCTAGGTCCAGGTCCTGGCATGCTCCAAAGAGATTCAACGTCATAAATAGGTAAATGTGTTATTAAAAAAAAAAAAAGCCAATTTCCCCAACCAGATAGAATGGGCCACATTCTTACCTACATATTGGCAGCAATTTGACTTTTACAATGAAAAAATGGGCTGGGAATAAGGATTTTAAAGCAAGCGTCCTTTCTTGTTGGACGTGATTGAATGAAGGTCCATACATAAACTGGAGGGCTAGTGGCGCAATGGATAACGCGTCTGACTACGGATCAGAAGATTCTAGGTTAGACTCCTGGCTAGCTCGCAAAATTTTAAAATGCCAAAACAAGTATGTTGGGTTATTATTCCGAAGAATAACATGCACCACCCCTAGATACTCTAAAGGTAGTCAATTGAGATTCACAATGAGCAATAGAGGTTGAACAAGGAATTTAAAGGGGTGATAGCATTCTATTTTACTTTTCCTTTTGCTTTAGACTGTTAAATGACGTATGTAGACATGTTTCAAGTCTGCTACGGGAGAAAAATCTGACCACGGTTCAGAAGATTCCAGGTTCGACTCCTGGCTAGCTCGCAAAATTTCAAAATGCCAAAAAAAAGTATGTTGGCTTATTAATCCAAAGAATAACATGCACCGCCCCTAAATACTCTAAAGGTAGACATTTGAGATTCACAATGAACAATAGAGGAAGGAACAAGGAATTTAAAGGGGTGATATCATTCTATATTACTTTTCCCTTTGCTTTAGACTGTTAAATGACGTATGTAGACATGTTTTAAGTCTGCAAAGCGAGAAAAATCTAAGCCCGATCCATGGGGAGTATTCGTTCCCACCGAGTACGAATACTCTCCCAGGCTAGCCGCAATGTTTACATTTTCTTGGGGGTGTTAGTTGCCGACTCACGCGCAAAGCGTTTGACCAATAGCAACAGAGTGGGTGTGCTGACCAATCACAGCAGTCTTGGCTTCTCGGGAGGGGGGCCTTAAAGCGCCATGAAACAAAAACGGACGTTTCTGAAAGATGCAGGAATTGGTTTGGCAGATATTAACAGTTTGAGAACAAAAACGGGTATTTTTACAATACTGGCTGTTAACCCTATTCTAGTAATCCCCCCAATTGCAATTGTAAACCCTGAGAATGCATAAAAGGGGATTTTTAAGGCAAGCAACCTTTCTTATTGGAGGAATTTGAATGAAGGTGTTCACCAATACCCCAGGGCTAGTGGGGCAATGGGTATCGCGTCTTTCCAGGTTTGACTCCTGCCTTGCTCGAATGTTTTTTAAAAGGCCCAAAAACTGATGTTGTGTTATTATACCAAAGAACACCATTAACTATCCCTAAGTAACCCTGCATAAGTTTTTTGAACAATTCAAAAATATCAAAAGACATTTCAAACCCTGTTTCTTTCAAATGAATAAAAACAGAATGAAAAACAGTGTCACGGCATCTTTTCGGCTTGTATAGCTTTGAGCAGAAAGAACAAAAGCATTGCATACCGGGATCTTGGAGACATCATCATTTTTCGATTCATCCAATTTCATGAGGGCTTAAATTCAGTTTTTCATTGCTAGTGGTGCAATGGGTCATGTGCTCGACTGCCGATCTGAAGTTTCTAGGTCCAGGTCCTGGCATGCTCCAAAGAGATTCAACGTCATAAATAGGTAAATGTGTTATTAAAAAAAAAAAAAGCCAATTTCCCCAACCAGATAGAATGGGCCACATTCTTACCTACATATTGGCAGCAATTTGACTTTTACAATGAAAAAATGGGCTGGGAATAAGGATTTTAAAGCAAGCGTCCTTTCTTGTTGGACGTGATTGAATGAAGGTCCATACATAAACTGGAGGGCTAGTGGCGCAATGGATAACGCGTCTGACTACGGATCAGAAGATTCTAGGTTAGACTCCTGGCTAGCTCGCAAAATTTTAAAATGCCAAAACAAGTATGTTGGGTTATTATTCCGAAGAATAACATGCACCACCCCTAGATACTCTAAAGGTAGTCAATTGAGATTCACAATGAGCAATAGAGGTTGAACAAGGAATTTAAAGGGGTGATAGCATTCTATTTTACTTTTCCTTTTGCTTTAGACTGTTAAATGACGTATGTAGACATGTTTCAAGTCTGCTACGGGAGAAAAATCTGACCACGGTTCAGAAGATTCCAGGTTCGACTCCTGGCTAGCTCGCAAAATTTCAAAATGCCAAAAAAAAGTATGTTGGCTTATTAATCCAAAGAATAACATGCACCGCCCCTAAATACTCTAAAGGTAGACATTTGAGATTCACAATGAACAATAGAGGAAGGAACAAGGAATTTAAAGGGGTGATATCATTCTATATTACTTTTCCCTTTGCTTTAGACTGTTAAATGACGTATGTAGACATGTTTTAAGTCTGCAAAGCGAGAAAAATCTAAGCCCGATCCATGGGGAGTATTCGTTCCCACCGAGTACGAATACTCTCCCAGGCTAGCCGCAATGTTTACATTTTCTTGGGGGTGTTAGTTGCCGACTCACGCGCAAAGCGTTTGACCAATAGCAACAGAGTGGGTGTGCTGACCAATCACAGCAGTCTTGGCTTCTCGGGAGGGGGGCCTTAAAGCGCCATGAAACAAAAACGGACGTTTCTGAAAGATGCAGGAATTGGTTTGGCAGATATTAACAGTTTGAGAACAAAAACGGGTATTTTTACAATACTGGCTGTTAACCCTATTCTAGTAATCCCCCCAATTGCAATTGTAAACCCTGAGAATGCATAAAAGGGGATTTTTAAGGCAAGCAACCTTTCTTATTGGAGGAATTTGAATGAAGGTGTTCACCAATACCCCAGGGCTAGTGGGGCAATGGGTATCGCGTCTTTCCAGGTTTGACTCCTGCCTTGCTCGAATGTTTTTTAAAAGGCCCAAAAACTGATGTTGTGTTATTATACCAAAGAACACCATTAACTATCCCTAAGTAACCCTGCATAAGTTTTTTGAACAATTCAAAAATATCAAAGGACATTTCAAACCCTGTTTCTTTCAAATGAATAAAAACAGAATGAAAAACAGTGTCACGGCATCTTTTCGGCTTGTATAGCTTTGAGCAGAAAGAACAAAAGCATTGCATACCGGGATCTTGGAGACATCATCATTTTTCGATTCATCCAATTTCATGAGGGCTTAAATTCAGCTTTTCATTGCTAGTGGTGCAATGGGTCATGTGCTCGACTGCCGATCTGAAGTTTCTAGGTCCAGGTCCTGGCATGCTCCAAAGAGATTCAACGTCATAAATAGGTTAATGTGTTATTCAAAAAAAAAAAAGCCAATTTCCCCAACCAGATAGAATGGGCCACATTCTTACCTACATATTGGCAGCAATTTGACTTTTACAATGAAAAAATGGGCTGGGAATAAGGATTTTAAAGCAAGCGTCCTTTCTTGTTGGACGTCATTGAATGAAGGTCCATACATAAAGTGGAGGGCTAGTGGCGCAATGGATAACGCGTCTGACTACGGATCAGAAGATTCTAGGTTCGACTCCTGGCTAGCTCGCAAAATTTTAAAATGCCAAAACAAGTATGTTGGGTTATTATTCCGAAGAATAACATGCACCACCCCTAGATACTCTAAAGGTAGTCAATTGAGATTCACAATGAGCAATAGAGGTTGAACAAGGAATTTAAAGGGGTGATAGCATTCTATTTTACTTTTCCTTTTGCTTTAGACTGTTAAATGACGTATGTAGACATGTTTCAAGTCTGCTACGGGAGAAAAATCTGACCACGGCTCAGAAGATTCCAGGTTCGACTCCTGGCTAGCTCGCAAAATTTCAAAATGCCAAAAAAAAGTATGTTGGCTTATTAATCCAAAGAATAACATGCACCGCCCCTAAATACTCTAAAGGTAGACATTTGAGATTCACAATGAACAATAGAGGAAGGAACAAGGAATTTAAAGGGGTGATATCATTCTATATTACTTTTCCCTTTGCTTTAGACTGTTAAATGACGTATGTAGACATGTTTTAAGTCTGCAAAGCGAGAAAAATCTAAGCCCGATCCATGGGGAGTATTCGTTCCCACCGAGTACGAATACTCTCCCAGGCTAGCCGCAATGTTTACATTTTCTTGGGGGTGTTAGTTGCCGACTCACGCGCAAAGCGTTTGACCAATAGCAACAGAGTGGGTGTGCTGACCAATCACAGCAGTCTTGGCTTCTCGGGAGGGGGGCCTTAAAGCGCCATGAAACAAAAACGGACGTTTCTGAAAGATGCAGGAATTGGTTTGGCAGATATTAACAGTTTGAGAACAAAAACGGGTATTTTTACAATACTGGCTGTTAACCCTATTCTAGTAATCCCCCCAATTGCAATTGTAAACCCTGAGAATGCATAAAAGGGGATTTTTAAGGCAAGCAACCTTTCTTATTGGAGGAATTTGAATGAAGGTGTTCACCAATACCCCAGGGCTAGTGGGGCAATGGGTATCGCGTCTTTCCAGGTTTGACTCCTGCCTTGCTCGAATGTTTTTTAAAAGGCCCAAAAACTGATGTTGTGTTATTATACCAAAGAACACCATTAACTATCCCTAAGTAACCCTGCGTAAGTTTTTTGAACAATTCAAAAATATCAAAAGACATTTCAAACCCTGTTTCTTTCAAATGAATAAAAACAGAATGAAAAACAGTGTCACGGCATCTTTTCGGCTTGTATAGCTTTGAGCAGAAAGAACAAAAGCATTGCATACCGGGATCTTGGAGACATCATCATTTTTCGATTCATCCAATTTCATGAGGGCTTAAATTCAGCTTTTCATTGCTAGTGGTGCAATGGGTCATGTGCTCGACTGCCGATCTGAAGTTTCTAGGTCCAGGTCCTGGCATGCTCCAAAGAGATTCAACGTCATAAATAGGTTAATGTGTTATTCAAAAAAAAAAAAGCCAATTTCCCCAACCAGATAGAATGGGCCACATTCTTACCTACATATTGGCAGCAATTTGACTTTTACAATGAAAAAATGGGCTGGGAATAAGGATTTTAAAGCAAGCGTCCTTTCTTGTTGGACGTCATTGAATGAAGGTCCATACATAAAGTGGAGGGCTAGTGGCGCAATGGATAACGCGTCTGACTACGGATCAGAAGATTCTAGGTTCGACTCCTGGCTAGCTCGTAAAATTTTAAAATGCCAAAACAAGTATGTTGGGTTATTATTCCGAAGAATAACATGCACCACCCCTAGATACTCTAAAGCTAGTCAATTGAGATTCACAATGAGCAATAGAGGTTGAACAAGGAATTTAAAGGGGTGATAGCATTCTATTTTACTTTTCCTTTTGCTTTAGACTGTTAAATGACGTATGTAGACATGTTTCAAGTCTGCTAAGGGAGAAAAATCTGACCACGGCTCAGAAGATTCCAGGTTCGACTCCTGGCTAGCTCGCAAAATTTCAAAATGCCAAAAAAAAGTATGTTGGCTTATTAATCCAAAGAATAACATGCACCGCCCCTAAATACTCTAAAGGTAGACATTTGAGATTCACAATGAACATTAGAGGAAGGAACAAGGAATTTAAAGGGGTGATATCATTCTACATTACTTTTCCCTTTGCTTTAGACTGTTAAATGACGTATGTAGACATGTTTTAAGTCTGCAAAGCGAGAAAAATCTAAGCCCGATCCATGGGGAGTATTCGTTCCCACCGAGTACGAATACTCTCCCAGGCTAGCCGCAATGTTTACATTTTCTTGGGGGTGTTAGTTGCCGACTCACGCGCAAAGCGTTTGACCAATAGCAACAGAGTGGGTGTGCTGACCAATCACAGCAGTCTGGGCTACTCGGGAGGGCGGCCTTAAAGCGACATGAAACAAAAACGGACGTTTCTGAAAGATGCAGGAATTGGTTTGGCAGATATTAACAGTTTGAGAACAAAAACGGGTATTTTTACAATACTGGCTGTTAACCCTATTCTAGTAATCCCCCCAATTGCAATTGTAAACCCTGAGAATGCATAAAAGGGGATTTTTAAGGCAAGCAACCTTTCTTATTGGAGGAATTTGAATGAAGGTGTTCACCAATACCCCAGGGCTAGTGGGGCAATGGGTATCGCGTCTTTCCAGGTTTGACTCCTGCCTTGCTCGAATGTTTTTTAAAAGGCCCAAAAACTGATGTTGTGTTATTATACCAAAGAACACCATTAACTATCCCTAAGTAACCCTGCATAAGTTTTTTGAACAATTCAAAAATATCAAAAGACATTTCAAACCCTGTTTCTTTCAAATGAATAAAAACAGAATGAAAAACAGTGTCACGGCATCTTTTCGGCTTGTATAGCTTTGAGCAGAAAGAACAAAAGCATTGCATACCGGGATCTTGGAGACATCATCATTTTTCGATTCATCCAATTTCATGAGGGCTTAAATTCAGCTTTTCATTGCTAGTGGTGCAATGGGTCATGTGCTCGACTGCCGATCTGAAGTTTCTAGGTCCAGGTCCTGGCATGCTCCAAAGAGATTCAACGTCATAAATAGGTAAATGTGTTATTCAAAAAAAAAAAAGCCAATTTCCCCAACCAGATAGAATGGGCCACATTCTTACCTACATATTGGCAGCAATTTGACTTTTACAATGAAAAAATGGGCTGGGAATAAGGATTTTAAAGCAAGCGTCCTTTCTTGTTGGACGTGATTGAATGAAGGTCCATACATAAAGTGGAGGGCTAGTGGCGCAATGGATAACGCGTCTGACTACGGATCAGAAGATTCTAGGTTCGACTCCTGGCTAGCTCGCAAAATTTTAAAATGCCAAAACAAGTATGTTGGGTTATTATTCCGAAGAATAACATGCACCACCCCTAGATACTCTAAAGGTAGTCAATTGAGATTCACAATGAGCAATAGAGGTTGAACAAGGAATTTAAAGGGGTGATAGCATTCTATTTTACTTTTCCTTTTGCTTTAGACTGTTAAATGACGTATGTAGACATGTTTCAAGTCTGCTACGGGAGAAAAATCTGACCACGGCTCAGAAGATTCCAGGTTCGACTCCTGGCTAGCTCGCAAAATTTCAAAATGCCAAAAAAAAGTATGTTGGCTTATTAATCCAAAGAATAACATGCACCGCCCCTAAATACTCTAAAGGTAGACATTTGAGATTCACAATGAACAATAGAGGAAGGAACAAGGAATTTAAAGGGGTGATATCATTCTATATTACTTTTCCCTTTGCTTTAGACTGTTAAATGACGTATGTAGACATGTTTTAAGTCTGCAAAGCGAGAAAAATCTAAGCCCGATCCATGGGGAGTATTCGTTCCCACCGAGTACGAATACTCTCCCAGGCTAGCCGCAATGTTTACATTTTCTTGGGGGTGTTAGTTGCCGACTCACGCGCAAAGCGTTTGACCAATAGCAACAGAGTGGGTGTGCTGACCAATCACAGCAGTCTTGGCTTCTCGGGAGGGGGGCCTTAAAGCGCCATGAAACAAAAACGGACGTTTCTGAAAGATGCAGGAATTGGTTTGGCAGATATTAACAGTTTGAGAACAAAAACGGGTATTTTTACAATACTGGCTGTTAACCCTATTCTAGTAATCCCCCCAATTGCAATTGTAAACCCTGAGAATGCATAAAAGGGGATTTTTAAGGCAAGCAACCTTTCTTATTGGAGGAATTTGAATGAAGGTGTTCACCAATACCCCAGGGCTAGTGGGGCAATGGGTATCGCGTCTTTCCAGGTTTGACTCCTGCCTTGCTCGAATGTTTTTTAAAAGGCCCAAAAACTGATGTTGTGTTATTATACCAAAGAACACCATTAACTATCCCTAAGTAACCCTGCGTAAGTTTTTTGAACAATTCAAAAATATCAAAAGACATTTCAAACCCTGTTTCTTTCAAATGAATAAAAACAGAATGAAAAACAGTGTCACGGCATCTTTTCGGCTTGTATAGCTTTGAGCAGAA
Source organism: Pollachius pollachius (assembly GCF_949987615.1). Lineage (NCBI taxonomy): Eukaryota > Metazoa > Chordata > Actinopteri > Gadiformes > Gadidae > Pollachius > Pollachius pollachius. The sequence goes on along the minus strand of NC_136948.1, from coordinate 22,613,627 downwards.
AGAACAAAAGCATTGCATACCGGGATCTTGGAGACATCATCATTTTTCGATTCATCCAATTTCATGAGGGCTTAAATTCAGCTTTTCATTGCTAGTGGTGCAATGGGTCATGTGCTCGACTGCCGATCTGAAGTTTCTAGGTCCAGGTCCTGGCATGCTCCAAAGAGATTCAACGTCATAAATAGGTTAATGTGTTATTCAAAAAAAAAAAAGCCAATTTCCCCAACCAGATAGAATGGGCCACATTCTTACCTACATATTGGCAGCAATTTGACTTTTACAATGAAAAAATGGGCTGGGAATAAGGATTTTAAAGCAAGCGTCCTTTCTTGTTGGACGTCATTGAATGAAGGTCCATACATAAAGTGGAGGGCTAGTGGCGCAATGGATAATGCGTCTGACTACGGATCAGAAGATTCTAGGTTCGACTCCTGGCTAGCTCGTAAAATTTTAAAATGCCAAAACAAGTATGTTGGGTTATTATTCCGAAGAATAACATGCACCACCCCTAGATACTCTAAAGGTAGTCAATTGAGATTCACAATGAGCAATAGAGGTTGAACAAGGAATTTAAAGGGGTGATAGCATTCTATTTTACTTTTCCTTTTGCTTTAGACTGTTAAATGACGTATGTAGACATGTTTCAAGTCTGCTAAGGGAGAAAAATCTGACCACGGCTCAGAAGATTCCAGGTTCGACTCCTGGCTAGCTCGCAAAATTTCAAAATGCCAAAAAAAAGTATGTTGGCTTATTAATCCAAAGAATAACATGCACCGCCCCTAAATACTCTAAAGGTAGACATTTGAGATTCACAATGAACATTAGAGGAAGGAACAAGGAATTTAAAGGGGTGATATCATTCTACATTACTTTTCCCTTTGCTTTAGACTGTTAAATGACGTATGTAGACATGTTTTAAGTCTGCAAAGCGAGAAAAATCTAAGCCCGATCCATGGGGAGTATTCGTTCCCACCGAGTACGAATACTCTCCCAGGCTAGCCGCAATGTTTACATTTTCTTGGGGGTGTTAGTTGCCGACTCACGCGCAAAGCGTTTGACCAATAGCAACAGAGTGGGTGTGCTGACCAATCACAGCAGTCTGGGCTACTCGGGAGGGCGGCCTTAAAGCGACATGAAACAAAAACGGACGTTTCTGAAAGATGCAGGAATTGGTTTGGCAGATATTAACAGTTTGAGAACAAAAACGGGTATTTTTACAATACTGGCTGTTAACCCTATTCTAGTAATCCCCCCAATTGCAATTGTAAACCCTGAGAATGCATAAAAGGGGATTTTTAAGGCAAGCAACCTTTCTTATTGGAGGAATTTGAATGAAGGTGTTCACCAATACCCCAGGGCTAGTGGGGCAATGGGTATCGCGTCTTTCCAGGTTTGACTCCTGCCTTGCTCGAATGTTTTTTAAAAGGCCCAAAAACTGATGTTGTGTTATTATACCAAAGAACACCATTAACTATCCCTAAGTAACCCTGCATAAGTTTTTTGAACAATTCAAAAATATCAAAAGACATTTCAAACCCTGTTTCTTTCAAATGAATAAAAACAGAATGAAAAACAGTGTCACGGCATCTTTTCGGCTTGTATAGCTTTGAGCAGAAAGAACAAAAGCATTGCATACCGGGATCTTGGAGACATCATCATTTTTCGATTCATCCAATTTCATGAGGGCTTAAATTCAGCTTTTCATTGCTAGTGGTGCAATGGGTCATGTGCTCGACTGCCGATCTGAAGTTTCTAGGTCCAGGTCCTGGCATGCTCCAAAGAGATTCAACGTCATAAATAGGTAAATGTGTTATTCAAAAAAAAAAAAGCCAATTTCCCCAACCAGATAGAATGGGCCACATTCTTACCTACATATTGGCAGCAATTTGACTTTTACAATGAAAAAATGGGCTGGGAATAAGGATTTTAAAGCAAGCGTCCTTTCTTGTTGGACGTGATTGAATGAAGGTCCATACATAAAGTGGAGGGCTAGTGGCGCAATGGATAACGCGTCTGACTACGGATCAGAAGATTCTAGGTTCGACTCCTGGCTAGCTCGCAAAATTTTAAAATGCCAAAACAAGTATGTTGGGTTATTATTCCGAAGAATAACATGCACCACCCCTAGATACTCTAAAGGTAGTCAATTGAGATTCACAATGAGCAATAGAGGTTGAACAAGGAATTTAAAGGGGTGATAGCATTCTATTTTACTTTTCCTTTTGCTTTAGACTGTTAAATGACGTATGTAGACATGTTTCAAGTCTGCTAAGGGAGAAAAATCTGACCACGGCTCAGAAGATTCCAGGTTCGACTCCTGGCTAGCTCGCAAAATTTCAAAATGCCAAAAAAAAGTATGTTGGCTTATTAATCCAAAGAATAACATGCACCGCCCCTAAATACTCTAAAGGTAGACATTTGAGATTCACAATGAACAATAGAGGAAGGAACAAGGAATTTAAAGGGGTGATATCATTCTATATTACTTTTCCCTTTGCTTTAGACTGTTAAATGACGTATGTAGACATGTTTTAAGTCTGCAAAGCGAGAAAAATCTAAGCCCGATCCATGGGGAGTATTCGTTCCCACCGAGTACGAATACTCTCCCAGGCTAGCCGCAATGTTTACATTTTCTTGGGGGTGTTAGTTGCCGACTCACGCGCAAAGCGTTTGACCAATAGCAACAGAGTGGGTGTGCTGACCAATCACAGCAGTCTTGGCTTCTCGGGAGGGGGGCCTTAAAGCGCCATGAAACAAAAACGGACGTTTCTGAAAGATGCAGGAATTGGTTTGGCAGATATTAACAGTTTGAGAACAAAAACGGGTATTTTTACAATACTGGCTGTTAACCCTATTCTAGTAATCCCCCCAATTGCAATTGTAAACCCTGAGAATGCATAAAAGGGGATTTTTAAGGCAAGCAACCTTTCTTATTGGAGGAATTTGAATGAAGGTGTTCACCAATACCCCAGGGCTAGTGGGGCAATGGGTATCGCGTCTTTCCAGGTTTGACTCCTGCCTTGCTCGAATGTTTTTTAAAAGGCCCAAAAACTGATGTTGTGTTATTATACCAAAGAACACCATTAACTATCCCTAAGTAACCCTGCGTAAGTTTTTTGAACAATTCAAAAATATCAAAAGACATTTCAAACCCTGTTTCTTTCAAATGAATAAAAACAGAATGAAAAACAGTGTCACGGCATCTTTTCGGCTTGTATAGCTTTGAGCAGAAAGAACAAAAGCATTGCATACCGGGATCTTGGAGACATCATCATTTTTCGATTCATCCAATTTCATGAGGGCTTAAATTCAGCTTTTCATTGCTAGTGGTGCAATGGGTCATGTGCTCGACTGCCGATCTGAAGTTTCTAGGTCCAGGTCCTGGCATGCTCCAAAGAGATTCAACGTCATAAATAGGTTAATGTGTTATTCAAAAAAAAAAAAGCCAATTTCCCCAACCAGATAGAATGGGCCACATTCTTACCTACATATTGGCAGCAATTTGACTTTTACAATGAAAAAATGGGCTGGGAATAAGGATTTTAAAGCAAGCGTCCTTTCTTGTTGGACGTCATTGAATGAAGGTCCATACATAAAGTGGAGGGCTAGTGGCGCAATGGATAACGCGTCTGACTACGGATCAGAAGATTCTAGGTTCGACTCCTGGCTAGCTCGTAAAATTTTAAAATGCCAAAACAAGTATGTTGGGTTATTATTCCGAAGAATAACATGCACCACCCCTAGATACTCTAAAGGTAGTCAATTGAGATTCACAATGAGCAATAGAGGTTGAACAAGGAATTTAAAGGGGTGATAGCATTCTATTTTACTTTTCCTTTTGCTTTAGACTGTTAAATGACGTATGTAGACATGTTTCAAGTCTGCTAAGGGAGAAAAATCTGACCACGGCTCAGAAGATTCCAGGTTCGACTCCTGGCTAGCTCGCAAAATTTCAAAATGCCAAAAAAAAGTATGTTGGCTTATTAATCCAAAGAATAACATGCACCGCCCCTAAATACTCTAAAGGTAGACATTTGAGATTCACAATGAACATTAGAGGAAGGAACAAGGAATTTAAAGGGGTGATATCATTCTACATTACTTTTCCCTTTGCTTTAGACTGTTAAATGACGTATGTAGACATGTTTTAAGTCTGCAAAGCGAGAAAAATCTAAGCCCGATCCATGGGGAGTATTCGTTCCCACCGAGTACGAATACTCTCCCAGGCTAGCCGCAATGTTTACATTTTCTTGGGGGTGTTAGTTGCCGACTCACGCGCAAAGCGTTTGACCAATAGCAACAGAGTGGGTGTGCTGACCAATCACAGCAGTCTGGGCTACTCGGGAGGGCGGCCTTAAAGCGACATGAAACAAAAACGGACGTTTCTGAAAGATGCAGGAATTGGTTTGGCAGATATTAACAGTTTGAGAACAAAAACGGGTATTTTTACAATACTGGCTGTTAACCCTATTCTAGTAATCCCCCCAATTGCAATTGTAAACCCTGAGAATGCATAAAAGGGGATTTTTAAGGCAAGCAACCTTTCTTATTGGAGGAATTTGAATGAAGGTGTTCACCAATACCCCAGGGCTAGTGGGGCAATGGGTATCGCGTCTTTCCAGGTTTGACTCCTGCCTTGCTCGAATGTTTTTTAAAAGGCCCAAAAACTGATGTTGTGTTATTATACCAAAGAACACCATTAACTATCCCTAAGTAACCCTGCATAAGTTTTTTGAACAATTCAAAAATATCAAAAGACATTTCAAACCCTGTTTCTTTCAAATGAATAAAAACAGAATGAAAAACAGTGTCACGGCATCTTTTCGGCTTGTATAGCTTTGAGCAGAAAGAACAAAAGCATTGCATACCGGGATCTTGGAGACATCATCATTTTTCGATTCATCCAATTTCATGAGGGCTTAAATTCAGCTTTTCATTGCTAGTGGTGCAATGGGTCATGTGCTCGACTGCCGATCTGAAGTTTCTAGGTCCAGGTCCTGGCATGCTGCAAAGAGATTCAACGTCATAAATAGGTAAATGTGTTATTCAAAAAAAAAAAAGCCAATTTCCCCAACCAGATAGAATGGGCCACATTCTTACCTACATATTGGCAGCAATTTGACTTTTACAATGAAAAAATGGGCTGGGAATAAGGATTTTAAAGCAAGCGTCCTTTCTTGTTGGACGTCATTGAATGAAGGTCCATACATAAAGTGGAGGGCTAGTGGCGCAATGGATAACGCGTCTGACTACGGATCAGAAGATTCTAGGTTCGACTCCTGGCTAGCTCGCAAAATTTTAAAATGCCAAAACAAGTATGTTGGGTTATTATTCCGAAGAATAACATGCACCACCCCTAGATACTCTAAAGGTAGTCAATTGAGATTCACAATGAGCAATAGAGGTTGAACAAGGAATTTAAAGGGGTGATAGCATTCTATTTTACTTTTCCTTTTGCTTTAGACTGTTAAATGACGTATGTAGACATGTTTCAAGTCTGCTACGGGAGAAAAATCTGACCACGGCTCAGAAGATTCCAGGTTCGACTCCTGGCTAGCTCGCAAAATTTCAAAATGCCAAAAAAAAGTATGTTGGCTTATTAATCCAAAGAATAACATGCACCGCCCCTAAATACTCTAAAGGTAGACATTTGAGATTCACAATGAACAATAGAGGAAGGAACAAGGAATTTAAAGGGGTGATATCATTCTATATTACTTTTCCCTTTGCTTTAGACTGTTAAATGACGTATGTAGACATGTTTTAAGTCTGCAAAGCGAGAAAAATCTAAGCCCGATCCATGGGGAGTATTCGTTCCCACCGAGTACGAATACTCTCCCAGGCTAGCCGCAATGTTTACATTTTCTTGGGGGTGTTAGTTGCCGACTCACGCGCAAAGCGTTTGACCAATAGCAACAGAGTGGGTGTGCTGACCAATCACAGCAGTCTTGGCTTCTCGGGAGGGGGGCCTTAAAGCGCCATGAAACAAAAACGGACGTTTCTGAAAGATGCAGGAATTGGTTTGGCAGATATTAACAGTTTGAGAACAAAAACGGGTATTTTTACAATACTGGCTGTTAACCCTATTCTAGTAATCCCCCCAATTGCAATTGTAAACCCTGAGAATGCATAAAAGGGGATTTTTAAGGCAAGCAACCTTTCTTATTGGAGGAATTTGAATGAAGGTGTTCACCAATACCCCAGGGCTAGTGGGGCAATGGGTATCGCGTCTTTCCAGGTTTGACTCCTGCCTTGCTCGAATGTTTTTTAAAAGGCCCAAAAACTGATGTTGTGTTATTATACCAAAGAACACCATTAACTATCCCTAAGTAACCCTGCGTAAGTTTTTTGAACAATTCAAAAATATCAAAAGACATTTCAAACCCTGTTTCTTTCAAATGAATAAAAACAGAATGAAAAACAGTGTCACGGCATCTTTTCGGCTTGTATAGCTTTGAGCAGAAAGAACAAAAGCATTGCATACCGGGATCTTGGAGACATCATCATTTTTCGATTCATCCAATTTCATGAGGGCTTAAATTCAGCTTTTCATTGCTAGTGGTGCAATGGGTCATGTGCTCGACTGCCGATCTGAAGTTTCTAGGTCCAGGTCCTGGCATGCTCCAAAGAGATTCAACGTCATAAATAGGTTAATGTGTTATTCAAAAAAAAAAAAGCCAATTTCCCCAACCAGATAGAATGGGCCACATTCTTACCTACATATTGGCAGCAATTTGACTTTTACAATGAAAAAATGGGCTGGGAATAAGGATTTTAAAGCAAGCGTCCTTTCTTGTTGGACGTCATTGAATGAAGGTCCATACATAAAGTGGAGGGCTAGTGGCGCAATGGATAATGCGTCTGACTACGGATCAGAAGATTCTAGGTTCGACTCCTGGCTAGCTCGTAAAATTTTAAAATGCCAAAACAAGTATGTTGGGTTATTATTCCGAAGAATAACATGCACCACCCCTAGATACTCTAAAGGTAGTCAATTGAGATTCACAATGAGCAATAGAGGTTGAACAAGGAATTTAAAGGGGTGATAGCATTCTATTTTACTTTTCCTTTTGCTTTAGACTGTTAAATGACGTATGTAGACATGTTTCAAGTCTGCTAAGGGAGAAAAATCTGACCACGGCTCAGAAGATTCCAGGTTCGACTCCTGGCTAGCTCGCAAAATTTCAAAATGCCAAAAAAAAGTATGTTGGCTTATTAATCCAAAGAATAACATGCACCGCCCCTAAATACTCTAAAGGTAGACATTTGAGATTCACAATGAACATTAGAGGAAGGAACAAGGAATTTAAAGGGGTGATATCATTCTACATTACTTTTCCCTTTGCTTTAGACTGTTAAATGACGTATGTAGACATGTTTTAAGTCTGCAAAGCGAGAAAAATCTAAGCCCGATCCATGGGGAGTATTCGTTCCCACCGAGTACGAATACTCTCCCAGGCTAGCCGCAATGTTTACATTTTCTTGGGGGTGTTAGTTGCCGACTCACGCGCAAAGCGTTTGACCAATAGCAACAGAGTGGGTGTGCTGACCAATCACAGCAGTCTGGGCTACTCGGGAGGGCGGCCTTAAAGCGACATGAAACAAAAACGGACGTTTCTGAAAGATGCAGGAATTGGTTTGGCAGATATTAACAGTTTGAGAACAAAAACGGGTATTTTTACAATACTGGCTGTTAACCCTATTCTAGTAATCCCCCCAATTGCAATTGTAAACCCTGAGAATGCATAAAAGGGGATTTTTAAGGCAAGCAACCTTTCTTATTGGAGGAATTTGAATGAAGGTGTTCACCAATACCCCAGGGCTAGTGGGGCAATGGGTATCGCGTCTTTCCAGGTTTGACTCCTGCCTTGCTCGAATGTTTTTTAAAAGGCCCAAAAACTGATGTTGTGTTATTATACCAAAGAACACCATTAACTATCCCTAAGTAACCCTGCATAAGTTTTTTGAACAATTCAAAAATATCAAAAGACATTTCAAACCCTGTTTCTTTCAAATGAATAAAAACAGAATGAAAAACAGTGTCACGGCATCTTTTCGGCTTGTATAGCTTTGAGCAGAAAGAACAAAAGCATTGCATACCGGGATCTTGGAGACATCATCATTTTTCGATTCATCCAATTTCATGAGGGCTTAAATTCAGCTTTTCATTGCTAGTGGTGCAATGGGTCATGTGCTCGACTGCCGATCTGAAGTTTCTAGGTCCAGGTCCTGGCATGCTCCAAAGAGATTCAACGTCATAAATAGGTAAATGTGTTATTCAAAAAAAAAAAAGCCAATTTCCCCAACCAGATAGAATGGGCCACATTCTTACCTACATATTGGCAGCAATTTGACTTTTACAATGAAAAAATGGGCTGGGAATAAGGATTTTAAAGCAAGCGTCCTTTCTTGTTGGACGTGATTGAATGAAGGTCCATACATAAAGTGGAGGGCTAGTGGCGCAATGGATAACGCGTCTGACTACGGATCAGAAGATTCTAGGTTCGACTCCTGGCTAGCTCGCAAAATTTTAAAATGCCAAAACAAGTATGTTGGGTTATTATTCCGAAGAATAACATGCACCACCCCTAGATACTCTAAAGGTAGTCAATTGAGATTCACAATGAGCAATAGAGGTTGAACAAGGAATTTAAAGGGGTGATAGCATTCTATTTTACTTTTCCTTTTGCTTTAGACTGTTAAATGACGTATGTAGACATGTTTCAAGTCTGCTACGGGAGAAAAATCTGACCACGGCTCAGAAGATTCCAGGTTCGACTCCTGGCTAGCTCGCAAAATTTCAAAATGCCAAAAAAAAGTATGTTGGCTTATTAATCCAAAGAATAACATGCACCGCCCCTAAATACTCTAAAGGTAGACATTTGAGATTCACAATGAACAATAGAGGAAGGAACAAGGAATTTAAAGGGGTGATATCATTCTATATTACTTTTCCCTTTGCTTTAGACTGTTAAATGACGTATGTAGACATGTTTTAAGTCTGCAAAGCGAGAAAAATCTAAGCCCGATCCATGGGGAGTATTCGTTCCCACCGAGTACGAATACTCTCCCAGGCTAGCCGCAATGTTTACATTTTCTTGGGGGTGTTAGTTGCCGACTCACGCGCAAAGCGTTTGACCAATAGCAACAGAGTGGGTGTGCTGACCAATCACAGCAGTCTTGGCTTCTCGGGAGGGGGGCCTTAAAGCGCCATGAAACAAAAACGGACGTTTCTGAAAGATGCAGGAATTGGTTTGGCAGATATTAACAGTTTGAGAACAAAAACGGGTATTTTTACAATACTGGCTGTTAACCCTATTCTAGTAATCCCCCCAATTGCAATTGTAAACCCTGAGAATGCATAAAAGGGGATTTTTAAGGCAAGCAACCTTTCTTATTGGAGGAATTTGAATGAAGGTGTTCACCAATACCCCAGGGCTAGTGGGGCAATGGGTATCGCGTCTTTCCAGGTTTGACTCCTGCCTTGCTCGAATGTTTTTTAAAAGGCCCAAAAACTGATGTTGTGTTATTATACCAAAGAACACCATTAACTATCCCTAAGTAACCCTGCGTAAGTTTTTTGAACAATTCAAAAATATCAAAAGACATTTCAAACCCTGTTTCTTTCAAATGAATAAAAACAGAATGAAAAACAGTGTCACGGCATCTTTTCGGCTTGTATAGCTTTGAGCAGAAAGAACAAAAGCATTGCATACCGGGATCTTGGAGACATCATCATTTTTCGATTCATCCAATTTCATGAGGGCTTAAATTCAGCTTTTCATTGCTAGTGGTGCAATGGGTCATGTGCTCGACTGCCGATCTGAAGTTTCTAGGTCCAGGTCCTGGCATGCTCCAAAGAGATTCAACGTCATAAATAGGTTAATGTGTTATTCAAAAAAAAAAAAGCCAATTTCCCCAACCAGATAGAATGGGCCACATTCTTACCTACATATTGGCAGCAATTTGACTTTTACAATGAAAAAATGGGCTGGGAATAAGGATTTTAAAGCAAGCGTCCTTTCTTGTTGGACGTCATTGAATGAAGGTCCATACATAAAGTGGAGGGCTAGTGGCGCAATGGATAACGCGTCTGACTACGGATCAGAAGATTCTAGGTTCGACTCCTGGCTAGCTCGTAAAATTTTAAAATGCCAAAACAAGTATGTTGGGTTATTATTCCGAAGAATAACATGCACCACCCCTAGATACTCTAAAGGTAGTCAATTGAGATTCACAATGAGCAATAGAGGTTGAACAAGGAATTTAAAGGGGTGATAGCATTCTATTTTACTTTTCCTTTTGCTTTAGACTGTTAAATGACGTATGTAGACATGTTTCAAGTCTGCTAAGGGAGAAAAATCTGACCACGGCTCAGAAGATTCCAGGTTCGACTCCTGGCTAGCTCGCAAAATTTCAAAATGCCAAAAAAAAGTATGTTGGCTTATTAATCCAAAGAATAACATGCACCGCCCCTAAATACTCTAAAGGTAGACATTTGAGATTCACAATGAACATTAGAGGAAGGAACAAGGAATTTAAAGGGGTGATATCATTCTACATTACTTTTCCCTTTGCTTTAGACTGTTAAATGACGTATGTAGACATGTTTTAAGTCTGCAAAGCGAGAAAAATCTAAGCCCGATCCATGGGGAGTATTCGTTCCCACCGAGTACGAATACTCTCCCAGGCTAGCCGCAATGTTTACATTTTCTTGGGGGTGTTAGTTGCCGACTCACGCGCAAAGCGTTTGACCAATAGCAACAGAGTGGGTGTGCTGACCAATCACAGCAGTCTGGGCTACTCGGGAGGGCGGCCTTAAAGCGACATGAAACAAAAACGGACGTTTCTGAAAGATGCAGGAATTGGTTTGGCAGATATTAACAGTTTGAGAACAAAAACGGGTATTTTTACAATACTGGCTGTTAACCCTATTCTAGTAATCCCCCCAATTGCAATTGTAAACCCTGAGAATGCATAAAAGGGGATTTTTAAGGCAAGCAACCTTTCTTATTGGAGGAATTTGAATGAAGGTGTTCACCAATACCCCAGGGCTAGTGGGGCAATGGGTATCGCGTCTTTCCAGGTTTGACTCCTGCCTTGCTCGAATGTTTTTTAAAAGGCCCAAAAACTGATGTTGTGTTATTATACCAAAGAACACCATTAACTATCCCTAAGTAACCCTGCATAAGTTTTTTGAACAATTCAAAAATATCAAAAGACATTTCAAACCCTGTTTCTTTCAAATGAATAAAAACAGAATGAAAAACAGTGTCACGGCATCTTTTCGGCTTGTATAGCTTTGAGCAGAAAGAACAAAAGCATTGCATACCGGGATCTTGGAGACATCATCATTTTTCGATTCATCCAATTTCATGAGGGCTTAAATTCAGCTTTTCATTGCTAGTGGTGCAATGGGTCATGTGCTCGACTGCCGATCTGAAGTTTCTAGGTCCAGGTCCTGGCATGCTCCAAAGAGATTCAACGTCATAAATAGGTAAATGTGTTATTCAAAAAAAAAAAAGCCAATTTCCCCAACCAGATAGAATGGGCCACATTCTTACCTACATATTGGCAGCAATTTGACTTTTACAATGAAAAAATGGGCTGGGAATAAGGATTTTAAAGCAAGCGTCCTTTCTTGTTGGACGTCATTGAATGAAGGTCCATACATAAAGTGGAGGGCTAGTGGCGCAATGGATAACGCGTCTGACTACGGATCAGAAGATTCTAGGTTCGACTCCTGGCTAGCTCGCAAAATTTTAAAATGCCAAAACAAGTATGTTGGGTTATTATTCCGAAGAATAACATGCACCACCCCTAGATACTCTAAAGGTAGTCAATTGAGATTCACAATGAGCAATAGAGGTTGAACAAGGAATTTAAAGGGGTGATAGCATTCTATTTTACTTTTCCTTTTGCTTTAGACTGTTAAATGACGTATGTAGACATGTTTCAAGTCTGCTACGGGAGAAAAATCTGACCACGGCTCAGAAGATTCCAGGTTCGACTCCTGGCTAGCTCGCAAAATTTCAAAATGCCAAAAAAAAGTATGTTGGCTTATTAATCCAAAGAATAACATGCACCGCCCCTAAATACTCTAAAGGTAGACATTTGAGATTCACAATGAACAATAGAGGAAGGAACAAGGAATTTAAAGGGGTGATATCATTCTATATTACTTTTCCCTTTGCTTTAGACTGTTAAATGACGTATGTAGACATGTTTTAAGTCTGCAAAGCGAGAAAAATCTAAGCCCGATCCATGGGGAGTATTCGTTCCCACCGAGTACGAATACTCTCCCAGGCTAGCCGCAATGTTTACATTTTCTTGGGGGTGTTAGTTGCCGACTCACGCGCAAAGCGTTTGACCAATAGCAACAGAGTGGGTGTGCTGACCAATCACAGCAGTCTTGGCTTCTCGGGAGGGGGGCCTTAAAGCGCCATGAAACAAAAACGGACGTTTCTGAAAGATGCAGGAATTGGTTTGGCAGATATTAACAGTTTGAGAACAAAAACGGGTATTTTTACAATACTGGCTGTTAACCCTATTCTAGTAATCCCCCCAATTGCAATTGTAAACCCTGAGAATGCATAAAAGGGGATTTTTAAGGCAAGCAACCTTTCTTATTGGAGGAATTTGAATGAAGGTGTTCACCAATACCCCAGGGCTAGTGGGGCAATGGGTATCGCGTCTTTCCAGGTTTGACTCCTGCCTTGCTCGAATGTTTTTTAAAAGGCCCAAAAACTGATGTTGTGTTATTATACAAAAGAACACCATTAACTATCCCTAAGTAACCCTGCATAAGTTTTTTGAACAATTCAAAAATATCAAAAGACATTTCAAACCCTGTTTCTTTCAAATGAATAAAAACAGAATGAAAAACAGTGTCACGGCATCTTTTCGGCTTGTATAGCTTTGAGCAGAAAGAACAAAAGCATTGCATACCGGGATCTTGGAGACATCATCATTTTTCGATTCATCCAATTTCATGAGGGCTTAAATTCAGCTTTTCATTGCTAGTGGTGCAATGGGTCATGTGCTCGACTGCCGATCTGAAGTTTCTAGGTCCAGGTCCTGGCATGCTCCAAAGAGATTCAACGTCATAAATAGGTAAATGTGTTATTCAAAAAAAAAAAAGGCAATTTCCCCAACCAGATAGAATGGGCCACATTCTTACCTACATATTGGCAGCAATTTGACTTTTACAATGAAAAAATGGGCTGGGAATAAGGATTTTAAAGCAAGCGTCCTTTCTTGTTGGACGTCATTGAATGAAGGTCCATACATAAAGTGGAGGGCTAGTGGCGCAATGGATAACGCGTCTGACTACGGATCAGAAGATTCTAGGTTAGACTCCTGGCTAGCTCGCAAAATTTTAAAATGCCAAAACAAGTATGTTGGGTTATTATTCCGAAGAATAACATGCACCACCCCTAGATACTCTAAAGGTAGTCAATTGAGATTCACAATGAGCAATAGAGGTTGAACAAGGAATTTAAAGGGGTGATAGCATTCTATTTTACTTTTCCTTTTGCTTTAGACTGTTAAATGACGTATGTAGACATGTTTCAAGTCTGCTAAGGGAGAAAAATCTGACCACGGCTCAGAAGATTCCAGGTTCGACTCCTGGCTAGCTCGCAAAATTTCAAAATGCCAAAAAAAAGTATGTTGGCTTATTAATCCAAAGAATAACATGCACCGCCCCTAAATACTCTAAAGGTAGGCATTTGAGATTCACAATGCACAATAGAGGAAGGAACAAGGAATTTAAAGGGGTGATATCATTCTATATTACTTTTCCCTTTGCTTTAGACTGTTAAATGACGTATGTAGACATGTTTTAAGTCTGCAAAGCGAGAAAAATCTAAGCCCGATCCATGGGGAGTATTCGTTCCCACCGAGTACGAATACTCTCCCAGGCTAGCCGCAATGTTTACATTTTCTTGGGGGTGTTAGTTGCCGACTCACGCGCAAAGCGTTTGACCAATAGCAACAGAGTGGGTGTGCTGACCAATCACAGCAGTCTTGGCTTCTCGGAAGGGGGGCCTTAAAGCGCCATGAAACAAAAACGGACGTTTCTGAAAGATGCAGGAATTGGTTTGGCAGATATTAACAGTTTGAGAACAAAAACGGGTATTTTTACAATACTGGCTGTTAACCCTATTCTAGTAATCCCCCCAATTGCAATTGTAAACCCTGAGAATGCATAAAAGGGGATTTTTAAGGCAAGCAACCTTTCTTATTGGAGGAATTTGAATGAAGGTGTTCACCAATACCCCAGGGCTAGTGGGGCAATGGGTATCGCGTCTTTCCAGGTTTGACTCCTGCCTTGCTCGAATGTTTTTTAAAAGGCCCCAAAACTGATGTTGTGTTATTATACCAAAGAACACCATTAACTATCCCTAAGTAACCCTGCATAAGTTTTTTGAACAATTCAAAAATATCAAAAGACATTTCAAACCCTGTTTCTTTCAAAGGAACAAAAACAGAATGAAAAACAGTGTCACGGCATCTTTTCGGCTTGTATAGCTTTGAGCAGAAAGAACAAAAGCATTGCATACCGGGATCTTGGAGACATCATCATTTTTCGATTCATCCAATTTCATGAGGGCTTAAATTCAGCTTTTCATTGCTAGTGGTGCAATGGGTCATGTGCTCGACTGCCGATCTGAAGTTTCTAGGTCCAGGTCCTGGCATGCTCCAAAGAGATTCAACGTCATAAATAGGTTAATGTGTTATTCAAAAAAAAAAAAGCCAATTTCCCCAACCAGATAGAATGGGCCACATTCTTACCTACATATTGGCAGCAATTTGACTTTTACAATGAAAAAATGGGCTGGGAATAAGGATTTTAAAGCAAGCGTCCTTTCTTGTTGGACGTCATTGAATGAAGGTCCATACATAAAGTGGAGGGCTAGTGGCGCAATGGATAACGCGTCTGACTACGGATCAGAAGATTCTAGGTTCGACTCCTGGCTAGCTCGCAAAATTTTAAAATGCCAAAACAAGTATGTTGGGTTATTATTCCGAAGAATAACATGCACCACCCCTAGATACTCTAAAGGTAGTCAATTGAGATTCACAATGAGCAATAGAGGTTGAACAAGGAATTTAAAGGGGTGATAGCATTCTATTTTACTTTTCCTTTTGCTTTAGACTGTTAAATGACGTATGTAGACATGTTTCAAGTCTGCTAAGGGAGAAAAATCTGACCACGGCTCAGAAGATTCCAGGTTCGACTCCTGGCTAGCTCGCAAAATTTCAAAATGCCAAAAAAAAGTATGTTGGCTTATTAATCCAAAGAATAACATGCACCGCCCCTAAATACTCTAAAGGTAGACATTTGAGATTCACAATGAACATTAGAGGAAGGAACAAGGAATTTAAAGGGGTGATATCATTCTACATTACTTTTCCCTTTGCTTTAGACTGTTAAATGACGTATGTAGACATGTTTTAAGTCTGCAAAGCGAGAAAAATCTAAGCCCGATCCATGGGGAGTATTCGTTCCCACCGAGTACGAATACTCTCCCAGGCTAGCCGCAATGTTTACATTTTCTTGGGGGTGTTAGTTGCCGACTCACGCGCAAAGCGTTTGACCAATAGCAACAGAGTGGGTGTGCTGACCAATCACAGCAGTCTGGGCTACTCGGGAGGGCGGCCTTAAAGCGACATGAAACAAAAACGGACGTTTCTGAAAGATGCAGGAATTGGTTTGGCAGATATTAACAGTTTGAGAACAAAAACGGGTATTTTTACAATACTGGCTGTTAACCCTATTCTAGTAATCCCCCCAATTGCAATTGTAAACCCTGAGAATGCATAAAAGGGGATTTTTAAGGCAAGCAACCTTTCTTATTGGAGGAATTTGAATGAAGGTGTTCACCAATACCCCAGGGCTAGTGGGGCAATGGGTATCGCGTCTTTCCAGGTTTGACTCCTGCCTTGCTCGAATGTTTTTTAAAAGGCCCAAAAACTGATGTTGTGTTATTATACCAAAGAACACCATTAACTATCCCTAAGTAACCCTGCATAAGTTTTTTGAACAATTCAAAAATATCAAAAGACATTTCAAACCCTGTTTCTTTCAAATGAATAAAAACAGAATGAAAAACAGTGTCACGGCATCTTTTCGGCTTGTATAGCTTTGAGCAGAAAGAACAAAAGCATTGCATACCGGGATCTTGGAGACATCATCATTTTTCGATTCATCCAATTTCATGAGGGCTTAAATTCAGCTTTTCATTGCTAGTGGTGCAATGGGTCATGTGCTCGACTGCCGATCTGAAGTTTCTAGGTCCAGGTCCTGGCATGCTCCAAAGAGATTCAACGTCATAAATAGGTAAATGTGTTATTCAAAAAAAAAAAAAGCCAATTTCCCCAACCAGATAGAATGGGCCACATTCTTACCTACATATTGGCAGCAATTTGACTTTTACAATGAAAAAATGGGCTGGGAATAAGGATTTTAAAGCAAGCGTCCTTTCTTGTTGGACGTGATTGAATGAAGGTCCATACATAAAGTGGAGGGCTAGTGGCGCAATGGATAACGCGTCTGACTACGGATCAGAAGATTCTAGGTTCGACTCCTGGCTAGCTCGCAAAATTTTAAAATGCCAAAACAAGTATGTTGGGTTATTATTCCGAAGAATAACATGCACCACCCCTAGATACTCTAAAGGTAGTCAATTGAGATTCACAATGAGCAATAGAGGTTGAACAAGGAATTTAAAGGGGTGATAGCATTCTATTTTACTTTTCCTTTTGCTTTAGACTGTTAAATGACGTATGTAGACATGTTTCAAGTCTGCTACGGGAGAAAAATCTGACCACGGCTCAGAAGATTCCAGGTTCGACTCCTGGCTAGCTCGCAAAATTTCAAAATGCCAAAAAAAAGTATGTTGGCTTATTAATCCAAAGAATAACATGCACCGCCCCTAAATACTCTAAAGGTAGACATTTGAGATTCACAATGAACAATAGAGGAAGGAACAAGGAATTTAAAGGGGTGATATCATTCTATATTACTTTTCCCTTTGCTTTAGACTGTTAAATGACGTATGTAGACATGTTTTAAGTCTGCAAAGCGAGAAAAATCTAAGCCCGATCCATGGGGAGTATTCGTTCCCACCGAGTACGAATACTCTCCCAGGCTAGCCGCAATGTTTACATTTTCTTGGGGGTGTTAGTTGCCGACTCACGCGCAAAGCGTTTGACCAATAGCAACAGAGTGGGTGTGCTGACCAATCACAGCAGTCTTGGCTTCTCGGGAGGGGGGCCTTAAAGCGCCATGAAACAAAAACGGACGTTTCTGAAAGATGCAGGAATTGGTTTGGCAGATATTAACAGTTTGAGAACAAAAACGGGTATTTTTACAATACTGGCTGTTAACCCTATTCTAGTAATCCCCCCAATTGCAATTGTAAACCCTGAGAATGCATAAAAGGGGATTTTTAAGGCAAGCAACCTTTCTTATTGGAGGAATTTGAATGAAGGTGTTCACCAATACCCCAGGGCTAGTGGGGCAATGGGTATCGCGTCTTTCCAGGTTTGACTCCTGCCTTGCTCGAATGTTTTTTAAAAGGCCCAAAAACTGATGTTGTGTTATTATACCAAAGAACACCATTAACCATCCCTAAGTAACCCTGCATAAGTTTTTTGAACAATTCAAAAATATCAAAAGACATTTCAAACCCTGTTTCTTTCAAATGAATAAAAACAGAATGAAAAACAGTGTCACGGCATCTTTTCGGCTTGTATAGCTTTGAGCAGAAAGAACAAAAGCATTGCATACCGGGATCTTGGAGACATCATCATTTTTCGATTCATCCAATTTCATGAGGGCTTAAATTCAGCTTTTCATTGCTAGTGGTGCAATGGGTCATGTGCTCGACTGCCGATCTGAAGTTTCTAGGTCCAGGTCCTGGCATGCTCCAAAGAGATTCAACGTCATAAATAGGTAAATGTGTTATTAAAAAAAAAAAAAGCCAATTTCCCCAACCAGATAGAATGGGCCACATTCTTACCTACATATTGGCAGCAATTTGACTTTTACAATGAAAAAATGGGCTGGGAATAAGGATTTTAAAGCAAGCGTCCTTTCTTGTTGGACGTGATTGAATGAAGGTCCATACATAAAGTGGAGGGCTAGTGGCGCAATGGATAACGCGTCTGACTACGGCTCAGAAGATTCCAGGTTCGACTCCTGGCTAGCTCGCAAAATTTCAAAATGCCAAAAAAAAGTATGTTGGCTTATTAATCCAAAGAATAACATGCACCGCCCCTAAATACTCTAAAGGTAGACATTTGAGATTCACAATGAACAATAGAGGAAGGAACAAGGAATTTAAAGGGGTGATATCATTCTATATTACTTTTCCCTTTGCTTTAGACTGTTAAATGACGTATGTAGACATGTTTTAAGTCTGCAAAGCGAGAAAAATCTAAGCCCGATCCATGGGGAGTATTCGTTCCCACCGAGTACGAATACTCTCCCAGGCTAGCCGCAATGTTTACATTTTCTTGGGGGTGTTAGTTGCCGACTCACGCGCAAAGCGTTTGACCAATAGCAACAGAGTGGGTGTGCTGACCAATCACAGCAGTCTTGGCTTCTCGGGAGGGGGGCCTTAAAGCGCCATGAAACAAAAACGGACGTTTCTGAAAGATGCAGGAATTGGTTTGGCAGATATTAACAGTTTGAGAACAAAAACGGGTATTTTTACAATACTGGCTGTTAACCCTATTCTAGTAATCCCCCCAATTGCAATTGTAAACCCTGAGAATGCATAAAAGGGGATTTTTAAGGCAAGCAACCTTTCTTATTGGAGGAATTTGAATGAAGGTGTTCACCAATACCCCAGGGCTAGTGGGGCAATGGGTATCGCGTCTTTCCAGGTTTGACTCCTGCCTTGCTCGAATGTTTTTTAAAAGGCCCAAAAACTGATGTTGTGTTATTATACCAAAGAACACCATTAACTATCCCTAAGTAACCCTGCATAAGTTTTTTGAACAATTCAAAAATATCAAAAGACATTTCAAACCCTGTTTCTTTCAAATGAATAAAAACAGAATGAAAAACAGTGTCACGGCATCTTTTCGGCTTGTATAGCTTTGAGCAGAAAGAACAAAAGCATTGCATACCGGGATCTTGGAGACATCATCATTTTTCGATTCATCCAATTTCATGAGGGCTTAAATTCAGCTTTTCATTGCTAGTGGTGCAATGGGTCATGTGCTCGACTGCCGATCTGAAGTTTCTAGGTCCAGGTCCTGGCATGCTCCAAAGAGATTCAACGTCATAAATAGGTAAATGTGTTATTCAAAAAAAAAAAAGCCAATTTCCCCAACCAGATAGAATGGGCCACATTCTTACCTACATATTGGCAGCAATTTGACTTTTACAATGAAAAAATGGGCTGGGAATAAGGATTTTAAAGCAAGCGTCCTTTCTTGTTGGACGTGATTGAATGAAGGTCCATACATAAACTGGAGGGCTAGTGGCGCAATGGATAACGCGTCTGACTACGGATCAGAAGATTCTAGGTTCGACTCCTGGCTAGCTCGCAAAATTTTAAAATGCCAAAACAAGTATGTTGGGTTATTATTCCGAAGAATAACATGCACCACCCCTAGATACTCTAAAGGTAGTCAATTGAGATTCACAATGAGCAATAGAGGTTGAACAAGGAATTTAAAGGGGTGATAGCATTCTATTTTACTTTTCCTTTTGCTTTAGACTGTTAAATGACGTATGTAGACATGTTTCAAGTCTGCTACGGGAGAAAAATCTGACCACGGCTCAGAAGATTCCAGGTTCGACTCCTGGCTAGCTCGCAAAATTTCAAAATGCCAAAAAAAAGTATGTTGGCTTATTAATCCAAAGAATAACATGCACCGCCCCTAAATACTCTAAAGGTAGACATTTGAGATTCACAATGAACAATAGAGGAAGGAACAAGGAATTTAAAGGGGTGATATCATTCTATATTACTTTTCCCTTTGCTTTAGACTGTTAAATGACGTATGTAGACATGTTTTAAGTCTGCAAAGCGAGAAAAATCTAAGCCCGATCCATGGGGAGTATTCGTTCCCACCGAGTACGAATACTCTCCCAGGCTAGCCGCAATGTTTACATTTTCTTGGGGGTGTTAGTTGCCGACTCACGCGCAAAGCGTTTGACCAATAGCAACAGAGTGGGTGTGCTGACCAATCACAGCAGTCTTGGCTTCTCGGGAGGGGGGCCTTAAAGCGCCATGAAACAAAAACGGACGTTTCTGAAAGATGCAGGAATTGGTTTGGCAGATATTAACAGTTTGAGAACAAAAACGGGTATTTTTACAATACTGGCTGTTAACCCTATTCTAGTAATCCCCCCAATTGCAATTGTAAACCCTGAGAATGCATAAAAGGGGATTTTTAAGGCAAGCAACCTTTCTTATTGGAGGAATTTGAATGAAGGTGTTCACCAATACCCCAGGGCTAGTGGGGCAATGGGTATCGCGTCTTTCCAGGTTTGACTCCTGCCTTGCTCGAATGTTTTTTAAAAGGCCCAAAAACTGATGTTGTGTTATTATACCAAAGAACACCATTAACCATCCCTAAGTAACCCTGCATAAGTTTTTTGAACAATTCAAAAATATCAAAAGACATTTCAAACCCTGTTTCTTTCAAATGAATAAAAACAGAATGAAAAACAGTGTCACGGCATCTTTTCGGCTTGTATAGCTTTGAGCAGAAAGAACAAAAGCATTGCATACCGGGATCTTGGAGACATCATCATTTTTCGATTCATCCAATTTCATGAGGGCTTAAATTCAGCTTTTCATTGCTAGTGGTGCAATGGGTCATGTGCTCGACTGCCGATCTGAAGTTTCTAGGTCCAGGTCCTGGCATGCTCCAAAGAGATTCAACGTCATAAATAGGTAAATGTGTTATTAAAAAAAAAAAAAGCCAATTTCCCCAACCAGATAGAATGGGCCACATTCTTACCTACATATTGGCAGCAATTTGACTTTTACAATGAAAAAATGGGCTGGGAATAAGGATTTTAAAGCAAGCGTCCTTTCTTGTTGGACGTCATTGAATGAAGGTCCATACATAAACTGGAGGGCTAGTGGCGCAATGGATAACGCGTCTGACTACGGATCAGAAGATTCTAGGTTCGACTCCTGGCTAGCTCGCAAAATTTTAAAATGCCAAAACAAGTATGTTGGGTTATTATTCCGAAGAATAACATGCACCACCCCTAGATACTCTAAAGGTAGTCAATTGAGATTCACAATGAGCAATAGAGGTTGAACAAGGAATTTAAAGGGGTGATAGCATTCTATTTTACTTTTCCTTTTGCTTTAGACTGTTAAATGACGTATGTAGACATGTTTCAAGTCTGCTACGGGAGAAAAATCTGACCACGGCTCAGAAGATTCCAGGTTCGACTCCTGGCTAGCTCGCAAAATTTCAAAATGCCAAAAAAAAGTATGTTGGCTTATTAATCCAAAGAATAACATGCACCGCCCCTAAATACTCTAAAGGTAGACATTTGAGATTCACAATGAACAATAGAGGAAGGAACAAGGAATTTAAAGGGGTGATATCATTCTATATTACTTTTCCCTTTGCTTTAGACTGTTAAATGACGTATGTAGACATGTTTTAAGTCTGCAAAGCGAGAAAAATCTAAGCCCGATCCATGGGGAGTATTCGTTCCCACCGAGTACGAATACTCTCCCAGGCTAGCCGCAATGTTTACATTTTCTTGGGGGTGTTAGTTGCCGACTCACGCGCAAAGCGTTTGACCAATAGCAACAGAGTGGGTGTGCTGACCAATCACAGCAGTCTTGGCTTCTCGGGAGGGGGGCCTTAAAGCGCCATGAAACAAAAACGGACGTTTCTGAAAGATGCAGGAATTGGTTTGGCAGATATTAACAGTTTGAGAACAAAAACGGGTATTTTTACAATACTGGCTGTTAACCCTATTCTAGTAATCCCCCCAATTGCAATTGTAAACCCTGAGAATGCATAAAAGGGGATTTTTAAGGCAAGCAACCTTTCTTATTGGAGGAATTTGAATGAAGGTGTTCACCAATACCCCAGGGCTAGTGGGGCAATGGGTATCGCGTCTTTCCAGGTTTGACTCCTGCCTTGCTCGAATGTTTTTTAAAAGGCCCAAAAACTGATGTTGTGTTATTATACCAAAGAACACCATTAACTATCCCTAAGTAACCCTGCATAAGTTTTTTGAACAATTCAAAAATATCAAAAGACATTTCAAACCCTGTTTCTTTCAAATGAATAAAAACAGAATGAAAAACAGTGTCACGGCATCTTTTCGGCTTGTATAGCTTTGAGCAGAAAGAACAAAAGCATTGCATACCGGGATCTTGGAGACATCATCATTTTTCGATTCATCCAATTTCATGAGGGCTTAAATTCAGCTTTTCATTGCTAGTGGTGCAATGGGTCATGTGCTCGACTGCCGATCTGAAGTTTCTAGGTCCAGGTCCTGGCATGCTCCAAAGAGATTCAACGTCATAAATAGGTAAATGTGTTATTCAAAAAAAAAAAAGCCAATTTCCCCAACCAGATAGAATGGGCCACATTCTTACCTACATATTGGCAGCAATTTGACTTTTACAATGAAAAAATGGGCTGGGAATAAGGATTTTAAAGCAAGCGTCCTTTCTTGTTGGACGTCATTGAATGAAGGTCCATACATAAATTGGAGGGCTAGTGGCGCAATGGATAACGCGTCTGACTACGGATCAGAAGATTCTAGGTTCGACTCCTGGCTAGCTCGCAAAATTTTAAAATGCCAAAACAAGTATGTTGGGTTATTATTCCGAAGAATAACATGCACCACCCCTAGATACTCTAAAGGTAGTCAATTGAGATTCACAATGAGCAATAGAGGTTGAACAAGGAATTTAAAGGGGTGATAGCATTCTATTTTACTTTTCCTTTTGCTTTAGACTGTTAAATGACGTATGTAGACATGTTTCAAGTCTGCTAAGGGAGAAAAATCTGACCACGGCTCAGAAGATTCCAGGTTCGACTCCTGGCTAGCTCGCAAAATTTCAAAATGCCAAAAAAAAGTATGTTGGCTTATTAATCCAAAGAATAACATGCACCGCCCCTAAATACTCTAAAGGTAGACATTTGAGATTCACAATGAACATTAGAGGAAGGAACAAGGAATTTAAAGGGGTGATATCATTCTACATTACTTTTCCCTTTGCTTTAGACTGTTAAATGACGTATGTAGACATGTTTTAAGTCTGCAAAGCGAGAAAAATCTAAGCCCGATCCATGGGGAGTATTCGTTCCCACCGAGTACGAATACTCTCCCAGGCTAGCCGCAATGTTTACATTTTCTTGGGGGTGTTAGTTGCCGACTCACGCGCAAAGCGTTTGACCAATAGCAACAGAGTGGGTGTGCTGACCAATCACAGCAGTCTGGGCTACTCGGGAGGGCGGCCTTAAAGCGACATGAAACAAAAACGGACGTTTCTGAAAGATGCAGGAATTGGTTTGGCAGATATTAACAGTTTGAGAACAAAAACGGGTATTTTTACAATACTGGCTGTTAACCCTATTCTAGTAATCCCCCCAATTGCAATTGTAAACCCTGAGAATGCATAAAAGGGGATTTTTAAGGCAAGCAACCTTTCTTATTGGAGGAATTTGAATGAAGGTGTTCACCAATACCCCAGGGCTAGTGGGGCAATGGGTATCGCGTCTTTCCAGGTTTGACTCCTGCCTTGCTCGAATGTTTTTTAAAAGGCCCAAAAACTGATGTTGTGTTATTATACCAAAGAACACCATTAACTATCCCTAAGTAACCCTGCATAAGTTTTTTGAACAATTCAAAAATATCAAAAGACATTTCAAACCCTGTTTCTTTCAAATGAATAAAAACAGAATGAAAAACAGTGTCACGGCATCTTTTCGGCTTGTATAGCTTTGAGCAGAAAGAACAAAAGCATTGCATACCGGGATCTTGGAGACATCATCATTTTTCGATTCATCCAATTTCATGAGGGCTTAAATTCAGCTTTTCATTGCTAGTGGTGCAATGGGTCATGTGCTCGACTGCCGATCTGAAGTTTCTAGGTCCAGGTCCTGGCATGCTCCAAAGAGATTCAACGTCATAAATAGGTAAATGTGTTATTCAAAAAAAAAAAAGCCAATTTCCCCAACCAGATAGAATGGGCCACATTCTTACCTACATATTGGCAGCAATTTGACTTTTACAATGAAAAAATGGGCTGGGAATAAGGATTTTAAAGCAAGCGTCCTTTCTTGTTGGACGTGATTGAATGAAGGTCCATACATAAACTGGAGGGCTAGTGGCGCAATGGATAACGCGTCTGACTACGGATCAGAAGATTCTAGGTTCGACTCCTGGCTAGCTCGCAAAATTTTAAAATGCCAAAACAAGTATGTTGGGTTATTATTCCGAAGAATAACATGCACCACCCCTAGATACTCTAAAGGTAGTCAATTGAGATTCACAATGAGCAATAGAGGTTGAACAAGGAATTTAAAGGGGTGATAGCATTCTATTTTACTTTTCCTTTTGCTTTAGACTGTTAAATGACGTATGTAGACATGTTTCAAGTCTGCTACGGGAGAAAAATCTGACCACGGCTCAGAAGATTCCAGGTTCGACTCCTGGCTAGCTCGCAAAATTTCAAAATGCCAAAAAAAAGTATGTTGGCTTATTAATCCAAAGAATAACATGCACCGCCCCTAAATACTCTAAAGGTAGACATTTGAGATTCACAATGAACAATAGAGGAAGGAACAAGGAATTTAAAGGGGTGATATCATTCTATATTACTTTTCCCTTTGCTTTAGACTGTTAAATGACGTATGTAGACATGTTTTAAGTCTGCAAAGCGAGAAAAATCTAAGCCCGATCCATGGGGAGTATTCGTTCCCACCGAGTACGAATACTCTCCCAGGCTAGCCGCAATGTTTACATTTTCTTGGGGGTGTTAGTTGCCGACTCACGCGCAAAGCGTTTGACCAATAGCAACAGAGTGGGTGTGCTGACCAATCACAGCAGTCTTGGCTTCTCGGGAGGGGGGCCTTAAAGCGCCATGAAACAAAAACGGACGTTTCTGAAAGATGCAGGAATTGGTTTGGCAGATATTAACAGTTTGAGAACAAAAACGGGTATTTTTACAATACTGGCTGTTAACCCTATTCTAGTAATCCCCCCAATTGCAATTGTAAACCCTGAGAATGCATAAAAGGGGATTTTTAAGGCAAGCAACCTTTCTTATTGGAGGAATTTGAATGAAGGTGTTCACCAATACCCCAGGGCTAGTGGGGCAATGGGTATCGCGTCTTTCCAGGTTTGACTCCTGCCTTGCTCGAATGTTTTTTAAAAGGCCCAAAAACTGATGTTGTGTTATTATACCAAAGAACACCATTAACCATCCCTAAGTAACCCTGCATAAGTTTTTTGAACAATTCAAAAATATCAAAAGACATTTCAAACCCTGTTTCTTTCAAATGAATAAAAACAGAATGAAAAACAGTGTCACGGCATCTTTTCGGCTTGTATAGCTTTGAGCAGAAAGAACAAAAGCATTGCATACCGGGATCTTGGAGACATCATCATTTTTCGATTCATCCAATTTCATGAGGGCTTAAATTCAGCTTTTCATTGCTAGTGGTGCAATGGGTCATGTGCTCGACTGCCGATCTGAAGTTTCTAGGTCCAGGTCCTGGCATGCTCCAAAGAGATTCAACGTCATAAATAGGTAAATGTGTTATTAAAAAAAAAAAAAGCCAATTTCCCCAACCAGATAGAATGGGCCACATTCTTACCTACATATTGGCAGCAATTTGACTTTTACAATGAAAAAATGGGCTGGGAATAAGGATTTTAAAGCAAGCGTCCTTTCTTGTTGGACGTCATTGAATGAAGGTCCATACATAAAGTGGAGGGCTAGTGGCGCAATGGATAACGCGTCTGACTACGGATCAGAAGATTCTAGGTTCGACTCCTGGCTAGCTCGCAAAATTTTAAAATGCCAAAACAAGTATGTTGGGTTATTATTCCGAAGAATAACATGCACCACCCCTAGATACTCTAAAGGTAGTCAATTGAGATTCACAATGAGCAATAGAGGTTGAACAAGGAATTTAAAGGGGTGATAGCATTCTATTTTACTTTTCCTTTTGCTTTAGACTGTTAAATGACGTATGTAGACATGTTTCAAGTCTGCTACGGGAGAAAAATCTGACCACGGCTCAGAAGATTCCAGGTTCGACTCCTGGCTAGCTCGCAAAATTTCAAAATGCCAAAAAAAAGTATGTTGGCTTATTAATCCAAAGAATAACATGCACCGCCCCTAAATACTCTAAAGGTAGACATTTGAGATTCACAATGAACAATAGAGGAAGGAACAAGGAATTTAAAGGGGTGATATCATTCTATATTACTTTTCCCTTTGCTTTAGACTGTTAAATGACGTATGTAGACATGTTTTAAGTCTGCAAAGCGAGAAAAATCTAAGCCCGATCCATGGGGAGTATTCGTTCCCACCGAGTACGAATACTCTCCCAGGCTAGCCGCAATGTTTACATTTTCTTGGGGGTGTTAGTTGCCGACTCACGCGCAAAGCGTTTGACCAATAGCAACAGAGTGGGTGTGCTGACCAATCACAGCAGTCTTGGCTTCTCGGGAGGGGGGCCTTAAAGCGCCATGAAACAAAAACGGACGTTTCTGAAAGATGCAGGAATTGGTTTGGCAGATATTAACAGTTTGAGAACAAAAACGGGTATTTTTACAATACTGGCTGTTAACCCTATTCTAGTAATCCCCCCAATTGCAATTGTAAACCCTGAGAATGCATAAAAGGGGATTTTTAAGGCAAGCAACCTTTCTTATTGGAGGAATTTGAATGAAGGTGTTCACCAATACCCCAGGGCTAGTGGGGCAATGGGTATCGCGTCTTTCCAGGTTTGACTCCTGCCTTGCTCGAATGTTTTTTAAAAGGCCCAAAAACTGATGTTGTGTTATTATACCAAAGAACACCATTAACTATCCCTAAGTAACCCTGCATAAGTTTTTTGAACAATTCAAAAATATCAAAAGACATTTCAAACCCTGTTTCTTTCAAATGAATAAAAACAGAATGAAAAACAGTGTCACGGCATCTTTTCGGCTTGTATAGCTTTGAGCAGAAAGAACAAAAGCATTGCATACCGGGATCTTGGAGACATCATCATTTTTCGATTCATCCAATTTCATGAGGGCTTAAATTCAGCTTTTCATTGCTAGTGGTGCAATGGGTCATGTGCTCGACTGCCGATCTGAAGTTTCTAGGTCCAGGTCCTGGCATGCTCCAAAGAGATTCAACGTCATAAATAGGTAAATGTGTTATTCAAAAAAAAAAAAGCCAATTTCCCCAACCAGATAGAATGGGCCACATTCTTACCTACATATTGGCAGCAATTTGACTTTTACAATGAAAAAATGGGCTGGGAATAAGGATTTTAAAGCAAGCGTCCTTTCTTGTTGGACGTCATTGAATGAAGGTCCATACATAAATTGGAGGGCTAGTGGCGCAATGGATAACGCGTCTGACTACGGATCAGAAGATTCTAGGTTCGACTCCTGGCTAGCTCGCAAAATTTTAAAATGCCAAAACAAGTATGTTGGGTTATTATTCCGAAGAATAACATGCACCACCCCTAGATACTCTAAAGGTAGTCAATTGAGATTCACAATGAGCAATAGAGGTTGAACAAGGAATTTAAAGGGGTGATAGCATTCTATTTTACTTTTCCTTTTGCTTTAGACTGTTAAATGACGTATGTAGACATGTTTCAAGTCTGCTAAGGGAGAAAAATCTGACCACGGCTCAGAAGATTCCAGGTTCGACTCCTGGCTAGCTCGCAAAATTTCAAAATGCCAAAAAAAAGTATGTTGGCTTATTAATCCAAAGAATAACATGCACCGCCCCTAAATACTCTAAAGGTAGACATTTGAGATTCACAATGAACATTAGAGGAAGGAACAAGGAATTTAAAGGGGTGATATCATTCTACATTACTTTTCCCTTTGCTTTAGACTGTTAAATGACGTATGTAGACATGTTTTAAGTCTGCAAAGCGAGAAAAATCTAAGCCCGATCCATGGGGAGTATTCGTTCCCACCGAGTACGAATACTCTCCCAGGCTAGCCGCAATGTTTACATTTTCTTGGGGGTGTTAGTTGCCGACTCACGCGCAAAGCGTTTGACCAATAGCAACAGAGTGGGTGTGCTGACCAATCACAGCAGTCTGGGCTACTCGGGAGGGCGGCCTTAAAGCGACATGAAACAAAAACGGACGTTTCTGAAAGATGCAGGAATTGGTTTGGCAGATATTAACAGTTTGAGAACAAAAACGGGTATTTTTACAATACTGGCTGTTAACCCTATTCTAGTAATCCCCCCAATTGCAATTGTAAACCCTGAGAATGCATAAAAGGGGATTTTTAAGGCAAGCAACCTTTCTTATTGGAGGAATTTGAATGAAGGTGTTCACCAATACCCCAGGGCTAGTGGGGCAATGGGTATCGCGTCTTTCCAGGTTTGACTCCTGCCTTGCTCGAATGTTTTTTAAAAGGCCCAAAAACTGATGTTGTGTTATTATACCAAAGAACACCATTAACTATCCCTAAGTAACCCTGCATAAGTTTTTTGAACAATTCAAAAATATCAAAAGACATTTCAAACCCTGTTTCTTTCAAATGAATAAAAACAGAATGAAAAACAGTGTCACGGCATCTTTTCGGCTTGTATAGCTTTGAGCAGAAAGAACAAAAGCATTGCATACCGGGATCTTGGAGACATCATCATTTTTCGATTCATCCAATTTCATGAGGGCTTAAATTCAGCTTTTCATTGCTAGTGGTGCAATGGGTCATGTGCTCGACTGCCGATCTGAAGTTTCTAGGTCCAGGTCCTGGCATGCTCCAAAGAGATTCAACGTCATAAATAGGTAAATGTGTTATTCAAAAAAAAAAAAGCCAATTTCCCCAACCAGATAGAATGGGCCACATTCTTACCTACATATTGGCAGCAATTTGACTTTTACAATGAAAAAATGGGCTGGGAATAAGGATTTTAAAGCAAGCGTCCTTTCTTGTTGGACGTAATTGAATGAAGGTCCATACATAAAGTGGAGGGCTAGTGGCGCAATGGATAACGCGTCTGACTACGGATCAGAAGATTCTAGGTTCGACTCCTGGCTAGCTCGCAAAATTTTAAAATGCCAAAACAAGTATGTTGGGTTATTATTCCGAAGAATAACATGCACCACCCCTAGATACTCTAAAGGTAGTCAATTGAGATTCACAATGAGCAATAGAGGTTGAACAAGGAATTTAAAGGGGTGATAGCATTCTATTTTACTTTTCCTTTTGCTTTAGACTGTTAAATGACGTATGTAGACATGTTTCAAGTCTGCTACGGGAGAAAAATCTGACCACGGCTCAGAAGATTCCAGGTTCGACTCCTGGCTAGCTCGCAAAATTTCAAAATGCCAAAAAAAAGTATGTTGGCTTATTAATCCAAAGAATAACATGCACCGCCCCTAAATACTCTAAAGGTAGACATTTGAGATTCACAATGAACAATAGAGGAAGGAACAAGGAATTTAAAGGGGTGATATCATTCTATATTACTTTTGCTTTAGACTGTTAAATGACGTATGTAGACATGTTTTAAGTCTGCAAAGCGAGAAAAATCTAAGCCCGATCCATGGGGAGTATTCGTTCCCACCGAGTACGAATACTCTCCCAGGCTAGCCGCAATGTTTACATTTTCTTGGGGGTGTTAGTTGCCGACTCACGCGCAAAGCGTTTGACCAATAGCAACAGAGTGGGTGTGCTGACCAATCACAGCAGTCTTGGCTTCTCGGGAGGGGGGCCTTAAAGCGCCATGAAACAAAAACGGACGTTTCTGAAAGATGCAGGAATTGGTTTGGCAGATATTAACAGTTTGAGAACAAAAACGGGTATTTTTACAATACTGGCTGTTAACCCTATTCTAGTAATCCCCCCAATTGCAATTGTAAACCCTGAGAATGCATAAAAGGGGATTTTTAAGGCAAGCAACCTTTCTTATTGGAGGAATTTGAATGAAGGTGTTCACCAATACCCCAGGGCTAGTGGGGCAATGGGTATCGCGTCTTTCCAGGTTTGACTCCTGCCTTGCTCGAATGTTTTTTAAAAGGCCCAAAAACTGATGTTGTGTTATTATACCAAAGAACACCATTAACTATCCCTAAGTAACCCTGCATAAGTTTTTTGAACAATTCAAAAATATCAAAAGACATTTCAAACCCTGTTTCTTTCAAATGAATAAAAACAGAATGAAAAACAGTGTCACGGCATCTTTTCGGCTTGTATAGCTTTGAGCAGAAAGAACAAAAGCATTGCATACCGGGATCTTGGAGACATCATCATTTTTCGATTCATCCAATTTCATGAGGGCTTAAATTCAGCTTTTCATTGCTAGTGGTGCAAAGGGTCATGTTCTCGACTGCCGATCTGAAGATTCTAGGTCCAGGTCCTGGCATGCTCCAAAGAGATTCAACGTCATAAATAGGTAAATGTGTTATTCAAAAAAAAAAAAGGCAATTTCCCCAACCAGATAGAATGGGCCACATTCTTACCTACATATTGGCAGCAATTTGACTTTTACAATGAAAAAATGGGCTGGGAATAAGGATTTTAAAGCAAGCGTCCTTTCTTGTTGGACGTCATTGAATGAAGGTCCATACATAAAGTGGAGGGCTAGTGGCGCAATGGATAACGCGTCTGACTACGGATCAGAAGATTCTAGGTTAGACTCCTGGCTAGCTCGCAAAATTTTAAAATGCCAAAACAAGTATGTTGGGTTATTATTCCGAAGAATAACATGCACCACCCCTAGATACTCTAAAGGTAGTCAATTGAGATTCACAATGAGCAATAGAGGTTGAACAAGGAATTTAAAGGGGTGATAGCATTCTATTTTACTTTTCCTTTTGCTTTAGACTGTTAAATGACGTATGTAGACATGTTTCAAGTCTGCTAAGGGAGAAAAATCTGACCACGGCTCAGAAGATTCCAGGTTCGACTCCTGGCTAGCTCGCAAAATTTCAAAATGCCAAAAAAAAGTATGTTGGCTTATTAATCCAAAGAATAACATGCACCGCCCCTAAATACTCTAAAGGCAGGCATTTGAGATTCACAATGCACAATAGAGGAAGGAACAAGGAATTTAAAGGGGTGATATCATTCTATATTACTTTTCCCTTTGCTTTAGACTGTTAAATGACGTATGTAGACATGTTTTAAGTCTGCAAAGCGAGAAAAATCTAAGCCCGATCCATGGGGAGTATTCGTTCCCACCGAGTACGAATACTCTCCCAGGCTAGCCGCAATGTTTACATTTTCTTGGGGGTGTTAGTTGCCGACTCACGCGCAAAGCGTTTGACCAATAGCAACAGAGTGGGTGTGCTGACCAATCACAGCAGTCTTGGCTTCTCGGAAGGGGGGCCTTAAAGCGCCATGAAACAAAAACGGACGTTTCTGAAAGATGCAGGAATTGGTTTGGCAGATATTAACAGTTTGAGAACAAAAACGGGTATTTTTACAATACTGGCTGTTAACCCTATTCTAGTAATCCCCCCAATTGCAATTGTAAACCCTGAGAATGCATAAAAGGGGATTTTTAAGGCAAGCAACCTTTCTTATTGGAGGAATTTGAATGAAGGTGTTCACCAATACCCCAGGGCTAGTGGGGCAATGGGTATCGCGTCTTTCCAGGTTTGACTCCTGCCTTGCTCGAATGTTTTTTAAAAGGCCCCAAAACTGATGTTGTGTTATTATACCAAAGAACACCATTAACTATCCCTAAGTAACCCTGCATAAGTTTTTTGAACAATTCAAAAATATCAAAAGACATTTCAAACCCTGTTTCTTTCAAATGAATAAAAACAGAATGAAAAACAGTGTCACGGCATCTTTTCGGCTTGTATAGCTTTGAGCAGAAAGAACAAAAGCATTGCATACCGGGATCTTGGAGACATCATCATTTTTCGATTCATCCAATTTCATGAGGGCTTAAATTCAGCTTTTCATTGCTAGTGGTGCAATGGGTCATGTGCTCGACTGCCGATCTGAAGTTTCTAGGTCCAGGTCCTGGCATGCTCCAAAGAGATTCAACGTCATAAATAGGTTAATGTGTTATTCAAAAAAAAAAAAGCCAATTTCCCCAACCAGATAGAATGGGCCACATTCTTACCTACATATTGGCAGCAATTTGACTTTTACAATGAAAAAATGGGCTGGGAATAAGGATTTTAAAGCAAGCGTCCTTTCTTGTTGGACGTCATTGAATGAAGGTCCATACATAAAGTGGAGGGCTAGTGGCGCAATGGATAACGCGTCTGACTACGGATCAGAAGATTCTAGGTTCGACTCCTGGCTAGCTCGCAAAATTTTAAAATGCCAAAACAAGTATGTTGGGTTATTATTCCGAAGAATAACATGCACCACCCCTAGATACTCTAAAGGTAGTCAATTGAGATTCACAATGAGCAATAGAGGTTGAACAAGGAATTTAAAGGGGTGATAGCATTCTATTTTACTTTTCCTTTTGCTTTAGACTGTTAAATGACGTATGTAGACATGTTTCAAGTCTGCTACGGGAGAAAAATCTGACCACGGCTCAGAAGATTCCAGGTTCGACTCCTGGCTAGCTCGCAAAATTTCAAAATGCCAAAAAAAAGTATGTTGGCTTATTAATCCAAAGAATAACATGCACCGCCCCTAAATACTCTAAAGGTAGACATTTGAGATTCACAATGAACAATAGAGGAAGGAACAAGGAATTTAAAGGGGTGATATCATTCTATATTACTTTTGCTTTAGACTGTTAAATGACGTATGTAGACATGTTTTAAGTCTGCAAAGCGAGAAAAATCTAAGCCCGATCCATGGGGAGTATTCGTTCCCACCGAGTACGAATACTCTCCCAGGCTAGCCGCAATGTTTACATTTTCTTGGGGGTGTTAGTTGCCGACTCACGCGCAAAGCGTTTGACCAATAGCAACAGAGTGGGTGTGCTGACCAATCACAGCAGTCTTGGCTTCTCGGGAGGGGGGCCTTAAAGCGCCATGAAACAAAAACGGACGTTTCTGAAAGATGCAGGAATTGGTTTGGCAGATATTAACAGTTTGAGAACAAAAACGGGTATTTTTACAATACTGGCTGTTAACCCTATTCTAGTAATCCCCCCAATTGCAATTGTAAACCCTGAGAATGCATAAAAGGGGATTTTTAAGGCAAGCAACCTTTCTTATTGGAGGAATTTGAATGAAGGTGTTCACCAATACCCCAGGGCTAGTGGGGCAATGGGTATCGCGTCTTTCCAGGTTTGACTCCTGCCTTGCTCGAATGTTTTTTAAAAGGCCCAAAAACTGATGTTGTGTTATTATACCAAAGAACACCATTAACTATCCCTAAGTAACCCTGCATAAGTTTTTTGAACAATTCAAAAATATCAAAAGACATTTCAAACCCTGTTTCTTTCAAATGAATAAAAACAGAATGAAAAACAGTGTCACGGCATCTTTTCGGCTTGTATAGCTTTGAGCAGAAAGAACAAAAGCATTGCATACCGGGATCTTGGAGACATCATCATTTTTCGATTCATCCAATTTCATGAGGGCTTAAATTCAGCTTTTCATTGCTAGTGGTGCAAAGGGTCATGTTCTCGACTGCCGATCTGAAGATTCTAGGTCCAGGTCCTGGCATGCTCCAAAGAGATTCAACGTCATAAATAGGTAAATGTGTTATTCAAAAAAAAAAAAGGCAATTTCCCCAACCAGATAGAATGGGCCACATTCTTACCTACATATTGGCAGCAATTTGACTTTTACAATGAAAAAATGGGCTGGGAATAAGGATTTTAAAGCAAGCGTCCTTTCTTGTTGGACGTCATTGAATGAAGGTCCATACATAAAGTGGAGGGCTAGTGGCGCAATGGATAACGCGTCTGACTACGGATCAGAAGATTCTAGGTTAGACTCCTGGCTAGCTCGCAAAATTTTAAAATGCCAAAACAAGTATGTTGGGTTATTATTCCGAAGAATAACATGCACCACCCCTAGATACTCTAAAGGTAGTCAATTGAGATTCACAATGAGCAATAGAGGTTGAACAAGGAATTTAAAGGGGTGATAGCATTCTATTTTACTTTTCCTTTTGCTTTAGACTGTTAAATGACGTATGTAGACATGTTTCAAGTCTGCTAAGGGAGAAAAATCTGACCACGGCTCAGAAGATTCCAGGTTCGACTCCTGGCTAGCTCGCAAAATTTCAAAATGCCAAAAAAAAGTATGTTGGCTTATTAATCCAAAGAATAACATGCACCGCCCCTAAATACTCTAAAGGCAGGCATTTGAGATTCACAATGCACAATAGAGGAAGGAACAAGGAATTTAAAGGGGTGATATCATTCTATATTACTTTTCCCTTTGCTTTAGACTGTTAAATGACGTATGTAGACATGTTTTAAGTCTGCAAAGCGAGAAAAATCTAAGCCCGATCCATGGGGAGTATTCGTTCCCACCGAGTACGAATACTCTCCCAGGCTAGCCGCAATGTTTACATTTTCTTGGGGGTGTTAGTTGCCGACTCACGCGCAAAGCGTTTGACCAATAGCAACAGAGTGGGTGTGCTGACCAATCACAGCAGTCTTGGCTTCTCGGAAGGGGGGCCTTAAAGCGCCATGAAACAAAAACGGACGTTTCTGAAAGATGCAGGAATTGGTTTGGCAGATATTAACAGTTTGAGAACAAAAACGGGTATTTTTACAATACTGGCTGTTAACCCTATTCTAGTAATCCCCCCAATTGCAATTGTAAACCCTGAGAATGCATAAAAGGGGATTTTTAAGGCAAGCAACCTTTCTTATTGGAGGAATTTGAATGAAGGTGTTCACCAATACCCCAGGGCTAGTGGGGCAATGGGTATCGCGTCTTTCCAGGTTTGACTCCTGCCTTGCTCGAATGTTTTTTAAAAGGCCCCAAAACTGATGTTGTGTTATTATACCAAAGAACACCATTAACTATCCCTAAGTAACCCTGCATAAGTTTTTTGAACAATTCAAAAATATCAAAAGACATTTCAAACCCTGTTTCTTTCAAATGAATAAAAACAGAATGAAAAACAGTGTCACGGCATCTTTTCGGCTTGTATAGCTTTGAGCAGAAAGAACAAAAGCATTGCATACCGGGATCTTGGAGACATCATCATTTTTCGATTCATCCAATTTCATGAGGGCTTAAATTCAGCTTTTCATTGCTAGTGGTGCAATGGGTCATGTGCTCGACTGCCGATCTGAAGTTTCTAGGTCCAGGTCCTGGCATGCTCCAAAGAGATTCAACGTCATAAATAGGTAAATGTGTTATTCAAAAAAAAAAAAGCCAATTTCCCCAACCAGATAGAATGGGCCACATTCTTACCTACATATTGGCAGCAATTTGACTTTTACAATGAAAAAATGGGCTGGGAATAAGGATTTTAAAGCAAGCGTCCTTTCTTGTTGGACGTAATTGAATGAAGGTCCATACATAAAGTGGAGGGCTAGTGGCGCAATGGATAACGCGTCTGACTACGGATCAGAAGATTCTAGGTTCGACTCCTGGCTAGCTCGCAAAATTTTAAAATGCCAAAACAAGTATGTTGGGTTATTATTCCGAAGAATAACATGCACCACCCCTAGATACTCTAAAGGTAGTCAATTGAGATTCACAATGAGCAATAGAGGTTGAACAAGGAATTTAAAGGGGTGATAGCATTCTATTTTACTTTTCCTTTTGCTTTAGACTGTTAAATGACGTATGTAGACATGTTTCAAGTCTGCTACGGGAGAAAAATCTGACCACGGCTCAGAAGATTCCAGGTTCGACTCCTGGCTAGCTCGCAAAATTTCAAAATGCCAAAAAAAAGTATGTTGGCTTATTAATCCAAAGAATAACATGCACCGCCCCTAAATACTCTAAAGGTAGACATTTGAGATTCACAATGAACAATAGAGGAAGGAACAAGGAATTTAAAGGGGTGATATCATTCTATATTACTTTTCCCTTTGCTTTAGACTGTTAAATGACGTATGTAGACATGTTTTAAGTCTGCAAAGCGAGAAAAATCTAAGCCCGATCCATGGGGAGTATTCGTTCCCACCGAGTACGAATACTCTCCCAGGCTAGCCGCAATGTTTACATTTTCTTGGGGGTGTTAGTTGCCGACTCACGCGCAAAGCGTTTGACCAATAGCAACAGAGTGGGTGTGCTGACCAATCACAGCAGTCTTGGCTTCTCGGGAGGGGGGCCTTAAAGCGCCATGAAACAAAAACGGACGTTTCTGAAAGATGCAGGAATTGGTTTGGCAGATATTAACAGTTTGAGAACAAAAACGGGTATTTTTACAATACTGGCTGTTAACCCTATTCTAGTAATCCCCCCAATTGCAATTGTAAACCCTGAGAATGCATAAAAGGGGATTTTTAAGGCAAGCAACCTTTCTTATTGGAGGAATTTGAATGAAGGTGTTCACCAATACCCCAGGGCTAGTGGGGCAATGGGTATCGCGTCTTTCCAGGTTTGACTCCTGCCTTGCTCGAATGTTTTTTAAAAGGCCCAAAAACTGATGTTGTGTTATTATACCAAAGAACACCATTAACTATCCCTAAGTAACCCTGCATAAGTTTTTTGAACAATTCAAAAATATCAAAAGACATTTCAAACCCTGTTTCTTTCAAATGAATAAAAACAGAATGAAAAACAGTGTCACGGCATCTTTTCGGCTTGTATAGCTTTGAGCAGAAAGAACAAAAGCATTGCATACCGGGATCTTGGAGACATCATCATTTTTCGATTCATCCAATTTCATGAGGGCTTAAATTCAGCTTTTCATTGCTAGTGGTGCAATGGGTCATGTGCTCGACTGCCGATCTGAAGTTTCTAGGTCCAGGTC
Organism: Pollachius pollachius; assembly: GCF_949987615.1. Classification (NCBI taxonomy): domain Eukaryota; kingdom Metazoa; phylum Chordata; class Actinopteri; order Gadiformes; family Gadidae; genus Pollachius; species Pollachius pollachius. Next base: position 22,576,591 of record NC_136948.1, on the reverse strand, counting down.
CTGGCATGCTCCAAAGAGATTCAACGTCATAAATAGGTAAATGTGTTATTCAAAAAAAAAAAAGCCAATTTCCCCAACCAGATAGAATGGGCCACATTCTTACCTACATATTGGCAGCAATTTGACTTTTACAATGAAAAAATGGGCTGGGAATAAGGATTTTAAAGCAAGCGTCCTTTCTTGTTGGACGTCATTGAATGAAGGTCCATACATAAACTGGAGGGCTAGTGGCGCAATGGATAACGCGTCTGACTACGGATCAGAAGATTCTAGGTGCGACTCCTGGCTAGCTCGCAAAATTTTAAAATGCCAAAACAAGTATGTTGGGTTATTATTCCGAAGAATAACATGCACCACCCCTAGATACTCTAAAGGTAGTCAATTGAGATTCACAATGAGCAATAGAGGTTGAACAAGGAATTTAAAGGGGTGATAGCATTCTATTTTACTTTTCCTTTTGCTTTAGACTGTTAAATGACGTATGTAGACATGTTTCAAGTCTGCTAAGGGAGAAAAATCTGACCACGGCTCAGAAGATTCCAGGTTCGACTCCTGGCTAGCTCGCAAAATTTCAAAATGCCAAAAAAAAGTATGTTGGCTTATTAATCCAAAGAATAACATGCACCGCCCCTAAATACTCTAAAGGTAGACATTTGAGATTCACAATGAACATTAGAGGAAGGAACAAGGAATTTAAAGGGGTGATATCATTCTACATTACTTTTCCCTTTGCTTTAGACTGTTAAATGACGTATGTAGACATGTTTTAAGTCTGCAAAGCGAGAAAAATCTAAGCCCGATCCATGGGGAGTATTCGTTCCCACCGAGTACGAATACTCTCCCAGGCTAGCCGCAATGTTTACATTTTCTTGGGGGTGTTAGTTGCCGACTCACGCGCAAAGCGTTTGACCAATAGCAACAGAGTGGGTGTGCTGACCAATCACAGCAGTCTGGACTACTCGGGAGGGCGGCCTTAAAGCGACATGAAACAAAAACGGACGTTTCTGAAAGATGCAGGAATTGGTTTGGCAGATATTAACAGTTCGAGAACAAAAACGGGTATTTTTACAATACTGGCTGTTAACCCTATTCTAGTAATCCCCCCAATTGCAATTGTAAACCCTGAGAATGCATAAAAGGGGATTTTTAAGGCAAGCAACCTTTCTTATTGGAGGAATTTGAATGAAGGTGTTCACCAATACCCCAGGGCTAGTGGGGCAATGGGTATCGCGTCTTTCCAGGTTTGACTCCTGCCTTGCTCGAATGTTTTTTAAAAGGCCCAAAAACTGATGTTGTGTTATTATACCAAAGAACACCATTAACTATCCCTAAGTAACCCTGCATAAGTTTTTTGAACAATTCAAAAATATCAAAAGACATTTCAAACCCTGTTTCTTTCAAATGAATAAAAACAGAATGAAAAACAGTGTCACGGCATCTTTTCGGCTTGTATAGCTTTGAGCAGAAAGAACAAAAGCATTGCATACCGGGATCTTGGAGACATCATCATTTTTCGATTCATCCAATTTCATGAGGGCTTAAATTCAGCTTTTCATTGCTAGTGGTGCAATGGGTCATGTGCTCGCTGCCGATCTGAAGTTTCTAGGTCCAGGTCCTGGCATGCTCCAAAGAGATTCAACGTCATAAATAGGTAAATGTGTTATTCAAAAAAAAAAAAGCCAATTTCCCCAACCAGATAGAATGGGCCACATTCTTACCTACATATTGGCAGCAATTTGACTTTTACAATGAAAAAATGGGCTGGGAATAAGGATTTTAAAGCAAGCGTCCTTTCTTGTTGGACGTAATTGAATGAAGGTCCATACATAAAGTGGAGGGCTAGTGGCGCAATGGATAACGCGTCTGACTACGGATCAGAAGATTCTAGGTTCGACTCCTGGCTAGCTCGCAAAATTTTAAAATGCCAAAACAAGTATGTTGGGTTATTATTCCGAAGAATAACATGCACCACCCCTAGATACTCTAAAGGTAGTCAATTGAGATTCACAATGAGCAATAGAGGTTGAACAAGGAATTTAAAGGGGTGATAGCATTCTATTTTACTTTTCCTTTTGCTTTAGACTGTTAAATGACGTATGTAGACATGTTTCAAGTCTGCTACGGGAGAAAAATCTGACCACGGCTCAGAAGATTCCAGGTTCGACTCCTGGCTAGCTCGCAAAATTTCAAAATGCCAAAAAAAAGTATGTTGGCTTATTAATCCAAAGAATAACATGCACCGCCCCTAAATACTCTAAAGGTAGACATTTGAGATTCACAATGAACAATAGAGGAAGGAACAAGGAATTTAAAGGGGTGATATCATTCTATATTACTTTTGCTTTAGACTGTTAAATGACGTATGTAGACATGTTTTAAGTCTGCAAAGCGAGAAAAATCTAAGCCCGATCCATGGGGAGTATTCGTTCCCACCGAGTACGAATACTCTCCCAGGCTAGCCGCAATGTTTACATTTTCTTGGGGGTGTTAGTTGCCGACTCACGCGCAAAGCGTTTGACCAATAGCAACAGAGTGGGTGTGCTGACCAATCACAGCAGTCTTGGCTTCTCGGGAGGGGGGCCTTAAAGCGCCATGAAACAAAAACGGACGTTTCTGAAAGATGCAGGAATTGGTTTGGCAGATATTAACAGTTTGAGAACAAAAACGGGTATTTTTACAATACTGGCTGTTAACCCTATTCTAGTAATCCCCCCAATTGCAATTGTAAACCCTGAGAATGCATAAAAGGGGATTTTTAAGGCAAGCAACCTTTCTTATTGGAGGAATTTGAATGAAGGTGTTCACCAATACCCCAGGGCTAGTGGGGCAATGGGTATCGCGTCTTTCCAGGTTTGACTCCTGCCTTGCTCGAATGTTTTTTAAAAGGCCCAAAAACTGATGTTGTGTTATTATACCAAAGAACACCATTAACTATCCCTAAGTAACCCTGCATAAGTTTTTTGAACAATTCAAAAATATCAAAAGACATTTCAAACCCTGTTTCTTTCAAATGAATAAAAACAGAATGAAAAACAGTGTCACGGCATCTTTTCGGCTTGTATAGCTTTGAGCAGAAAGAACAAAAGCATTGCATACCGGGATCTTGGAGACATCATCATTTTTCGATTCATCCAATTTCATGAGGGCTTAAATTCAGCTTTTCATTGCTAGTGGTGCAAAGGGTCATGTTCTCGACTGCCGATCTGAAGATTCTAGGTCCAGGTCCTGGCATGCTCCAAAGAGATTCAACGTCATAAATAGGTAAATGTGTTATTCAAAAAAAAAAAAGGCAATTTCCCCAACCAGATAGAATGGGCCACATTCTTACCTACATATTGGCAGCAATTTGACTTTTACAATGAAAAAATGGGCTGGGAATAAGGATTTTAAAGCAAGCGTCCTTTCTTGTTGGACGTCATTGAATGAAGGTCCATACATAAAGTGGAGGGCTAGTGGCGCAATGGATAACGCGTCTGACTACGGATCAGAAGATTCTAGGTTAGACTCCTGGCTAGCTCGCAAAATTTTAAAATGCCAAAACAAGTATGTTGGGTTATTATTCCGAAGAATAACATGCACCACCCCTAGATACTCTAAAGGTAGTCAATTGAGATTCACAATGAGCAATAGAGGTTGAACAAGGAATTTAAAGGGGTGATAGCATTCTATTTTACTTTTCCTTTTGCTTTAGACTGTTAAATGACGTATGTAGACATGTTTCAAGTCTGCTAAGGGAGAAAAATCTGACCACGGCTCAGAAGATTCCAGGTTCGACTCCTGGCTAGCTCGCAAAATTTCAAAATGCCAAAAAAAAGTATGTTGGCTTATTAATCCAAAGAATAACATGCACCGCCCCTAAATACTCTAAAGGTAGGCATTTGAGATTCACAATGCACAATAGAGGAAGGAACAAGGAATTTAAAGGGGTGATATCATTCTATATTACTTTTCCCTTTGCTTTAGACTGTTAAATGACGTATGTAGACATGTTTTAAGTCTGCAAAGCGAGAAAAATCTAAGCCCGATCCATGGGGAGTATTCGTTCCCACCGAGTACGAATACTCTCCCAGGCTAGCCGCAATGTTTACATTTTCTTGGGGGTGTTAGTTGCCGACTCACGCGCAAAGCGTTTGACCAATAGCAACAGAGTGGGTGTGCTGACCAATCACAGCAGTCTTGGCTTCTCGGAAGGGGGGCCTTAAAGCGCCATGAAACAAAAACGGACGTTTCTGAAAGATGCAGGAATTGGTTTGGCAGATATTAACAGTTTGAGAACAAAAACGGGTATTTTTACAATACTGGCTGTTAACCCTATTCTAGTAATCCCCCCAATTGCAATTGTAAACCCTGAGAATGCATAAAAGGGGATTTTTAAGGCAAGCAACCTTTCTTATTGGAGGAATTTGAATGAAGGTGTTCACCAATACCCCAGGGCTAGTGGGGCAATGGGTATCGCGTCTTTCCAGGTTTGACTCCTGCCTTGCTCGAATGTTTTTTAAAAGGCCCCAAAACTGATGTTGTGTTATTATACCAAAGAACACCATTAACTATCCCTAAGTAACCCTGCATAAGTTTTTTGAACAATTCAAAAATATCAAAAGACATTTCAAACCCTGTTTCTTTCAAATGAATAAAAACAGAATGAAAAACAGTGTCACGGCATCTTTTCGGCTTGTATAGCTTTGAGCAGAAAGAACAAAAGCATTGCATACCGGGATCTTGGAGACATCATCATTTTTCGATTCATCCAATTTCATGAGGGCTTAAATTCAGCTTTTCATTGCTAGTGGTGCAATGGGTCATGTGCTCGACTGCCGATCTGAAGTTTCTAGGTCCAGGTCCTGGCATGCTCCAAAGAGATTCAACGTCATAAATAGGTAAATGTGTTATTCAAAAAAAAAAAAGCCAATTTCCCCAACCAGATAGAATGGGCCACATTCTTACCTACATATTGGCAGCAATTTGACTTTTACAATGAAAAAATGGGCTGGGAATAAGGATTTTAAAGCAAGCGTCCTTTCTTGTTGGACGTAATTGAATGAAGGTCCATACATAAAGTGGAGGGCTAGTGGCGCAATGGATAACGCGTCTGACTACGGATCAGAAGATTCTAGGTTCGACTCCTGGCTAGCTCGCAAAATTTTAAAATGCCAAAACAAGTATGTTGGGTTATTATTCCGAAGAATAACATGCACCACCCCTAGATACTCTAAAGGTAGTCAATTGAGATTCACAATGAGCAATAGAGGTTGAACAAGGAATTTAAAGGGGTGATAGCATTCTATTTTACTTTTCCTTTTGCTTTAGACTGTTAAATGACGTATGTAGACATGTTTCAAGTCTGCTACGGGAGAAAAATCTGACCACGGCTCAGAAGATTCCAGGTTCGACTCCTGGCTAGCTCGCAAAATTTCAAAATGCCAAAAAAAAGTATGTTGGCTTATTAATCCAAAGAATAACATGCACCGCCCCTAAATACTCTAAAGGTAGACATTTGAGATTCACAATGAACAATAGAGGAAGGAACAAGGAATTTAAAGGGGTGATATCATTCTATATTACTTTTCCCTTTGCTTTAGACTGTTAAATGACGTATGTAGACATGTTTTAAGTCTGCAAAGCGAGAAAAATCTAAGCCCGATCCATGGGGAGTATTCGTTCCCACCGAGTACGAATACTCTCCCAGGCTAGCCGCAATGTTTACATTTTCTTGGGGGTGTTAGTTGCCGACTCACGCGCAAAGCGTTTGACCAATAGCAACAGAGTGGGTGTGCTGACCAATCACAGCAGTCTTGGCTTCTCGGGAGGGGGGCCTTAAAGCGCCATGAAACAAAAACGGACGTTTCTGAAAGATGCAGGAATTGGTTTGGCAGATATTAACAGTTTGAGAACAAAAACGGGTATTTTTACAATACTGGCTGTTAACCCTATTCTAGTAATCCCCCCAATTGCAATTGTAAACCCTGAGAATGCATAAAAGGGGATTTTTAAGGCAAGCAACCTTTCTTATTGGAGGAATTTGAATGAAGGTGTTCACCAATACCCCAGGGCTAGTGGGGCAATGGGTATCGCGTCTTTCCAGGTTTGACTCCTGCCTTGCTCGAATGTTTTTTAAAAGGCCCAAAAACTGATGTTGTGTTATTATACCAAAGAACACCATTAACTATCCCTAAGTAACCCTGCATAAGTTTTTTGAACAATTCAAAAATATCAAAAGACATTTCAAACCCTGTTTCTTTCAAATGAATAAAAACAGAATGAAAAACAGTGTCACGGCATCTTTTCGGCTTGTATAGCTTTGAGCAGAAAGAACAAAAGCATTGCATACCGGGATCTTGGAGACATCATCATTTTTCGATTCATCCAATTTCATGAGGGCTTAAATTCAGCTTTTCATTGCTAGTGGTGCAATGGGTCATGTGCTCGACTGCCGATCTGAAGTTTCTAGGTCCAGGTCCTGGCATGCTCCAAAGAGATTCAACGTCATAAATAGGTAAATGTGTTATTCAAAAAAAAAAAAGCCAATTTCCCCAACCAGATAGAATGGGCCACATTCTTACCTACATATTGGCAGCAATTTGACTTTTACAATGAAAAAATGGGCTGGGAATAAGGATTTTAAAGCAAGCGTCCTTTCTTGTTGGACGTCATTGAATGAAGGTCCATACATAAACTGGAGGGCTAGTGGCGCAATGGATAACGCGTCTGACTACGGATCAGAAGATTCTAGGTGCGACTCCTGGCTAGCTCGCAAAATTTTAAAATGCCAAAACAAGTATGTTGGGTTATTATTCCGAAGAATAACATGCACCACCCCTAGATACTCTAAAGGTAGTCAATTGAGATTCACAATGAGCAATAGAGGTTGAACAAGGAATTTAAAGGGGTGATAGCATTCTATTTTACTTTTCCTTTTGCTTTAGACTGTTAAATGACGTATGTAGACATGTTTCAAGTCTGCTAAGGGAGAAAAATCTGACCACGGCTCAGAAGATTCCAGGTTCGACTCCTGGCTAGCTCGCAAAATTTCAAAATGCCAAAAAAAAGTATGTTGGCTTATTAATCCAAAGAATAACATGCACCGCCCCTAAATACTCTAAAGGTAGGCATTTGAGATTCACAATGCACAATAGAGGAAGGAACAAGGAATTTAAAGGGGTGATATCATTCTATATTACTTTTCCCTTTGCTTTAGACTGTTAAATGACGTATGTAGACATGTTTTAAGTCTGCAAAGCGAGAAAAATCTAAGCCCGATCCATGGGGAGTATTCGTTCCCACCGAGTACGAATACTCTCCCAGGCTAGCCGCAATGTTTACATTTTCTTGGGGGTGTTAGTTGCCGACTCACGCGCAAAGCGTTTGACCAATAGCAACAGAGTGGGTGTGCTGACCAATCACAGCAGTCTTGGCTTCTCGGAAGGGGGGCCTTAAAGCGCCATGAAACAAAAACGGACGTTTCTGAAAGATGCAGGAATTGGTTTGGCAGATATTAACAGTTTGAGAACAAAAACGGGTATTTTTACAATACTGGCTGTTAACCCTATTCTAGTAATCCCCCCAATTGCAATTGTAAACCCTGAGAATGCATAAAAGGGGATTTTTAAGGCAAGCAACCTTTCTTATTGGAGGAATTTGAATGAAGGTGTTCACCAATACCCCAGGGCTAGTGGGGCAATGGGTATCGCGTCTTTCCAGGTTTGACTCCTGCCTTGCTCGAATGTTTTTTAAAAGGCCCCAAAACTGATGTTGTGTTATTATACCAAAGAACACCATTAACTATCCCTAAGTAACCCTGCATAAGTTTTTTGAACAATTCAAAAATATCAAAAGACATTTCAAACCCTGTTTCTTTCCAATGAATAAAAACAGAATGAAAAACAGTGTCACGGCATCTTTTCGGCTTGTATAGCTTTGAGCAGAAAGAACAAAAGCATTGCATACCGGGATCTTGGAGACATCATCATTTTTCGATTCATCCAATTTCATGAGGGCTTAAATTCAGCTTTTCATTGCTAGTGGTGCAATGGGTCATGTGCTCGACTGCCGATCTGAAGTTTCTAGGTCCAGGTCCTGGCATGCTCCAAAGAGATTCAACGTCATAAATAGGTAAATGTGTTATTCAAAAAAAAAAAAGCCAATTTCCCCAACCAGATAGAATGGGCCACATTCTTACCTACATATTGGCAGCAATTTGACTTTTACAATGAAAAAATGGGCTGGGAATAAGGATTTTAAAGCAAGCGTCCTTTCTTGTTGGACGTAATTGAATGAAGGTCCATACATAAAGTGGAGGGCTAGTGGCGCAATGGATAACGCGTCTGACTACGGATCAGAAGATTCTAGGTTCGACTCCTGGCTAGCTCGCAAAATTTTAAAATGCCAAAACAAGTATGTTGGGTTATTATTCCGAAGAATAACATGCACCACCCCTAGATACTCTAAAGGTAGTCAATTGAGATTCACAATGAGCAATAGAGGTTGAACAAGGAATTTAAAGGGGTGATAGCATTCTATTTTACTTTTCCTTTTGCTTTAGACTGTTAAATGACGTATGTAGACATGTTTCAAGTCTGCTACGGGAGAAAAATCTGACCACGGCTCAGAAGATTCCAGGTTCGACTCCTGGCTAGCTCGCAAAATTTCAAAATGCCAAAAAAAAGTATGTTGGCTTATTAATCCAAAGAATAACATGCACCGCCCCTAAATACTCTAAAGGTAGACATTTGAGATTCACAATGAACAATAGAGGAAGGAACAAGGAATTTAAAGGGGTGATATCATTCTATATTACTTTTCCCTTTGCTTTAGACTGTTAAATGACGTATGTAGACATGTTTTAAGTCTGCAAAGCGAGAAAAATCTAAGCCCGATCCATGGGGAGTATTCGTTCCCACCGAGTACGAATACTCTCCCAGGCTAGCCGCAATGTTTACATTTTCTTGGGGGTGTTAGTTGCCGACTCACGCGCAAAGCGTTTGACCAATAGCAACAGAGTGGGTGTGCTGACCAATCACAGCAGTCTTGGCTTCTCGGGAGGGGGGCCTTAAAGCGCCATGAAACAAAAACGGACGTTTCTGAAAGATGCAGGAATTGGTTTGGCAGATATTAACAGTTTGAGAACAAAAACGGGTATTTTTACAATACTGGCTGTTAACCCTATTCTAGTAATCCCCCCAATTGCAATTGTAAACCCTGAGAATGCATAAAAGGGGATTTTTAAGGCAAGCAACCTTTCTTATTGGAGGAATTTGAATGAAGGTGTTCACCAATACCCCAGGGCTAGTGGGGCAATGGGTATCGCGTCTTTCCAGGTTTGACTCCTGCCTTGCTCGAATGTTTTTTAAAAGGCCCAAAAACTGATGTTGTGTTATTATACCAAAGAACACCATTAACTATCCCTAAGTAACCCTGCATAAGTTTTTTGAACAATTCAAAAATATCAAAAGACATTTCAAACCCTGTTTCTTTCAAATGAATAAAAACAGAATGAAAAACAGTGTCACGGCATCTTTTCGGCTTGTATAGCTTTGAGCAGAAAGAACAAAAGCATTGCATACCGGGATCTTGGAGACATCATCATTTTTCGATTCATCCAATTTCATGAGGGCTTAAATTCAGCTTTTCATTGCTAGTGGTGCAATGGGTCATGTGCTCGACTGCCGATCTGAAGTTTCTAGGTCCAGGTCCTGGCATGCTCCAAAGAGATTCAACGTCATAAATAGGTAAATGTGTTATTCAAAAAAAAAAAAGCCAATTTCCCCAACCAGATAGAATGGGCCACATTCTTACCTACATATTGGCAGCAATTTGACTTTTACAATGAAAAAATGGGCTGGGAATAAGGATTTTAAAGCAAGCGTCCTTTCTTGTTGGACGTCATTGAATGAAGGTCCATACATAAACTGGAGGGCTAGTGGCGCAATGGATAACGCGTCTGACTACGGATCAGAAGATTCTAGGTGCGACTCCTGGCTAGCTCGCAAAATTTTAAAATGCCAAAACAAGTATGTTGGGTTATTATTCCGAAGAATAACATGCACCACCCCTAGATACTCTAAAGGTAGTCAATTGAGATTCACAATGAGCAATAGAGGTTGAACAAGGAATTTAAAGGGGTGATAGCATTCTATTTTACTTTTCCTTTTGCTTTAGACTGTTAAATGACGTATGTAGACATGTTTCAAGTCTGCTAAGGGAGAAAAATCTGACCACGGCTCAGAAGATTCCAGGTTCGACTCCTGGCTAGCTCGCAAAATTTCAAAATGCCAAAAAAAAGTATGTTGGCTTATTAATCCAAAGAATAACATGCACCGCCCCTAAATACTCTAAAGGTAGACATTTGAGATTCACAATGAACATTAGAGGAAGGAACAAGGAATTTAAAGGGGTGATATCATTCTACATTACTTTTCCCTTTGCTTTAGACTGTTAAATGACGTATGTAGACATGTTTTAAGTCTGCAAAGCGAGAAAAATCTAAGCCCGATCCATGGGGAGTATTCGTTCCCACCGAGTACGAATACTCTCCCAGGCTAGCCGCAATGTTTACATTTTCTTGGGGGTGTTAGTTGCCGACTCACGCGCAAAGCGTTTGACCAATAGCAACAGAGTGGGTGTGCTGACCAATCACAGCAGTCTGGGCTACTCGGGAGGGCGGCCTTAAAGCGACATGAAACAAAAACGGACGTTTCTGAAAGATGCAGGAATTGGTTTGGCAGATATTAACAGTTTGAGAACAAAAACGGGTATTTTTACAATACTGGCTGTTTACCCTATTCTAGTAATCCCCCCAATTGCAATTGTAAACCCTGAGAATGCATAAAAGGGGATTTTTAAGGCAAGCAACCTTTCTTATTGGAGGAATTTGAATGAAGGTGTTCACCAATACCCCAGGGCTAGTGGGGCAATGGGTATCGCGTCTTTCCAGGTTTGACTCCTGCCTTGCTCGAATGTTTTTTAAAAGGCCCAAAAACTGATGTTGTGTTATTATACCAAAGAACACCATTAACTATCCCTAAGTAACCCTGCATAAGTTTTTTGAACAATTCAAAAATATCAAAAGACATTTCAAACCCTGTTTCTTTCAAATGAATAAAAACAGAATGAAAAACAGTGTCACGGCATCTTTTCGGCTTGTATAGCTTTGAGCAGAAAGAACAAAAGCATTGCATACCGGGATCTTGGAGACATCATCATTTTTCGATTCATCCAATTTCATGAGGGCTTAAATTCAGCTTTTCATTGCTAGTGGTGCAATGGGTCATGTGCTCGACTGCCGATCTGAAGTTTCTAGGTCCAGGTCCTGGCATGCTCCAAAGAGATTCAACGTCATAAATAGGTAAATGTGTTATTCAAAAAAAAAAAAGCCAATTTCCCCAACCAGATAGAATGGGCCACATTCTTACCTACATATTGGCAGCAATTTGACTTTTACAATGAAAAAATGGGCTGGGAATAAGGATTTTAAAGCAAGCGTCCTTTCTTGTTGGACGTAATTGAATGAAGGTCCATACATAAAGTGGAGGGCTAGTGGCGCAATGGATAACGCGTCTGACTACGGATCAGAAGATTCTAGGTTCGACTCCTGGCTAGCTCGCAAAATTTTAAAATGCCAAAACAAGTATGTTGGGTTATTATTCCGAAGAATAACATGCACCACCCCTAGATACTCTAAAGGTAGTCAATTGAGATTCACAATGAGCAATAGAGGTTGAACAAGGAATTTAAAGGGGTGATAGCATTCTATTTTACTTTTCCTTTTGCTTTAGACTGTTAAATGACGTATGTAGACATGTTTCAAGTCTGCTACGGGAGAAAAATCTGACCACGGCTCAGAAGATTCCAGGTTCGACTCCTGGCTAGCTCGCAAAATTTCAAAATGCCAAAAAAAAGTATGTTGGCTTATTAATCCAAAGAATAACATGCACCGCCCCTAAATACTCTAAAGGTAGACATTTGAGATTCACAATGAACAATAGAGGAAGGAACAAGGAATTTAAAGGGGTGATATCATTCTATATTACTTTTCCCTTTGCTTTAGACTGTTAAATGACGTATGTAGACATGTTTTAAGTCTGCAAAGCGAGAAAAATCTAAGCCCGATCCATGGGGAGTATTCGTTCCCACCGAGTACGAATACTCTCCCAGGCTAGCCGCAATGTTTACATTTTCTTGGGGGTGTTAGTTGCCGACTCACGCGCAAAGCGTTTGACCAATAGCAACAGAGTGGGTGTGCTGACCAATCACAGCAGTCTTGGCTTCTCGGGAGGGGGGCCTTAAAGCGCCATGAAACAAAAACGGACGTTTCTGAAAGATGCAGGAATTGGTTTGGCAGATATTAACAGTTTGAGAACAAAAACGGGTATTTTTACAATACTGGCTGTTAACCCTATTCTAGTAATCCCCCCAATTGCAATTGTAAACCCTGAGAATGCATAAAAGGGGATTTTTAAGGCAAGCAACCTTTCTTATTGGAGGAATTTGAATGAAGGTGTTCACCAATACCCCAGGGCTAGTGGGGCAATGGGTATCGCGTCTTTCCAGGTTTGACTCCTGCCTTGCTCGAATGTTTTTTAAAAGGCCCAAAAACTGATGTTGTGTTATTATACCAAAGAACACCATTAACTATCCCTAAGTAACCCTGCATAAGTTTTTTGAACAATTCAAAAATATCAAAAGACATTTCAAACCCTGTTTCTTTCAAATGAATAAAAACAGAATGAAAAACAGTGTCACGGCATCTTTTCGGCTTGTATAGCTTTGAGCAGAAAGAACAAAAGCATTGCATACCGGGATCTTGGAGACATCATCATTTTTCGATTCATCCAATTTCATGAGGGCTTAAATTCAGCTTTTCATTGCTAGTGGTGCAAAGGGTCATGTTCTCGACTGCCGATCTGAAGATTCTAGGTCCAGGTCCTGGCATGCTCCAAAGAGATTCAACGTCATAAATAGGTAAATGTGTTATTCAAAAAAAAAAAAGGCAATTTCCCCAACCAGATAGAATGGGCCACATTCTTACCTACATATTGGCAGCAATTTGACTTTTACAATGAAAAAATGGGCTGGGAATAAGGATTTTAAAGCAAGCGTCCTTTCTTGTTGGACGTCATTGAATGAAGGTCCATACATAAAGTGGAGGGCTAGTGGCGCAATGGATAACGCGTCTGACTACGGATCAGAAGATTCTAGGTTCGACTCCTGGCTAGCTCGCAAAATTTTAAAATGCCAAAACAAGTATTTTGGGTTATTATTACGAAGAATAACATGCACCACCCCTAGATAGATAGTCAATTGAGATTCACAATGAGCAATAGAGGTTGAACAAGGAATTTAAAGGGGTGATAGCATTCTATTTTACTTTTCCTTTTGCTTTAGACTGTTAAATGACGTATGTAGACATGTTTCAAGTCTGCTAAGGGAGAAAAATCTGACCACGGCTCAGAAGATTCCAGGTTCGACTCCTGGCTAGCTCGCAAAATTTCAAAATGCCAAAAAAAAGTATGTTGGCTTATTAATCCAAAGAATAACATGCACCGCCCCTAAATACTCTAAAGGTAGGCATTTGAGATTCACAATGCACAATAGAGGAAGGAACAAGGAATTTAAAGGGGTGATATCATTCTATATTACTTTTCCCTTTGCTTTAGACTGTTAAATGACGTATGTAGACATGTTTTAAGTCTGCAAAGCGAGAAAAATCTAAGCCCGATCCATGGGGAGTATTCGTTCCCACCGAGTACGAATACTCTCCCAGGCTAGCCGCAATGTTTACATTTTCTTGGGGGTGTTAGTTGCCGACTCACGCGCAAAGCGTTTGACCAATAGCAACAGAGTGGGTGTGCTGACCAATCACAGCAGTCTTGGCTACTCGGGAGGGGGGCCTTAAAGCGCCATGAAACAAAAACGGACGTTTCTGAAAGATGCAGGAATTGGTTTGGCAGATATTAACAGTTTGAGAACAAAAACTGGTATTTTTGCAATACTGGCTGTTAACCCTATTCTAGTAATCCCCCCAATTGCAATTGTAAACCCTGAGAATGCATAAAAGGGGATTTTTAAGGCAAGCAACCTTTCTTATTGGAGGAATTTGAATGAAGGTGTTCACCAATACCCCAGGGCTAGTGGGGCAATGGGTATCGCGTCTTTCCAGGTTTGACTCCTGCCTTGCTCGAAAGTTTTTTAAAAGGCCCAAAAACAGATGTTGTGTTATTATACCAAACACCATTAACTATCCCTAAGTAACCCTGCATAAGTTTTTTGAACAATTCAAAAATATCAAAAAGACATTTCAAACCCTGTTTCTTTCAAATGAATAAAAACAGAATGAAAAACAGTGTCACGGCATCTTTTCGGCTTTTATAGCTTTGAGCAGAAAGAACAAAAGCATTGCATACCGGGATCTTGGAGACGTCATCATTTTTCGATTCATCCAATTTCATGAGGGCTTAAATTCAGCTTTTCATTGCTAGTGGTGCAATGGGTCATGTGCTCGACTGCCGATCTGAAGATTCTAGGTCCAGGTCCTGGCATGCTCCAAAGAGATTCAACATCATAAATAGGTAAATGTGTTATTCAAAAAAAAAAAAGCCAATTTCCCCAACCAGATAGAATGGGCCACATTCTTACCTACATATTGGCAGCAATTTGACTTTTACAATGAAAAAATGGGCTGGGAATAAGGATTTCAAAGCAAGCGTCCTTTCTTGTTGGACGTAATTGAATGAAGGTCCATAGATAAAGTGGAGGGTTAGTGGCGCAATGGATAACGCGTCTGACTACGGATCAGAAGATTCTAGGTTCGACTCCTGGCTAGCTCGCAAAATTTTAAAATGCCAAAACAAGTATGTTGGGTTATTATTCCGAAGAATAACATGCACCACCCCTAGAAACTCTAAAGGTAGTCAATTGAGATTCACAATGAGCAATAGAGGTTGAACAAGGAATTTAAAGGGGTGATAGCGTTCTATTTTACTTTTCCTTTTGCTTTAGACTGTTAAATGACGCCGGTAGACATGTTTCAAGTCTGCTAAGGGAGAAAAATCTGACCACGGCTCAGAAGTTTCCAGGTTCGACTCCTGGCTAGCTCGCAAAATTTCAAAATGCCAAAAAAAAGTATGTTGGCTTATTATTCCAAAGAATAACATGCACCACCCCTAAATACTCTAAGGGTAGTCAATTGAGATTCAAAATGAGCAATAGAGGTTGAAAAAGGAATTTAAAGGGGTGATAGCATTCTATTTTACTTTTCCTTTTGCTTTAGACTGTTAAATGACGTATGTAGACATGTTTCAAGTCTGCTCGTTCCCACCGAGTACGAATACTCTCCCAGGCTAGCCGCAATGTTTACATTTTCTTGGGGGTGTTAGTTGCCGACTCACGCGCAAAGCGTTTGACCAATAGCAACAGAGTGGGTGTGCTGACCAATCACAGCAGTCTTGGCTTCTCGGGAGGGGGGCCTTAAAGCGCCATGAAACAAAAACGGACGTTTCTGAAAGATGCAGGAATTGGTTTGGCAGATATTAACAGTTTGAGAACAAAAACGGGTATTTTTACAATACTGGCTGTTAACCCTATTCTAGTAATCCCCCCAATTGCAATTGTAAACCCTGAGAATGCATAAAAGGGGATTTTTAAGGCAAGCAACCTTTCTTATTGGAGGAATTTGAATGAAGGTGTTCACCAATACCCCAGGGCTAGTGGGGCAATGGGTATCGCGTCTTTCCAGGTTTGACTCCTGCCTTGCTCGAATGTTTTTTAAAAGGCCCAAAAACTGATGTTGTGTTATTATACCAAAGAACACCATTAACTATCCCTAAGTAACCCTGCATAAGTTTTTTGAACAATTCAAAAATATCAAAAGACATTTCAAACCCTGTTTCTTTCAAATGAATAAAAACAGAATGAAAAACAGTGTCACGGCATCTTTTCGGCTTGTATAGCTTTGAGCAGAAAGAACAAAAGCATTGCATACCGGGATCTTGGAGACATCATCATTTTTCGATTCATCCAATTTCATGAGGGCTTAAATTCAGCTTTTCATTGCTAGTGGTGCAATGGGTCATGTGCTCGACTGCCGATCTGAAGTTTCTAGGTCCAGGTCCTGGCATGCTCCAAAGAGATTCAACGTCATAAATAGGTTAATGTGTTATTCAAAAAAAAAAAAGCCAATTTCCCCAACCAGATAGAATGGGCCACATTCTTACCTACATATTGGCAGCAATTTGACTTTTACAATGAAAAAATGGGCTGGGAATAAGGATTTTAAAGCAAGCGTCCTTTCTTGTTGGACGTCATTGAATGAAGGTCCATACATAAAGTGGAGGGCTAGTGGCGCAATGGATAACGCGTCTGACTACGGATCAGAAGATTCTAGGTTCGACTCCTGGCTAGCTCGCAAAATTTTAAAATGCCAAAACAAGTATGTTGGGTTATTATTCCGAAGAATAACATGCACCACCCCTAGATACTCTAAAGGTAGTCAATTGAGATTCACAATGAGCAATAGAGGTTGAACAAGGAATTTAAAGGGGTGATAGCATTCTATTTTACTTTTCCTTTTGCTTTAGACTGTTAAATGACGTATGTAGACATGTTTCAAGTCTGCTAAGGGAGAAAAATCTGACCACGGCTCAGAAGATTCCAGGTTCGACTCCTGGCTAGCTCGCAAAATTTCAAAATGCCAAAAAAAAGTATGTTGGCTTATTAATCCAAAGAATAACATGCACCGCCCCTAAATACTCTAAAGGTAGACATTTGAGATTCACAATGAACATTAGAGGAAGGAACAAGGAATTTAAAGGGGTGATATCATTCTACATTACTTTTCCCTTTGCTTTAGACTGTTAAATGACGTATGTAGACATGTTTTAAGTCTGCAAAGCGAGAAAAATCTAAGCCCGATCCATGGGGAGTATTCGTTCCCACCGAGTACGAATACTCTCCCAGGCTAGCCGCAATGTTTACATTTTCTTGGGGGTGTTAGTTGCCGACTCACGCGCAAAGCGTTTGACCAATAGCAACAGAGTGGGTGTGCTGACCAATCACAGCAGTCTTGGCTTCTCGGGAGGGGGGCCTTAAAGCGACATGAAACAAAAACGGACGTTTCTGAAAGATGCAGGAATTGGTTTGGCAGATATTAACAGTTTGAGAACAAAAACGGGTATTTTTACAATACTGGCTGTTAACCCTATTCTAGTAATCCCCCCAATTGCAATTGTAAACCCTGAGAATGCATAAAAGGGGATTTTTAAGGCAAGCAACCTTTCTTATTGGAGGAATTTGAATGAAGGTGTTCACCAATACCCCAGGGCTAGTGGGGCAATGGGTATCGCGTCTTTCCAGGTTTGACTCCTGCCTTGCTCGAAAGTTTTTTAAAAGGCCCAAAAACAGATGTTGTGTTATTATACCAAAGAACACCATTAACTATCCCTAAGTAACCCTGCATAAGTTTTTTGAACAATTCAAAAATATCAAAAGACATTTCAAACCCTGTTTCTTTCAAATGAATAAAAACAGAATGAAAAACAGTGTCACGGCATCTTTTCGGCTTGTATAGCTTTGAGCAGAAAGAACAAAAGCATTGCATACCGGGATCTTGGAGACATCATCATTTTTCGATTCATCCAATTTCATGAGGGCTTAAATTCAGCTTTTCATTGCTAGTGGTGCAATGGGTCATGTGCTCGACTGCCGATCTGAAGTTTCTAGGTCCAGGTCCTGGCATGCTCCAAAGAGATTCAACGTCATAAATAGGTTAATGTGTTATTCAAAAAAAAAAAAGCCAATTTCCCCAACCAGATAGAATGGGCCACATTCTTACCTACATATTGGCAGCAATTTGACTTTTACAATGAAAAAATGGGCTGGGAATAAGGATTTTAAAGCAAGCGTCCTTTCTTGTTGGACGTCATTGAATGAAGGTCCATACATAAAGTGGAGGGCTAGTGGCGCAATGGATAACGCGTCTGACTACGGATCAGAAGATTCTAGGTTCGACTCCTGGCTAGCTCGCAAAATTTTAAAATGCCAAAACAAGTATGTTGGGTTATTATTCCGAAGAATAACATGCACCACCCCTAGATACTCTAAAGGTAGTCAATTGAGATTCACAATGAGCAATAGAGGTTGAACAAGGAATTTAAAGGGGTGATAGCATTCTATTTTACTTTTCCTTTTGCTTTAGACTGTTAAATGACGTATGTAGACATGTTTCAAGTCTGCTAAGGGAGAAAAATCTGACCACGGCTCAGAAGATTCCAGGTTCGACTCCTGGCTAGCTCGCAAAATTTCAAAATGCCAAAAAAAAGTATGTTGGCTTATTAATCCAAAGAATAACATGCACCGCCCCTAAATACTCTAAAGGTAGACATTTGAGATTCACAATGAACATTAGAGGAAGGAACAAGGAATTTAAAGGGGTGATATCATTCTACATTACTTTTCCCTTTGCTTTAGACTGTTAAATGACGTATGTAGACATGTTTTAAGTCTGCAAAGCGAGAAAAATCTAAGCCCGATCCATGGGGAGTATTCGTTCCCACCGAGTACGAATACTCTCCCAGGCTAGCCGCAATGTTTACATTTTCTTGGGGGTGTTAGTTGCCGACTCACGCGCAAAGCGTTTGACCAATAGCAACAGAGTGGGTGTGCTGACCAATCACAGCAGTCTGGGCTACTCGGGAGGGCGGCCTTAAAGCGACATGAAACAAAAACGGACGTTTCTGAAAGATGCAGGAATTGGTTTGGCAGATATTAACAGTTTGAGAACAAAAACGGGTATTTTTACAATACTGGCTGTTAACCCTATTCTAGTAATCCCCCCAATTGCAATTGTAAACCCTGAGAATGCATAAAAGGGGATTTTTAAGGCAAGCAACCTTTCTTATTGGAGGAATTTGAATGAAGGTGTTCACCAATACCCCAGGGCTAGTGGGGCAATGGGTATCGCGTCTTTCCAGGTTTGACTCCTGCCTTGCTCGAAAGTTTTTTAAAAGGCCCAAAAACAGATGTTGTGTTATTATACCAAAGAACACCATTAACTATCCCTAAGTAACCCTGCATAAGTTTTTTGAACAATTCAAAAATATCAAAAGACATTTCAAACCCTGTTTCTTTCAAATGAATAAAAACAGAATGAAAAACAGTGTCACGGCATCTTTTCGGCTTGTATAGCTTTGAGCAGAAAGAACAAAAGCATTGCATACCGGGATCTTGGAGAAATCATCATTTTTCGATTCATCCAATTTCATGAGGGCTTAAATTCAGCTTTTCATTGCTAGTGGTGCAAAGGGTCATGTGCTCGACTGCCGATCTGAAGATTCTAGGTCCAGGTCCTGGCATGCTCCAAAGAGATTCAACGTCATAAATAGGTTAATGTGTTATTCAAAAAAAAAAAAGCCAATTTCCCCAACCAGATAGAATGGGCCACATTCTTACCTACATATTGGCAGCAATTTGACTTTTACAATGAAAAAATGGGCTGGGAATAAGGATTTTAAAGCAAGCGTCCTTTCTTGTTGGACGTGATTGAATGAAGGTCCATACATAGAGTGGAGGGCTAGTGGCGCAATGGATAACGCGTCTGACTACGGATCAGAAGATTCTAGGTTCGACTCCTGGCTAGCTCGCAAAATTTTAAAATGCCAAAACAAGTATGTTGGGTTATTATTCCGAAGAATAACATGCACCACCCCTAGATACTCTAAAGGTAGTCAATTGAGATTCACAATGAGCAATAGAGGTTGAACAAGGAATTTAAAGGGGTGATAGCATTCTATTTTACTTTTCCTTTTGCTTTAGACTGTTAAATGACGCCGGTAGACATGTTTCAAGTCTGCTAAGGGAGAAAAATCTGACCACGGCTCAGAAGATTTCAGGTTCGACTCCTGGCTAGCTCGCAAAATTTCAAAATGCCAAAAAAAAGTATGTTGGCTTATTAATCCAAAGAATAACATGCACCGCCCCTAAATACTCTAAAGGTAGACATTTGAGATTCACAATGAACAATAGAGGAAGGAACAAGGAATTTAAAGGGGTGATATCATTCTATATTACTTTTCCCTTTGCTTTAGACTGTTAAATGACGTATGTAGACATGTTTTAAGTCTGCAAAGCGAGAAAAATCTAAGCCCGATCCATGGGGAGTATTCGTTCCCACCGAGTACGAATACTCTCCCAGGCTAGCCGCAATGTTTACATTTTCTTGGGGGTGTTAGTTGCCGACTCACGCGCAAAGCGTTTGACCAATAGCAACAGAGTGGGTGTGCTGACCAATCACAGCAGTCTTGGCTTCTCGGAAGGGGGGCCTTAAAGCGCCATGAAACAAAAACGGACGTTTCTGAAAGATGCAGGAATTGGTTTGGCAGATATTAACAGTTTGAGAACAAAAACGGGTATTTTTACAATACTGGCTGTTAACCCTATTCTAGTAATCCCCCCAATTGCAATTGTAAACCCTGAGAATGCATAAAAGGGGATTTTTAAGGCAAGCAACCTTTCTTATTGGAGGAATTTGAATGAAGGTGTTCACCAATACCCCAGGGCTAGTGGGGCAATGGGTATCGCGTCTTTCCAGGTTTGACTCCTGCCTTGCTCGAATGTTTTTTAAAAGGCCCCAAAACTGATGTTGTGTTATTATACCAAAGAACACCATTAACTATCCCTAAGTAACCCTGCATAAGTTTTTTGAACAATTCAAAAATATCAAAAGACATTTCAAACCCTGTTTCTTTCAAATGAATAAAAACAGAATGAAAAACAGTGTCACGGCATCTTTTCGGCTTGTATAGCTTTGAGCAGAAAGAACAAAAGCATTGCATACCGGGATCTTGGAGACATCATCATTTTTCGATTCATCCAATTTCATGAGGGCTTAAATTCAGCTTTTCATTGCTAGTGGTGCAATGGGTCATGTGCTCGACTGCCGATCTGAAGTTTCTAGGTCCAGGTCCTGGCATGCTCCAAAGAGATTCAACGTCATAAATAGGTTAATGTGTTATTCAAAAAAAAAAAAGCCAATTTCCCCAACCAGATAGAATGGGCCACATTCTTACCTACATATTGGCAGCAATTTGACTTTTACAATGAAAAAATGGGCTGGGAATAAGGATTTTAAAGCAAGCGTCCTTTCTTGTTGGACGTGATTGAATGAAGGTCCATACATAGAGTGGAGGGCTAGTGGCGCAATGGATAACGCGTCTGACTACGGATCAGAAGATTCTAGGTTCGACTCCTGGCTAGCTCGCAAAATTTTAAAATGCCAAAACAAGTATGTTGGGTTATTATTCCGAAGAATAACATGCACCACCCCTAGATAGGTAGTCAATTGAGATTCACAATGAGCAATAGAGGTTGAACAAGGAATTTAAAGGGGTGATAGCATTCTATTTTACTTTTCCTTTTGCTTTAGACTGTTAAATGACGCCGGTAGACATGTTTCAAGTCTGCTAAGGGAGAAAAATCTGACCACGGCTCAGAAGATTCCAGGTTCGACTCCTGGCTAGCTCGCAAAATTTCAAAATGCCAAAAAAAAGTATGTTGGCTTATTAATCCAAAGAATAACATGCACCGCCCCTAAATACTCTAAAGGTAGACATTTGAGATTCACAATGAACATTAGAGGAAGGAACAAGGAATTTAAAGGGGTGATATCATTCTACATTACTTTTCCCTTTGCTTTAGACTGTTAAATGACGTATGTAGACATGTTTTAAGTCTGCAAAGCGAGAAAAATCTAAGCCCGATCCATGGGGAGTATTCGTTCCCACCGAGTACGAATACTCTCCCAGGCTAGCCGCAATGTTTACATTTTCTTGGGGGTGTTAGTTGCCGACTCATGCGCAAAGCGTTTGACCAATAGCAACAGAGTGGGTGTGCTGACCAATCACAGCAGTCTTGGCTTCTCGGAAGGGGGGCCTTAAAGCGCCATGAAACAAAAACGGACGTTTCTGAAAGATGCAGGAATTGGTTTGGCAGATATTAACAGTTTGAGAACAAAAACGGGTATTTTTACAATACTGGCTGTTAACCCTATTCTAGTAATCCCCCCAATTGCAATTGTAAACCCTGAGAATGCATAAAAGGGGATTTTTAAGGCAAGCAACCTTTCTTATTGGAGGAATTTGAATGAAGGTGTTCACCAATACCCCAGGGCTAGTGGGGCAATGGGTATCGCGTCTTTCCAGGTTTGACCCCTGCCTTGCTCGAATGTTTTTTAAAAGGCCCCAAAACTGATGTTGTGTTATTATACCAAAGAACACCATTAACTATCCCTAAGTAACCCTGCATAAGTTTTTTGAACAATTCAAAAATATCAAAAGACATTTCAAACCCTGTTTCTTTCAAATGAATAAAAACAGAATGAAAAACAGTGTCACGGCATCTTTTCGGCTTGTATAGCTTTGAGCAGAAAGAACAAAAGCATTGCATACCGGGATCTTGGAGACATCATCATTTTTCGATTCATCCAATTTCATGAGGGCTTAAATTCAGCATTTCATTGCTAGTGGTGCAATGGGTCATGTGCTCGACTGCCGATCTGAAGTTTCTAGGTCCAGGTCCTGGCATGCTCCAAAGAGATTCAACGTCATAAATAGGTAAATGTGTTATTCAAAAAAAAAAAAGGCAATTTCCCCAACCAGATAGAATGGGCCACATTCTTACCTACATATTGGCAGCAATTTGACTTTTACAATGAAAAAATGGGCTGGGAATAAGGATTTTAAAGCAAGCGTCCTTTCTTGTTGGACGTGATTGAATGAAGGTCCATACATAAAGTGGAGGGCTAGTGGCGCAATGGATAACGCGTCTGACTACGGATCAGAAGATTCTAGGTTCGACTCCTGGCTAGCTTGCAAAATTTTAAAATGCCAAAACAAGTATGTTGGGTTATTATTCCGAAGAATAACATGCACCACCCCTAGATAGATAGTCAATTGAGATTCACAATGAGCAATAGAGGTTGAACAAGGAATTTAAAGGGGTGATAGCATTCTATTTTACTTTTCCTTTTGCTTTAGACTGTTAAATGACGTATGTAGACATGTTTCAAGTCTGCTAAGGGAGAAAAATCTGACCACGGCTCAGAAGATTCCAGGTTCGACTCCTGGCTAGCTCGCAAAATTTCAAAATGCCAAAAAAAAGTATGTTGGCTTATTAATCCAAAGAATAACATGCACCGCCCCTAAATACTCTAAAGGTAGGCATTTGAGATTCACAATGCACAATAGAGGAAGGAACAAGGAATTTAAAGGGGTGATATCATTCTATATTACTTTTCCCTTTGCTTTAGACTGTTAAATGACGTATGTAGACATGTTTTAAGTCTGCAAAGCGAGAAAAATCTAAGCCCGATCCATGGGGAGTATTCGTTCCCACCGAGTACGAATACTCTCCCAGGCTAGCCGCAATGTTTACATTTTCTTGGGGGTGTTAGTTGCCGACTCACGCGCAAAGCGTTTGACCAATAGCAACAGAGTGGGTGTGCTGACCAATCACAGCAGTCTTGGCTTCTCGGGAGGGGGGCCTTAAAGCGCCATGAAACAAAAACGGACGTTTCTGAAAGATGCAGGAATTGGTTTGGCAGATATTAACAGTTTGAGAACAAAAACGGGTATTTTTACAATACTGGCTGTTAACCCTATTCTAGTAATCCCCCCAATTGCAATTGTAAACCCTGAGAATGCATAAAAGGGGATTTTTAAGGCAAGCAACCTTTCTTATTGGAGGAATTTGAATGAAGGTGTTCACCAATACCCCAGGGCTAGTGGGGCAATGGGTATCGCGTCTTTCCAGGTTTGACTCCTGCCTTGCTCGAATGTTTTTTAAAAGGCCCAAAAACTGATGTTGTGTTATTATACCAAAGAACACCATTAACTATCCCTAAGTAACCCTGCATAAGTTTTTTGAACAATTCAAAAATATCAAAAGACATTTCAAACCCTGTTTCTTTCAAATGAATAAAAACAGAATGAAAAACAGTGTCACAGCATCTTTTCGGCTTGTATAGCTTTGAGCAGAAAGAACAAAAGCATTGCATACCGGGATCTTGGAGACATCATCATTTTTCGATTCATCCAATTTCATGAGGGCTTAAATTCAGCTTTTCATTGCTAGTGGTGCAATGGGTCATGTGCTCGACTGCCGATCTGAAGTTTCTAGGTCCAGGTCCTGGCATGCTCCAAAGAGATTCAACGTCATAAATAGGTTAATGTGTTATTCAAAAAAAAAAAAGCCAATTTCCCCAACCAGATAGAATGGGCCACATTCTTACCTACATATTGGCAGCAATTTGACTTTTACAATGAAAAAATGGGCTGGGAATAAGGATTTTAAAGCAAGCGTCCTTTCTTGTTGGACGTCATTGAATGAAGGTCCATACATAAAGTGGAGGGCTAGTGGCGCAATGGATAACGCGTCTGACTACGGATCAGAAGATTCTAGGTTCGACTCCTGGCTAGCTCGCAAAATTTTAAAATGCCAAAACAAGTATGTTGGGTTATTATTCCGAAGAATAACATGCACCACCCCTAGATACTCTAAAGGTAGTCAATTGAGATTCACAATGAGCAATAGAGGTTGAACAAGGAATTTAAAGGGGTGATAGCATTCTATTTTACTTTTCCTTTTGCTTTAGACTGTTAAATGACGTATGTAGACATGTTTCAAGTCTGCTAAGGGAGAAAAATCTGACCACGGCTCAGAAGATTCCAGGTTCGACTCCTGGCTAGCTCGCAAAATTTCAAAATGCCAAAAAAAAGTATGTTGGCTTATTAATCCAAAGAATAACATGCACCGCCCCTAAATACTCTAAAGGTAGACATTTGAGATTCACAATGAACATTAGAGGAAGGAACAAGGAATTTAAAGGGGTGATATCATTCTACATTACTTTTCCCTTTGCTTTAGACTGTTAAATGACGTATGTAGACATGTTTTAAGTCTGC
This sequence comes from Pollachius pollachius, assembly GCF_949987615.1. Lineage (NCBI taxonomy): Eukaryota > Metazoa > Chordata > Actinopteri > Gadiformes > Gadidae > Pollachius > Pollachius pollachius. The sequence goes on along the minus strand of NC_136948.1, from coordinate 22,551,644 downwards.
AAAGCGAGAAAAATCTAAGCCCGATCCATGGGGAGTATTCGTTCCCACCGAGTACGAATACTCTCCCAGGCTAGCCGCAATGTTTACATTTTCTTGGGGGTGTTAGTTGCCGACTCACGCGCAAAGCGTTTGACCAATAGCAACAGAGTGGGTGTGCTGACCAATCACAGCAGTCTTGGCTTCTCGGGAGGGGGGCCTTAAAGCGACATGAAACAAAAACGGACGTTTCTGAAAGATGCAGGAATTGGTTTGGCAGATATTAACAGTTTGAGAACAAAAACGGGTATTTTTACAATACTGGCTGTTAACCCTATTCTAGTAATCCCCCCAATTGCAATTGTAAACCCTGAGAATGCATAAAAGGGGATTTTTAAGGCAAGCAACCTTTCTTATTGGAGGAATTTGAATGAAGGTGTTCACCAATACCCCAGGGCTAGTGGGGCAATGGGTATCGCGTCTTTCCAGGTTTGACTCCTGCCTTGCTCGAAAGTTTTTTAAAAGGCCCAAAAACAGATGTTGTGTTATTATACCAAAGAACACCATTAACTATCCCTAAGTAACCCTGCATAAGTTTTTTGAACAATTCAAAAATATCAAAAGACATTTCAAACCCTGTTTCTTTCAAATGAATAAAAACAGAATGAAAAACAGTGTCACAGCATCTTTTCGGCTTGTATAGCTTTGAGCAGAAAGAACAAAAGCATTGCATACCGGGATCTTGGAGACATCATCATTTTTCGATTCATCCAATTTCATGAGGGCTTAAATTCAGCTTTTCATTGCTAGTGGTGCAATGGGTCATGTGCTCGACTGCCGATCTGAAGTTTCTAGGTCCAGGTCCTGGCATGCTCCAAAGAGATTCAACGTCATAAATAGGTTAATGTGTTATTCAAAAAAAAAAAAGCCAATTTCCCCAACCAGATAGAATGGGCCACATTCTTACCTACATATTGGCAGCAATTTGACTTTTACAATGAAAAAATGGGCTGGGAATAAGGATTTTAAAGCAAGCGTCCTTTCTTGTTGGACGTCATTGAATGAAGGTCCATACATAAAGTGGAGGGCTAGTGGCGCAATGGATAACGCGTCTGACTACGGATCAGAAGATTCTAGGTTCGACTCCTGGCTAGCTCGCAAAATTTTAAAATGCCAAAACAAGTATGTTGGGTTATTATTCCGAAGAATAACATGCACCACCCCTAGATACTCTAAAGGTAGTCAATTGAGATTCACAATGAGCAATAGAGGTTGAACAAGGAATTTAAAGGGGTGATAGCATTCTATTTTACTTTTCCTTTTGCTTTAGACTGTTAAATGACGTATGTAGACATGTTTCAAGTCTGCTAAGGGAGAAAAATCTGACCACGGCTCAGAAGATTCCAGGTTCGACTCCTGGCTAGCTCGCAAAATTTCAAAATGCCAAAAAAAAGTATGTTGGCTTATTAATCCAAAGAATAACATGCACCGCCCCTAAATACTCTAAAGGTAGACATTTGAGATTCACAATGAACATTAGAGGAAGGAACAAGGAATTTAAAGGGGTGATATCATTCTACATTACTTTTCCCTTTGCTTTAGACTGTTAAATGACGTATGTAGACATGTTTTAAGTCTGCAAAGCGAGAAAAATCTAAGCCCGATCCATGGGGAGTATTCGTTCCCACCGAGTACGAATACTCTCCCAGGCTAGCCGCAATGTTTACATTTTCTTGGGGGTGTTAGTTGCCGACTCACGCGCAAAGCGTTTGACCAATAGCAACAGAGTGGGTGTGCTGACCAATCACAGCAGTCTGGGCTACTCGGGAGGGCGGCCTTAAAGCGACATGAAACAAAAACGGACGTTTCTGAAAGATGCAGGAATTGGTTTGGCAGATATTAACAGTTTGAGAACAAAAACGGGTATTTTTACAATACTGGCTGTTAACCCTATTCTAGTAATCCCCCCAATTGCAATTGTAAACCCTGAGAATGCATAAAAGGGGATTTTTAAGGCAAGCAACCTTTCTTATTGGAGGAATTTGAATGAAGGTGTTCACCAATACCCCAGGGCTAGTGGGGCAATGGGTATCGCGTCTTTCCAGGTTTGACTCCTGCCTTGCTCGAAAGTTTTTTAAAAGGCCCAAAAACAGATGTTGTGTTATTATACCAAAGAACACCATTAACTATCCCTAAGTAACCCTGCATAAGTTTTTTGAACAATTCAAAAATATCAAAAGACATTTCAAACCCTGTTTCTTTCAAATGAATAAAAACAGAATGAAAAACAGTGTCACGGCATCTTTTCGGCTTGTATAGCTTTGAGCAGAAAGAACAAAAGCATTGCATACCGGGATCTTGGAGAAATCATCATTTTTCGATTCATCCAATTTCATGAGGGCTTAAATTCAGCTTTTCATTGCTAGTGGTGCAAAGGGTCATGTGCTCGACTGCCGATCTGAAGATTCTAGGTCCAGGTCCTGGCATGCTCCAAAGAGATTCAACGTCATAAATAGGTTAATGTGTTATTCAAAAAAAAAAAAGCCAATTTCCCCAACCAGATAGAATGGGCCACATTCTTACCTACATATTGGCAGCAATTTGACTTTTACAATGAAAAAATGGGCTGGGAATAAGGATTTTAAAGCAAGCGTCCTTTCTTGTTGGACGTGATTGAATGAAGGTCCATACATAGAGTGGAGGGCTAGTGGCGCAATGGATAACGCGTCTGACTACGGATCAGAAGATTCTAGGTTCGACTCCTGGCTAGCTCGCAAAATTTTAAAATGCCAAAACAAGTATGTTGGGTTATTATTCCGAAGAATAACATGCACCACCCCTAGATACTCTAAAGGTAGTCAATTGAGATTCACAATGAGCAATAGAGGTTGAACAAGGAATTTAAAGGGGTGATAGCATTCTATTTTACTTTTCCTTTTGCTTTAGACTGTTAAATGACGCCGGTAGACATGTTTCAAGTCTGCTAAGGGAGAAAAATCTGACCACGGCTCAGAAGATTTCAGGTTCGACTCCTGGCTAGCTCGCAAAATTTCAAAATGCCAAAAAAAAGTATGTTGGCTTATTAATCCAAAGAATAACATGCACCGCCCCTAAATACTCTAAAGGTAGACATTTGAGATTCACAATGAACAATAGAGGAAGGAACAAGGAATTTAAAGGGGTGATATCATTCTATATTACTTTTCCCTTTGCTTTAGACTGTTAAATGACGTATGTAGACATGTTTTAAGTCTGCAAAGCGAGAAAAATCTAAGCCCGATCCATGGGGAGTATTCGTTCCCACCGAGTACGAATACTCTCCCAGGCTAGCCGCAATGTTTACATTTTCTTGGGGGTGTTAGTTGCCGACTCACGCGCAAAGCGTTTGACCAATAGCAACAGAGTGGGTGTGCTGACCAATCACAGCAGTCTTGGCTTCTCGGAAGGGGGGCCTTAAAGCGCCATGAAACAAAAACGGACGTTTCTGAAAGATGCAGGAATTGGTTTGGCAGATATTAACAGTTTGAGAACAAAAACGGGTATTTTTACAATACTGGCTGTTAACCCTATTCTAGTAATCCCCCCAATTGCAATTGTAAACCCTGAGAATGCATAAAAGGGGATTTTTAAGGCAAGCAACCTTTCTTATTGGAGGAATTTGAATGAAGGTGTTCACCAATACCCCAGGGCTAGTGGGGCAATGGGTATCGCGTCTTTCCAGGTTTGACTCCTGCCTTGCTCGAATGTTTTTTAAAAGGCCCCAAAACTGATGTTGTGTTATTATACCAAAGAACACCATTAACTATCCCTAAGTAACCCTGCATAAGTTTTTTGAACAATTCAAAAATATCAAAAGACATTTCAAACCCTGTTTCTTTCAAATGAATAAAAACAGAATGAAAAACAGTGTCACGGCATCTTTTCGGCTTGTATAGCTTTGAGCAGAAAGAACAAAAGCATTGCATACCGGGATCTTGGAGACATCATCATTTTTCGATTCATCCAATTTCATGAGGGCTTAAATTCAGCTTTTCATTGCTAGTGGTGCAATGGGTCATGTGCTCGACTGCCGATCTGAAGTTTCTAGGTCCAGGTCCTGGCATGCTCCAAAGAGATTCAACGTCATAAATAGGTTAATGTGTTATTCAAAAAAAAAAAAGCCAATTTCCCCAACCAGATAGAATGGGCCACATTCTTACCTACATATTGGCAGCAATTTGACTTTTACAATGAAAAAATGGGCTGGGAATAAGGATTTTAAAGCAAGCGTCCTTTCTTGTTGGACGTGATTGAATGAAGGTCCATACATAGAGTGGAGGGCTAGTGGCGCAATGGATAACGCGTCTGACTACGGATCAGAAGATTCTAGGTTCGACTCCTGGCTAGCTCGCAAAATTTTAAAATGCCAAAACAAGTATGTTGGGTTATTATTCCGAAGAATAACATGCACCACCCCTAGATAGGTAGTCAATTGAGATTCACAATGAGCAATAGAGGTTGAACAAGGAATTTAAAGGGGTGATAGCATTCTATTTTACTTTTCCTTTTGCTTTAGACTGTTAAATGACGCCGGTAGACATGTTTCAAGTCTGCTAAGGGAGAAAAATCTGACCACGGCTCAGAAGATTCCAGGTTCGACTCCTGGCTAGCTCGCAAAATTTCAAAATGCCAAAAAAAAGTATGTTGGCTTATTAATCCAAAGAATAACATGCACCGCCCCTAAATACTCTAAAGGTAGACATTTGAGATTCACAATGAACATTAGAGGAAGGAACAAGGAATTTAAAGGGGTGATATCATTCTACATTACTTTTCCCTTTGCTTTAGACTGTTAAATGACGTATGTAGACATGTTTTAAGTCTGCAAAGCGAGAAAAATCTAAGCCCGATCCATGGGGAGTATTCGTTCCCACCGAGTACGAATACTCTCCCAGGCTAGCCGCAATGTTTACATTTTCTTGGGGGTGTTAGTTGCCGACTCATGCGCAAAGCGTTTGACCAATAGCAACAGAGTGGGTGTGCTGACCAATCACAGCAGTCTTGGCTTCTCGGAAGGGGGGCCTTAAAGCGCCATGAAACAAAAACGGACGTTTCTGAAAGATGCAGGAATTGGTTTGGCAGATATTAACAGTTTGAGAACAAAAACGGGTATTTTTACAATACTGGCTGTTAACCCTATTCTAGTAATCCCCCCAATTGCAATTGTAAACCCTGAGAATGCATAAAAGGGGATTTTTAAGGCAAGCAACCTTTCTTATTGGAGGAATTTGAATGAAGGTGTTCACCAATACCCCAGGGCTAGTGGGGCAATGGGTATCGCGTCTTTCCAGGTTTGACCCCTGCCTTGCTCGAATGTTTTTTAAAAGGCCCCAAAACTGATGTTGTGTTATTATACCAAAGAACACCATTAACTATCCCTAAGTAACCCTGCATAAGTTTTTTGAACAATTCAAAAATATCAAAAGACATTTCAAACCCTGTTTCTTTCAAATGAATAAAAACAGAATGAAAAACAGTGTCACGGCATCTTTTCGGCTTGTATAGCTTTGAGCAGAAATAACAAAAGCATTGCATACCGGGATCTTGGAGACATCATCAGTTTTCGATTCATCCAATTTCATGAGGGCTTAAATTCAGCATTTCATTGCTAGTGGTGCAATGGGTCATGTGCTCGACTGCCGATCTGAAGTTTCTAGGTCCAGGTCCTGGCATGCTCCAAAGAGATTCAACGTCATAAATAGGTAAATGTGTTATTCAAAAAAAAAAAAGGCAATTTCCCCAACCAGATAGAATGGGCCACATTCTTACCTACATATTGGCAGCAATTTGACTTTTACAATGAAAAAATGGGCTGGGAATAAGGATTTTAAAGCAAGCGTCCTTTCTTGTTGGACGTGATTGAATGAAGGTCCATACATAAAGTGGAGGGCTAGTGGCGCAATGGATAACGCGTCTGACTACGGATCAGAAGATTCTAGGTTCGACTCCTGGCTAGCTCGCAAAATTTTAAAATGCCAAAACAAGTATGTTGGGTTATTATTCCGAAGAATAACATGCACCACCCCTAGATAGATAGTCAATTGAGATTCACAATGAGCAATAGAGGTTGAACAAGGAATTTAAAGGGGTGATAGCATTCTATTTTACTTTTCCTTTTGCTTTAGACTGTTAAATGACGTATGTAGACATGTTTCAAGTCTGCTAAGGGAGAAAAATCTGACCACGGCTCAGAAGATTCCAGGTTCGACTCCTGGCTAGCTCGCAAAATTTCAAAATGCCAAAAAAAAGTATGTTGGCTTATTAATCCAAAGAATAACATGCACCGCCCCTAAATACTCTAAAGGTAGGCATTTGAGATTCACAATGCACAATAGAGGAAGGAACAAGGAATTTAAAGGGGTGATATCATTCTATATTACTTTTCCCTTTGCTTTAGACTGTTAAATGACGTATGTAGACATGTTTTAAGTCTGCAAAGCGAGAAAAATCTAAGCCCGATCCATGGGGAGTATTCGTTCCCACCGAGTACGAATACTCTCCCAGGCTAGCCGCAATGTTTACATTTTCTTGGGGGTGTTAGTTGCCGACTCACGCGCAAAGCGTTTGACCAATAGCAACAGAGTGGGTGTGCTGACCAATCACAGCAGTCTTGGCTACTCGGGAGGGGGGCCTTAAAGCGCCATGAAACAAAAACGGACGTTTCTGAAAGATGCAGGAATTGGTTTGGCAGATATTAACAGTTTGAGAACAAAAACTGGTATTTTTGCAATACTGGCTGTTAACCCTATTCTAGTAATCCCCCCAATTGCAATTGTAAACCCTGAGAATGCATAAAAGGGGATTTTTAAGGCAAGCAACCTTTCTTATTGGAGGAATTTGAATGAAGGTGTTCACCAATACCCCAGGGCTAGTGGGGCAATGGGTATCGCGTCTTTCCAGGTTTGACCCCTGCCTTGCTCGAATGTTTTTTAAAAGGCCCCAAAACTGATGTTGTGTTATTATACCAAAGAACACCATTAACTATCCCTAAGTAACCCTGCATAAGTTTTTTGAACAATTCAAAAATATCAAAAGACATTTCAAACCCTGTTTCTTTCAAATGAATAAAAACAGAATGAAAAACAGTGTCACGGCATCTTTTCGGCTTGTATAGCTTTGAGCAGAAAGAACAAAAGCATTGCATACCGGGATCTTGGAGACATCATCATTTTTCGATTCATCCAATTTCATGAGGGCTTAAATTCAGCATTTCATTGCTAGTGGTGCAATGGGTCATGTGCTCGACTGCCGATCTGAAGTTTCTAGGTCCAGGTCCTGGCATGCTCCAAAGAGATTCAACGTCATAAATAGGTAAATGTGTTATTCAAAAAAAAAAAAGGCAATTTCCCCAACCAGATAGAATGGGCCACATTCTTACCTACATATTGGCAGCAATTTGACTTTTACAATGAAAAAATGGGCTGGGAATAAGGATTTTAAAGCAAGCGTCCTTTCTTGTTGGACGTGATTGAATGAAGGTCCATACATAAAGTGGAGGGCTAGTGGCGCAATGGATAACGCGTCTGACTACGGATCAGAAGATTCTAGGTTCGACTCCTGGCTAGCTCGCAAAATTTTAAAATGCCAAAACAAGTATGTTGGGTTATTATTCCGAAGAATAACATGCACCACCCCTAGATAGATAGTCAATTGAGATTCACAATGAGCAATAGAGGTTGAACAAGGAATTTAAAGGGGTGATAGCATTCTATTTTACTTTTCCTTTTGCTTTAGACTGTTAAATGACGTATGTAGACATGTTTCAAGTCTGCTAAGGGAGAAAAATCTGACCACGGCTCAGAAGATTCCAGGTTCGACTCCTGGCTAGCTCGCAAAATTTCAAAATGCCAAAAAAAAGTATGTTGGCTTATTAATCCAAAGAATAACATGCACCGCCCCTAAATACTCTAAAGGTAGACATTTGAGATTCACAATGAACATTAGAGGAAGGAACAAGGAATTTAAAGGGGTGATATCATTCTACATTACTTTTCCCTTTGCTTTAGACTGTTAAATGACGTATGTAGACATGTTTTAAGTCTGCAAAGCGAGAAAAATCTAAGCCCGATCCATGGGGAGTATTCGTTCCCACCGAGTACGAATACTCTCCCAGGCTAGCCGCAATGTTTACATTTTCTTGGGGGTGTTAGTTGCCGACTCATGCGCAAAGCGTTTGACCAATAGCAACAGAGTGGGTGTGCTGACCAATCACAGCAGTCTTGGCTTCTCGGAAGGGGGGCCTTAAAGCGCCATGAAACAAAAACGGACGTTTCTGAAAGATGCAGGAATTGGTTTGGCAGATATTAACAGTTTGAGAACAAAAACGGGTATTTTTACAATACTGGCTGTTAACCCTATTCTAGTAATCCCCCCAATTGCAATTGTAAACCCTGAGAATGCATAAAAGGGGATTTTTAAGGCAAGCAACCTTTCTTATTGGAGGAATTTGAATGAAGGTGTTCACCAATACCCCAGGGCTAGTGGGGCAATGGGTATCGCGTCTTTCCAGGTTTGACCCCTGCCTTGCTCGAATGTTTTTTAAAAGGCCCCAAAACTGATGTTGTGTTATTATACCAAAGAACACCATTAACTATCCCTAAGTAACCCTGCATAAGTTTTTTGAACAATTCAAAAATATCAAAAGACATTTCAAACCCTGTTTCTTTCAAATGAATAAAAACAGAATGAAAAACAGTGTCACGGCATCTTTTCGGCTTGTATAGCTTTGAGCAGAAAGAACAAAAGCATTGCATACCGGGATCTTGGAGACATCATCATTTTTCGATTCATCCAATTTCATGAGGGCTTAAATTCAGCATTTCATTGCTAGTGGTGCAATGGGTCATGTGCTCGACTGCCGATCTGAAGTTTCTAGGTCCAGGTCCTGGCATGCTCCAAAGAGATTCAACGTCATAAATAGGTAAATGTGTTATTCAAAAAAAAAAAAGGCAATTTCCCCAACCAGATAGAATGGGCCACATTCTTACCTACATATTGGCAGCAATTTGACTTTTACAATGAAAAAATGGGCTGGGAATAAGGATTTTAAAGCAAGCGTCCTTTCTTGTTGGACGTGATTGAATGAAGGTCCATACATAAAGTGGAGGGCTAGTGGCGCAATGGATAACGCGTCTGACTACGGATCAGAAGATTCTAGGTTCGACTCCTGGCTAGCTCGCAAAATTTTAAAATGCCAAAACAAGTATGTTGGGTTATTATTCCGAAGAATAACATGCACCACCCCTAGATAGATAGTCAATTGAGATTCACAATGAGCAATAGAGGTTGAACAAGGAATTTAAAGGGGTGATAGCATTCTATTTTACTTTTCCTTTTGCTTTAGACTGTTAAATGACGTATGTAGACATGTTTCAAGTCTGCTAAGGGAGAAAAATCTGACCACGGCTCAGAAGATTCCAGGTTCGACTCCTGGCTAGCTCGCAAAATTTCAAAATGCCAAAAAAAAGTATGTTGGCTTATTAATCCAAAGAATAACATGCACCGCCCCTAAATACTCTAAAGGTAGGCATTTGAGATTCACAATGCACAATAGAGGAAGGAACAAGGAATTTAAAGGGGTGATATCATTCTATATTACTTTTCCCTTTGCTTTAGACTGTTAAATGACGTATGTAGACATGTTTTAAGTCTGCAAAGCGAGAAAAATCTAAGCCCGATCCATGGGGAGTATTCGTTCCCACCGAGTACGAATACTCTCCCAGGCTAGCCGCAATGTTTACATTTTCTTGGGGGTGTTAGTTGCCGACTCACGCGCAAAGCGTTTGACCAATAGCAACAGAGTGGGTGTGCTGACCAATCACAGCAGTCTTGGCTACTCGGGAGGGGGGCCTTAAAGCGCCATGAAACAAAAACGGACGTTTCTGAAAGATGCAGGAATTGGTTTGGCAGATATTAACAGTTTGAGAACAAAAACTGGTATTTTTGCAATACTGGCTGTTAACCCTATTCTAGTAATCCCCCCAATTGCAATTGTAAACCCTGAGAATGCATAAAAGGGGATTTTTAAGGCAAGCAACCTTTCTTATTGGAGGAATTTGAATGAAGGTGTTCACCAATACCCCAGGGCTAGTGGGGCAATGGGTATCGCGTCTTTCCAGGTTTGACTCCTGCCTTGCTCGAAAGTTTTTTAAAAGGCCCAAAAACAGATGTTGTGTTATTATACCAAACACCATTAACTATCCCTAAGTAACCCTGCATAAGTTTTTTGAACAATTCAAAAATATCAAAAAGACATTTCAAACCCTGTTTCTTTCAAATGAATAAAAACAGAATGAAAAACAGTGTCACGGCATCTTTTCGGCTTTTATAGCTTTGAGCAGAAAGAACAAAAGCATTGCATACCGGGATCTTGGAGACGTCATCATTTTTCGATTCATCCAATTTCATGAGGGCTTAAATTCAGCTTTTCATTGCTAGTGGTGCAATGGGTCATGTGCTCGACTGCCGATCTGAAGATTCTAGGTCCAGGTCCTGGCATGCTCCAAAGAGATTCAACGTCATAAATAGGTAAATGTGTTATTCAAAAAAAAAAAAGCCAATTTCCCCAACCAGATAGAATGGGCCACATTCTTACCTACATATTGGCAGCAATTTGACTTTTACAATGAAAAAATGGGCTGGGAATAAGGATTTCAAAGCAAGCGTCCTTTCTTGTTGGACGTCATTGAATGAAGGTCCATAGATAAAGTGGAGGGTTAGTGGCGCAATGGATAACGCGTCTGACTACGGATCAGAAGATTCTAGGTTCGACTCCTGGCTAGCTCGCAAAATTTTAAAATGCCAAAACAAGTATGTTGGGTTATTATTCCGAAGAATAACATGCACCACCCCTAGATAGATAGTCAATTGAGATTCACAATGAGCAATAGAGGTTGAACAAGGAATTTAAAGGGGTGATAGCATTCTATTTTACTTTTCCTTTTGCTTTAGACTGTTAAATGACGCCGGTAGACATGTTTCAAGTCTGCTAAGGGAGAAAAATCTGACCACGGCTCAGAAGATTCCAGGTTCGACTCCTGGCTAGCTCGCAAAATTTCAAAATGCCAAAAAAAAGTATGTTGGCTTATTAATCCAAAGAATAACATGCACCGCCCCTAAATACTCTAAAGGTAGGCATTTGAGATTCACAATGCACAATAGAGGAAGGAACAAGGAATTTAAAGGGGTGATATCATTCTATATTACTTTTCCCTTTGCTTTAGACTGTTAAATGACGTATGTAGACATGTTTTAAGTCTGCAAAGCGAGAAAAATCTAAGCCCGATCCATGGGGAGTATTCGTTCCCACCGAGTACGAATACTCTCCCAGGCTAGCCGCAATGTTTACATTTTCTTGGGGGTGTTAGTTGCCGACTCACGCGCAAAGCGTTTGACCAATAGCAACAGAGTGGGTGTGCTGACCAATCACAGCAGTCTTGGCTTCTCGGGAGGGGGGCCTTAAAGCGCCATGAAACAAAAACGGACGTTTCTGAAAGATGCAGGAATTGGTTTGGCAGATATTAACAGTTTGAGAACAAAAACGGGTATTTTTACAATACTGGCTGTTAACCCTATTCTAGTAATCCCCCCAATTGCAATTGTAAACCCTGAGAATGCATAAAAGGGGATTTTTAAGGCAAGCAACCTTTCTTATTGGAGGAATTTGAATGAAGGTGTTCACCAATACCCCAGGGCTAGTGGGGCAATGGGTATCGCGTCTTTCCAGGTTTGACTCCTGCCTTGCTCGAATGTTTTTTAAAAGGCCCCAAAACTGATGTTGTGTTATTATACCAAAGAACACCATTAACTATCCCTAAGTAACCCTGCATAAGTTTTTTGAACAATTCAAAAATATCAAAAGACATTTCAAACCCTGTTTCTTTCAAATGAATAAAAACAGAATGAAAAACAGTGTCACGGCATCTTTTCGGCTTGTATAGCTTTGAGCAGAAAGAACAAAAGCATTGCATACCGGGATCTTGGAGACATCATCATTTTTCGATTCATCCAATTTCATGAGGGCTTAAATTCAGCTTTTCATTGCTAGTGGTGCAATGGGTCATGTGCTCGACTGCCGATCTGAAGTTTCTAGGTCCAGGTCCTGGCATGCTCCAAAGAGATTCAACGTCATAAATAGGTAAATGTGTTATTCAAAAAAAAAAAAGCCAATTTCCCCAACCAGATAGAATGGGCCACATTCTTACCTACATATTGGCAGCAATTTGACTTTTACAATGAAAAAATGGGCTGGGAATAAGGATTTTAAAGCAAGCGTCCTTTCTTGTTGGACGTAATTGAATGAAGGTCCATACATAAAGTGGAGGGCTAGTGGCGCAATGGATAACGCGTCTGACTACGGATCAGAAGATTCTAGGTTCGACTCCTGGCTAGCTCGCAAAATTTTAAAATGCCAAAACAAGTATGTTGGGTTATTATTCCGAAGAATAACATGCACCACCCCTAGATAGATAGTCAATTGAGATTCACAATGAGCAATAGAGGTTGAACAAGGAATTTAAAGGGGTGATAGCATTCTATTTTACTTTTCCTTTTGCTTTAGACTGTTAAATGACGCCGGTAGACATGTTTCAAGTCTGCTAAGGGAGAAAAATCTGACCACGGCTCAGAAGTTTCCAGGTTCGACTCCTGGCTAGCTCGCAAAATTTCAAAATGCCAAAAAAAAGTATGTTGGCTTATTATTCCAAAGAATAACATGCACCACCCCTAAATACTCTAAGGGTAGTCAATTGAGATTCACAATGAGCAATAGAGGTTGAAAAAGGAATTTAAAGGGGTGATAGCATTCTATTTTACTTTTCCTTTTGCTTTAGACTGTTAAATGACGTATGTAGACATGTTTCAAGTCTGCTCGTTCCCACCGAGTACGAATACTCTCCCAGGCTAGCCGCAATGTTTACATTTTCTTGGGGGTGTTAGTTGCCGACTCACGCGCAAAGTGTTTGACCAATAGCAACAGAGTGGGTGTGCTGACCAATCACAGCAGTCTGGGCTACTCGGGAGGGCGGCCTTAAAGCGACATGAAACAAAAACGGACGTTTCTGAAAGATGCAGGAATTGGTTTGGCAGATATTAACAGTTTGAGAACAAAAACGGGTATTTTTACAATACTGGCTGTTAACCCTATTCTAGTAATCCCCCCAATTGCAATTGTAAACCCTGAGAATGCATAAAAGGGGATTTTTAAGGCAAGCAACCTTTCTTATTGGAGGAATTTGAATGAAGGTGTTCACCAATACCCCAGGGCTAGTGGGGCAATGGGTATCGCGTCTTTCCAGGTTTGACTCCTGCCTTGCTCGAAAGTTTTTTAAAAGGCCCAAAAACAGATGTTGTGTTATTATACCAAAGAACACCATTAACTATCCCTAAGTAACCCTGCATAAGTTTTTTGAACAATTCAAAAATATCAAAAGACATTTCAAACCCTGTTTCTTTCAAATGAATAAAAACAGAATGAAAAACAGTGTCACGGCATCTTTTCGGCTTGTATAGCTTTGAGCAGAAAGAACAAAAGCATTGCATACCGGGATCTTGGAGAAATCATCATTTTTCGATTCATCCAATTTCATGAGGGCTTAAATTCAGCTTTTCATTGCTAGTGGTGCAAAGGGTCATGTGCTCGACTGCCGATCTGAAGATTCTAGGTCCAGGTCCTGGCATGCTCCAAAGAGATTCAACGTCATAAATAGGTAAATGTGTTATTCTAAAAAAAAAAGGCCAATTTCCCCAACCAGATAGAATGGTCCACATTCTTACCTACATATTGGCAGCAATTTGACTTTTACAATGAAAAAATGGGCTGGGAATAAGGATTTTAAAGCAAGCGTCCTTTCTTGTTGGACGTCCTTGAATGAAGGTCCATACATAAAGTGGAGGGCTAGTGGCGCAATGGATAACGCGTCTGACTACGGATCAGAAGATTCTAGGTTCGACTCCTGGCTAGCTCGCAAAATTTTAAAATGCCAAAACAAGTATGTTGGGTTATTATTCCGAAGAATATCATGCACCACCCCTAGATACTCTAAAGGTAGTCAATTGAGATTCACAATGAGCAATAGAGGTTGAACAAGGAATTTAAAGGGGTGATAGCATTCTATTTTACTTTCCCTTTTGCTTTAGACTGTTAAATGACGTATGTAGACATGTTTCAAGTCTGCAAAGGGAGAAAAATCTGACCACGGCTCGGAAGATTCCAGGTTCGACTCCTGGCTAGCTCGCAAAATTTCAAAATGCCAAAACAAGTATGTTGGGTTATTATTCCGAAGAATAACATGCACCACCCCTAGATACTCTAAAGGTAGTCAATTGAGATTCACAATGAGCAATAGAGGTTGAACAAGGAATTTAAAGGGGTGATAGCATTCTATTTTACTTTTCCTTTTGCTTTAGACTGTTAAATGACGCCGGTAGACATGTTTCAAGTCTGCTAAGGGAGAAAAATCTGACCACGGCTCAGAAGATTCCAGGTTCGACTCCTGGCTAGCTCGCAAAATTTCAAAATGCCAAAAAAAAGTATGTTGGCTTATTAATCCAAAGAATAACATGCACCGCCCCTAAATACTCTAAAGGTAGACATTTGAGATTCACAATGAACAATAGAGGAAGGAACAAGGAATTTAAAGGGGTGATATCATTCTATATTACTTTTCCCTTTGCTTTAGACTGTTAAATGACGTATGTAGACATGTTTTAAGTCTGCAAAGCGAGAAAAATCTAAGCCCGATCCATGGGGAGTATTCGTTCCCACCGAGTACGAATACTCTCCCAGGCTAGCCGCAATGTTTACATTTTCTTGGGGGTGTTAGTTGCCGACTCACGCGCAAAGCGTTTGACCAATAGCAACAGAGTGGGTGTGCTGACCAATCACAGCAGTCTTGGCTACTCGGGAGGGGGGCCTTAAAGCGCCATGAAACAAAAACGGACGTTTCTGAAAGATGCAGGAATTGGGTTGGCAGATATTAACAGTTTGAGAACAAAAACTGGTATTTTTGCAATACTGGCTGTTAACCCTATTCTAGTAATCCCCCCAATTGTAATTGTAAACCCTGAGAATGCATAAAAGGGGATTTTTAAGGCAAGCAACCTTTCTTATTGGAGGAATTTGAATGAAGGTGTTCACCAATACCCCAGGGCTAGTGGGGCAATGGGTATCGCGTCTTTCCAGGATTGACTCCTGCCTTGCTCGAAAGTTTTTTAAAAGGCCCAAAAACAGATGTTGTGTTATTATACCAAACACCATTAACTATCCCTAAGTAACCCTGCATAAGTTTTTTGAACAATTCAAAAATATCAAAAAGACATTTCAAACCCTGTTTCTTTCAAATGAATAAAAACAGAATGAAAAACAGTGTCACGGCATCTTTTCGGCTTGTATAGCTTTGAGCAGAAAGAACAAAAGCATTGCATACCGGGATCTTGGAGAAATCATCATTTTTCGATTCATCCAATTTCATGAGGGCTTAAATTCAGCTTTTCATTGCTAGTGGTGCAATGGGTCATGTGCTCGACTGCCGATCTGAAGATTCTAGGTCCAGGTCCTGGCATGCTCCAAAGAGATTCAACGTCATAAATAGGTAAATGTGTTATTCAAAAAAAAAAAAGCCAATTTCCCCAACCAGATAGAATGGGCCACATTCTTACCTACATATTGGCAGCAATTTGACTTTTACAATGAAAAAATGGGCTGGGAATAAGGATTTTAAAGCAAGCGTCCTTTCTTGTTGGACGTCATTGAATGAAGGTCCATACATAAAGTGGAGGGCTAGTGGCGCAATGGATAACGCGTCTGACTACGGATCAGAAGATTCTAGGTTCGACTCCTGGCTAGCTCGCAAAATTTTAAAATGCCAAAACAAGTATGTTGGGTTATTATTCCGAAGAATAACATGCACCACCCCTAGATATTCGAAAGGTAGTCTATTGAGATTCACAATGAGCAATAGAGGTTGAACAAGGAATTTAAAGGGGTGATAGCATTCTATTTTACTTTTCCTTTTGCTTTAGACTGTTAAATGACGTATGTAGACATGTTTCAAGTCTGCTACGGGAGAAAAATCTGACCACGGCTCAGAAGATTCCAGGTTCGACTCCTGGCTAGCTCGCAAAATTTCAAAATGCCAAAAAAAAGTATGTTGGCTTATTAATCCAAAGAATAACATGCACCGCCCCTAAATACTCTAAAGGTAGACATTTGAGATTCACAATGAACAATAGAGGAAGGAACAAGGAATTTAAAGGGGTGATATCATTCTATATTACTTTTCCCTTTGCTTTAGACTGTTAAATGACGTATGTAGACATGTTTTAAGTCTGCAAAGCGAGAAAAATCTAAGCCCGATCCATGGGGAGTATTCGTTCCCACCGAGTACGAATACTCTCCCAGGCTAGCCGCAATGTTTACATTTTCTTGGGGGTGTTAGTTGCCGACTCACGCGCAAAGCGTTTGACCAATAGCAACAGAGTGGGTGTGCTGACCAATCACAGCAGTCTTGGCTTCTCGGGAGGGGGGCCTTAAAGCGCCATGAAACAAAAACGGACGTTTCTGAAAGATGCAGGAATTGGTTTGGCAGATATTAACAGTTTGAGAACAAAAACGGGTATTTTTACAATACTGGCTGTTAACCCAATTCTAGTAATCCCCCCAATTGCAATTGTAAACCCTGAGAATGCATAAAAGGGGATTTTTAAGGCAAGCAACCTTTCTTATTTGAGGAATTTGAATGAAGGTGTTCACCAATACCCCAGGGCTAGTGGGGCAATGGGTATCGCGTCTTTCCAGGTTTGACTCCTGCCTTGCTCGAAAGTTTTTTAAAAGGCCCAAAAACAGATGTTGTGTTATTATACCAAACACCATTAACTATCCCTAAGTAACCCTGCATAAGTTTTTTGAACAATTCAAAAATATCAAAAAGACATTTCAAACCCTCTTTCTTTCAAATGATTAAAAACAGAATGAAAAACAGTGTCACGGCATCTTTTCGGCTTGTATAGCTTTGAGCAGAAAGAACAAAAGCATTGCATACCGGGATCTTGGAGAAATCATCATTTTTCGATTCATCCAATTTCATGAGGGCTTAAATTCAGCTTTTCATTGCTAGTGGTGCAATGGGTCATGTGCTCGACTGCCGATCTGAAGATTCTAGGTCCAGGTCCTGGCATGCTCCAAAGAGATTCAACGTCATAAATAGGTAAATGTGTTATTCAAAAAAAAAAAAGCCAATTTCCCCAACCAGATAGAATGGGCCACATTCTTACCTACATATTGGCAGCAATTTGACTTTTACAATGAAAAAATGGGCTGGGAATAAGGATTTTAAAGCAAGCGTCCTTTCTTGTTGGACGTCATTGAATGAAGGTCCATACATAAAGTGGAGGGCTAGTGGCGCAATGGATAACGCGTCTGACTACGGATCAGAAGATTCTAGGTTCGACTCCTGGCTAGCTCGCAAAATTTTAAAATGCCAAAACAAGTATGTTGGGTTATTATTCCGAAGAATAACATGCACCACCCCTAGATACTCTAAAGGTAGTCAATTGAGATTCACAATGAGCAATAGAGGTTGAACAAGGAATTTAAAGGGGTGATAGCATTCTATTTTACTTTTCCTTTTGCTTTAGACTGTTAAATGACGTATGTAGACATGTTTCAAGTCTGCTACGGGAGAAAAATCTGACCACGGCTCAGAAGATTCCAGGTTCGACTCCTGGCTAGCTCGCAAAATTTCAAAATGCCAAAAAAAAGTATGTTGGCTTATTAATCCAAAGAATAACATGCACCGCCCCTAAATACTCTAAAGGTAGACATTTGAGATTCACAATGAACAATAGAGGAAGGAACAAGGAATTTAAAGGGGTGATATCATTCTATATTACTTTTCCCTTTGCTTTAGACTGTTAAATGACGTATGTAGACATGTTTTAAGTCTGCAAAGCGAGAAAAATCTAAGCCCGATCCATGGGGAGTATTCGTTCCCACCGAGTACGAATACTCTCCCAGGCTAGCCGCAATGTTTACATTTTCTTGGGGGTGTTAGTTGCCGACTCACGCGCAAAGCGTTTGACCAATAGCAACAGAGTGGGTGTGCTGACCAATCACAGCAGTCTTGGCTTCTCGGGAGGGGGGCCTTAAAGCGCCATGAAACAAAAACGGACGTTTCTGAAAGATGCAGGAATTGGTTTGGCAGATATTAACAGTTTGAGAACAAAAACGGGTATTTTTACAATACTGGCTGTTAACCCAATTCTAGTAATCCCCCCAATTGCAATTGTAAACCCTGAGAATGCATAAAAGGGGATTTTTAAGGCAAGCAACCTTTCTTATTGGAGGAATTTGAATGAAGGTGTTCACCAATACCCCAGGGCTAGTGGGGCAATGGGTATCGCGTCTTTCCAGGTTTGACTCCTGCCTTGCTCGAATGTTTTTTAAAAGGCCCAAAAACTGATGTTGTGTTATTATACCAAAGAACACCATTAACTATCCCTAAGTAACCCTGCATAAGTTTTTTGAACAATTCAAAAATATCAAAAGACATTTCAAACCCTGTTTCTTTCAAATGAATAAAAACAGAATGAAAAACAGTGTCACGGCATCTTTTCGGCTTGTATAGCTTTGAGCAGAAAGAACAAAAGCATTGCATACCGGGATCTTGGAGACATCATCATTTCCGATTCATCCAATTTCATGAGGGCTTAAATTCAGCTTTTCATTGCTAGTGGTGCAATGGGTCATGTGCTCGACTGCCGATCTGAAGTTTCTAGGTCCAGGTCCTGGCATGCTCCAAAGAGATTCAACGTCATAAATAGGTAAATGTGTTATTCAAAAAAAAAAAAGCCAATTTCCCCAACCAGATAGAATGGGCCACATTCTTACCTACATATTGGCAGCAATTTGACTTTTACAATGAAAAAATGGGCTGGGAATAAGGATTTTAAAGCAAGCGTCCTTTCTTGTTGGACGTGATTGAATGAAGGTCCATACATAAAGTGGAGGGCTAGTGGCGCAATGGATAACGCGTCTGACTACGGATCAGAAGATTCTAGGTTCGACTCCTGGCTAGCTCGCAAAATTTTAAAATGCCAAAACAAGTATCTTGGGTTATTATTCTGAAGAATAACATGCACCACCCCTAGATACTCTAAAGGTAGTCAATTGAGATTCACAATGAGCAATAGAGGTTGAACAAGGAATTTAAAGGGGTGATAGCATTCTATTTTACTTTTCCTTTTGCTTTAGACTGTTAAATGACGTATGTAGACATGTTTCAAGTCTGCTACGGGAGAAAAATCTGACCACGGCTCAGAAGATTCCAGGTTCGACTCCTGGCTAGCTCGCAAAATTTCAAAATGCCAAAAAAAAGTATGTTGGCTTATTAATCCAAAGAATAACATGCACCGCCCCTAAATACTCTAAAGGTAGACATTTGAGATTCACAATGAACAATAGAGGAAGGAACAAGGAATTTAAAGGGGTGATATCATTCTATATTACTTTTCCCTTTGCTTTAGACTGTTAAATGACGTATGTAGACATGTTTTAAGTCTGCAAAGCGAGAAAAATCTAAGCCCGATCCATGGGGAGTATTCGTTCCCACCGAGTACGAATACTCTCCCAGGCTAGCCGCAATGTTTACATTTTCTTGGGGGTGTTAGTTGCCGACTCACGCGCAAAGCGTTTGACCAATAGCAACAGAGTGGGTGTGCTGACCAATCACAGCAGTCTTGGCTTCTCGGGAGGGGGGCCTTAAAGCGCCATGAAACAAAAACGGACGTTTCTGAAAGATGCAGGAATTGGTTTGGCAGATATTAACAGTTTGAGAACAAAAACGGGTATTTTTACAATACTGGCTGTTAACCCTATTCTAGTAATCCCCCCAATTGCAATTGTAAACCCTGAGAATGCATAAAAGGGGATTTTTAAGGCAAGCAACCTTTCTTATTGGAGGAATTTGAATGAAGGTGTTCACCAATACCCCAGGGCTAGTGGGGCAATGGGTATCGCGTCTTTCCAGGTTTGACTCCTGCCTTGCTCGAATGTTTTTTAAAAGGCCCAAAAACTGATGTTGTGTTATTATACCAAAGAACACCATTAACTATCCCTAAGTAACCCTGCATAAGTTTTTTGAACAATTCAAAAATATCAAAAGACATTTCAAACCCTGTTTCTTTCAAATGAATAAAAACAGAATGAAAAACAGTGTCACGGATTCTTTTCGGCTTGTATAGCTTTGAGCAGAAAGAACAAAAGCATTGCATACCGGGATCTTGGAGACATCATCATTTTTCGATTCATCCAATTTCATGAGGGCTTAAATTCAGCTTTTCATTGCTAGTGGTGCAATGGGTCATGTGCTCGACTGCCGATCTGAAGTTTCTAGGTCCAGGTCCTGGCATGCTCCAAAGAGATTCAACGTCATAAATAGGTAAATGTGTTATTCTAAAAAAAAAAAGCCAATTTCCCCAACCAGATAGAATGGGCCACATTCTTACCTACATATTGGCAGCAATTTGACTTTTACAATGAAAAAATGGGCTGGGAATAAGGATTTTAAAGCAAGCGTCCTTTCTTGTTGGACGTGATTGAATGAAGGTCCATACATAAAGTGGAGGGCTAGTGGCGCAATGGATAACGCGTCTGACTACGGATCAGAAGATTCTAGGTTCGACTCCTGGCTAGCTCGCAAAATTTTTAAATGCCAAAACAAGTATGTTGGGTTATTATTCCGAAGAATAACATGCACCACCCCTAGATACTCTAAAGGTAGTCAATTGAGATTCACAATGAGCAATAGAGGTTGAACAAGGAATTTAAAGGGGTGATAGCGTTCTATTTTACTTTTCCTTTTGCTTTAGACTGTTAAATGACGCCGGTAGACATGTTTCAAGTCTGCTAAGGGAGAAAAATCTGACCACGGCTCAGAAGTTTCCAGGTTCGACTCCTGGCTAGCTCGCAAAATTTCAAAATGCCAAAAAAAAGTTTGTTGGCTTATTATTCCAAAGAATAACATGCACCACCCCTAAATACTCTAAGGGTAGTCAATTGAGATTCACAATGAGCAATAGAGGTTGAACAAGGAATTTAAAGGGGTGATAGCATTCTATTTTACTTTTCCTTTTGCTTTAGACTGTTAAATGACGTATGTAGACATGTTTCAAGTCTGCTCGTTCCCACCGAGTACGAATACTCTCCCAGGCTAGCCGCAATGTTTACATTTTCTTGGGGGTGTTAGTTGCCGACTCACGCGCAAAGCGTTTGACCAATAGCAACAGAGTGGGTGTGCTGACCAATCACAGCAGTCTGGGCTACTCGGGAGGGCGGCCTTAAAGCGCCATGAAACAAAAAAGGACGTTTCTGAAAGATGCAGGAATTGGGTTGGCAGATATTAACAGTTTGAGAACAAAAACTGGTATTTTTGCAATACTGGCTGTTAACCCTATTCTAGTAATCCCCCCAATTACAATTGTAAACCCTGAGAATGCATAAAAGGGGATCTTTAAGGCAAGCAACCTTTCTTATTGGAGGAATTTGAATGAAGGTGTTCACCAATACCCCAGGGCTAGTGGGGCAATGGGTATCGCGTCTTTCCAGGTTTGACTCCTGCCTTGCTCGAAAGTTTTTTAAAAGGCCCAAAAACAGATGTTGTGTTATTATACCAAAGAACACCATTAACTATCCCTAAGTAACCCTGCATAAGTTTATTGAACAATTCAAAAATATCAAAAGACATTTCAAACCGTTTCTTTCAAATGAATAAAAACAGAATGAAAAACAGTGTCACGGCATCTTTTCGGCTTGTATAGCTTTGAGCAGAAAGAACAAAAGCATTGCATACCGGGATCTTGGAGACATCATCATTTTTCGATTCATCCAATTTCATGAGGGCTTAAATTCAGCTTTTCATTCCTAGTGGTGCAATGGGTCATGTGCTCGACTGCCGATCTGAAGATTCTAGGTCCAGGTCCTGGCATGCTCCAAAGAGATTCAACGTCATAAATAGGTAAATGTGTTATTCTTAAAAAAAAAGCCAATTTCCCCAACCAGATAGAATGGGCCATATTCTTACCTACATATTGGCAGCAATTTGACTTTTACAATGAAAAAATGGGCTGGGAATAAGGATTTTAAAGCAAGCGTCCTTTCTTGTTGGACGTGATTGAATGAAGGTCCATACATAAAGTGGAGGGCTAGTGGCGCAATGGATAACGCGTCTGACTACGGATCAGAAGATTCTAGGTTCGACTCCTGGCTAGCTCGGAAAATTTTAAAATGCCAAAACAAGTATGTTGGGTTATTATTCCGAAGAATAACATGCACCACCCCTAGATAGGTAGTCAATTGAGATTCACAATGAGCAATAGAGGTTGAACAAAGAATTTAAAGGGGTGATAGCATTCTATTTTACTTTTCTTTTTGCTTTAGACTGTAAAATGGCGTATGCAGACATGTTTCAAGTCTGCAAAGGGAGAAAAATCTGACCACGGCTCGGAAGATTCCAGGTTCGACTCCTGGCTAGCTCGCAAAATTTCAAAATGCCAAAAAAAAGTATGTTGGCTTATTAATCCAAAGAATAACATGCACCGCCCCTAAATACTCTAAAGGTAGACATTTGAGATTCACAATGAACAATAGAGGAAGGAACAAGGAATTTAAAGGGGTGATATCATTCTATATTACTTTTCCCTTTGCTTTAGACTGTTAAATGACGTATGTAGACATGTTTTAAGTCTGCAAAGCGAGAAAAATCTAAGCCCGATCCATGGGGAGTATTCGTTCCCACCGAGTACGAATACTCTCCCAGGCTAGCCGCAATGTTTACATTTTCTTGGGGGTGTTAGTTGCCGACTCACGCGCAAAGCGTTTGACCAATAGCAACAGAGTGGGTGTGCTGACCAATCACAGCAGTCTTGGCTACTCGGGAGGGGGGCCTTAAAGCGCCATGAAACAAAAACGGACGTTTCTGAAAGATGCAGGAATTGGTTTGGCAGATATTAACAGTTTGAGAACAAAAACGGGTATTTTTACAATACTGGCTGTTAACCCTATTCTAGTAATCCCCCCAATTGTAATTGTAAACCCTGAGAATGCATAAAAGGGGATTTTTAAGGCAAGCAACCTTTCTTATTGGAGGAATTTGAATGAAGGTGTTCACCAATACCCCAGGGCTAGTGGGGCAATGGGTATCGCGTCTTTCCAGGATTGACTCCTGCCTTGCTCGAAAGTTTTTTAAAAGGCCCAAAAAACAGATGTTGTGTTATTATACCAAACACCATTAACTATCCCTAAGTAACCCTGCATAAGTTTTTTGAACAATTCAAAAATATCAAAAGACATTTCAAACCCTGTTTCTTTCAAATGAATAAAAACAGAATGAAAAACAGTGTCACGGCATCTTTTCGGCTTGTATAGCTTTGAGCAGAAAGAACAAAAGCATTGCATACCGGGATCTTGGAGAAATCATCATTTTTCGATTCATCCAATTTCATGAGGGCTTAAATTCAGCTTTTCATTGCTAGTGGTGCAATGGGTCATGTGCTCGACTGCCGATCTGAAGATTCTAGGTCCAGGTCCTGGCATGCTCCAAAGAGATTCAACGTCATAAATAGGTAAATGTGTTATTCAAAAAAAAAAAAGCCAATTTCCCCAACCAGATAGAATGGGCCACATTCTTACCTACATATTGGCAGCAATTTGACTTTTACAATGAAAAAATGGGCTGGGAATAAGGATTTTAAAACAAGCGTCCTTTCTTGTTGGACGTCATTGAATGAAGGTCCATACATAAAGTGGAGAGCTAGTGGCGCAATGGATAACGCGTCTGACTACGGATCAGAAGGTTCTAGGTTTGACTCCTGGCTAGCTCGCAAAATTTTAAAATGCCAAAACAAGTATGTTGGGTTATTATTCCGAAGAATAACATGCACCACCCCTAGATACTCGAAAGGTAGTCAATTGAGATTCACAATGAGCAATAGAGGTTGAACAAGGAATTTAAAGGGGTGATAGCATTCTATTTTACTTTTCCTTTTGCTTTAGACTGTTAAATGACGTATGTAGACATGTTTCAAGTCTGCTACGGGAGAAAAATCTGACCACGGCTCAGAAGATTCCAGGTTCGACTCCTGGCTAGCTCGCAAAATTTCAAAATGCCAAAAAAAAGTATGTTGGCTTATTAATCCAAAGAATAACATGCACCGCCCCTAAATACTCTAAAGGTAGACATTTGAGATTCACAATGAACAATAGAGGTTGAACAAGGAATTTAAAGGGGTGATATCATTCTATATTACTTTTCCCTTTGCTTTAGACTGTTAAATGACGTATGTAGACATGTTTTAAGTCTGCAAAGCGAGAAAAATCTAAGCCCGATCCATGGGGAGTATTCGTTCCCACCGAGTACGAATACTCTCCCAGGCTAGCCGCAATGTTTACATTTTCTTGGGGGTGTTAGTTGCCGACTCACGCGCAAAGCGTTTGACCAATAGCAACAGAGTGGGTGTGCTGACCAATCACAGCAGTCTTGGCTTCTCGGGAGGGGGGCCTTAAAGCGCCATGAAACAAAAACGGACGTTTCTGAAAGATGCAGGAATTGGTTTGGCAGATATTAACAGTTTGAGAACAAAAACGGGTATTTTTACAATACTGGCTGTTAACCCTATTCTAGTAATCCCCCCAATTGCAATTGTAAACCCTGAGAATGCATAAAAGGGGATTTTTAAGGCAAGCAACCTTTCTTATTGGAGGAATTTGAATGAAGGTGTTCACCAATACCCCAGGGCTAGTGGGGCAATGGGTATCGCGTCTTTCCAGGTTTGACTCCTGCCTTGCTCGAATGTTTTTTAAAAGGCCCAAAAACTGATGTTGTGTTATTATACCAAAGAACACCATTAACTATCCCTAAGTAACCCTGCATAAGTTTTTTGAACAATTCAAAAATATCAAAAGACATTTCAAACCCTGTTTCTTTCAAATGAATAAAAACAGAATGAAAAACAGTGTCACGGATTCTTTTCGGCTTGTATAGCTTTGAGCAGAAAGAACAAAAGCATTGCATACCGGGATCTTGGAGACATCATCATTTTTCGATTCATCCAATTTCATGAGGGCTTAAATTCAGCTTTTCATTGCTAGTGGTGCAATGGGTCATGTGCTCGACTGCCGATCTGAAGTTTCTAGGTCCAGGTCCTGGCATGCTCCAAAGAGATTCAACGTCATAAATAGGTAAATGTGTTATTCTAAAAAAAAAAAGCCAATTTCCCCAACCAGATAGAATGGGCCACATTCTTACCTACATATTGGCAGCAATTTGACTTTTACAATGAAAAAATGGGCTGGGAATAAGGATTTTAAAGCAAGCGTCCTTTCTTGTTGGACGTGATTGAATGAAGGTCCATACATAAAGTGGAGGGCTAGTGGCGCAATGGATAACGCGTCTGACTACGGATCAGAAGATTCTAGGTTCGACTCCTGGCTAGCTCGCAAAATTTTTAAATGCCAAAACAAGTATGTTGGGTTATTATTCCGAAGAATAACATGCACCAGTCCTAGATAGGTAGTCAATTGAGATTCACAATGAGCAATAGAGGTTGAACAAAGAATTTAAAGGGGTGATAGCATTCTATTTTACTTTTCTTTTTGCTTTAGACTGTTAAATGGCGTATGTAGACATGTTTCAAGTCTGCAAAGGGAGAAAAATCTGACCACGGCTCGGAAGATTCCAGGTTCGACTCCTGGCTAGCTCGCAAAATTTCAAAATGCCAAAAAAAAGTATGTTGGCTTATTAATCCAAAGAATAACATGCACCGCCCCTAAATACTCTAAAGGTAGACATTTGAGATTCACAATGAACAATAGAGGAAGGAACAAGGAATTTAAAGGGGTGATATCATTCTATATTACTTTTCCCTTTGCTTTAGACTGTTAAATGACGTATGTAGACATGTTTTAAGTCTGCAAAGCGAGAAAAATCCAAGCCCGATCCATGGGGAGTATTCGTTCCCACCGAGTACGAATACTCTCCCAGGCTAGCCGCAATGTTTACATTTTCTTGGGGGTGTTAGTTGCCGACTCACGCGCAAAGCGTTTGACCAATAGCAACAGAGTGGGTGTGCTGACCAATCACAGCAGTCTTGGCTACTCGGGAGGGGGGCCTTAAAGCGCCATGAAACAAAAACGGACGTTTCTGAAAGATGCAGGAATTGGTTTGGCAGATATTAACAGTTTGAGAACAAAAACTGGTATTTTTGCAATACTGGCTGTTAACCCTATTCTAGTAATCCCCCCAATTGTAATTGTAAACCCTGAGAATGCATAAAAGGGGATTTTTAAGGCAAGCAACCTTTCTTATTGGAGGAATTTGAATGAAGGTGTTCACCAATACCCCAGGGCTAGTGGGGCAATGGGTATCGCGTCTTTCCAGGATTGACTCCTGCCTTGCTCGAAAGTTTTTTAAAAGGCCCAAAAACAGATTTTGTGTTATTATACCAAACACCATTAACTATCCCTAAGTAACCCTGCATAAGTTTTTTGAACAATTCAAAAATATCAAAAAGACATTTCAAACCCTGTTTCTTTCAAATGAATAAAAACAGAATGAAAAACAGTGTCACGGCATCTTTTCGGCTTGTATAGCTTTGAGCAGAAAGAACAAAAGCATTGCATACCGGGATCTTGGAGAAATCATCATTTCCGATTCATCCATTTTCATGAGGGCTTAAATTCAGCTTTTCATTGCTAGTGGTGCAATGGGTCATGTGCTCGACTGCCGATCTGAAGATTCTAGGTCCAGGTCCTGGCATGCTCCAAAGAGATTCAACGTCATAAATAGGTAAATGTGTTATTCTAAAAAAAAAAAGCCAATTTCCCCAACCAGATAGAATGGGCCACATTCTTACCTACATATTGGCAGCAATTTGACTTTTACAATGAAAAAATGGGCTGGGAATAAGGATTTTAAAGCAAGCGTCCTTTCTTGTTGGACGTGATTGAATGAAGGTCCATACAAAAAGTGGAGGGATAGTGGCGCAATGGATAACGCGTCTGACTACGGATGAGAAGATTCTAGGTTCGACTCCTGGCTAGCTCGCAAAATTTTAAAATGCCAAAACAAGTATGTTGGGTTATTATTCCGAAGAATAACATGCACCACCCCTAGATACTCTAAAGGTAGTCAATTGAGATTCACAATGAGCAATAGAGGTTGAACAAGGAATTTAAAGGGGTGATAGCGTTCTATTTTACTTTTCCTTTTGCTTTAGACTGTTAAATGACGCCGGTAGACATGTTTCAAGTCTGCTAAGGGAGAAAAATCTGACCACGGCTCAGAAGTTTCCAGGTTCGACTCCTGGCTAGCTCGCAAAATTTCAAAATGCCAAAAAAAAGTTTGTTGGCTTATTATTCCAAAGAATAACATGCACCACCCCTAAATACTCTAAGGGTAGTCAATTGAGATTCACAATGAGCAATAGAGGTTGAACAAGGAATTTAAAGGGGTGATATCATTCTATTTTACTTTTCCTTTTGCTTTAGACTGTTAAATGACGTATGTAGACATGTTTCAAGTCTGCTCGTTCCCACCGAGTACGAATACTCTCCCAGGCTAGCCGCAATGTTTACATTTTCTTGGGGGTGTTAGTTGCCGACTCACGCGCAAAGCGTTTGACCAATAGCAACAGAGTGGGTGTGCTGACCAATCACAGCAGTCTGGGCTACTCGGGAGGGCGGCCTTAAAGCGCCATGAAACAAAAAAGGACGTTTCTGAAAGATGCAGGAATTGGGTTGGCAGATATTAACAGTTTGAGAACAAAAACTGGTATTTTTGCAATACTGGCTGTTAACCCTATTCTAGTAATCCCCCCAATTACAATTGTAAACCCTGAGAATGCATAAAAGGGGATCTTTAAGGCAAGCAACCTTTCTTATTGGAGGAATTTGAATGAAGGTGTTCACCAATACCCCAGGGCTAGTGGGGCAATGGGTATCGCGTCTTTCCAGGTTTGACTCCTGCCTTGCTCGAAAGTTTTTTAAAAGGCCCAAAAACAGATGTTGTGTTATTATACCAAAGAACACCATTAACTATCCCTAAGTAACCCTGCATAAGTTTATTGAACAATTCAAAAATATCAAAAGACATTTCAAACCGTTTCTTTCAAATGAATAAAAACAGAATGAAAAACAGTGTCACGGCATCTTTTCGGCTTGTATAGCTTTGAGCAGAAAGAACAAAAGCATTGCATACCGGGATCTTGGAGACATCATCATTTTTCGATTCATCCAATTTCATGAGGGCTTAAATTCAGCTTTTCATTCCTAGTGGTGCAATGGGTCATGTGCTCGACTGCCGATCTGAAGATTCTAGGTCCAGGTCCTGGCATGCTCCAAAGAGATTCAACGTCATAAATAGGTAAATGTGTTATTCTTAAAAAAAAAGCCAATTTCCCCAACCAGATAGAATGGGCCATATTCTTACCTACATATTGGCAGCAATTTGACTTTTACAATGAAAAAATGGGCTGGGAATAAGGATTTTAAAGCAAGCGTCCTTTCTTGTTGGACGTGATTGAATGAAGGTCCATACATAAAGTGGAGGGCTAGTGGCGCAATGGATAACGCGTCTGACTACGGATCAGAAGATTCTAGGTTCGACTCCTGGCTAGCTCGGAAAATTTTAAAATGCCAAAACAAGTATGTTGGGTTATTATTCCGAAGAATAACATGCACCACCCCTAGATAGGTAGTCAATTGAGATTCACAATGAGCAATAGAGGTTGAACAAAGAATTTAAAGGGGTGATAGCATTCTATTTTACTTTTCTTTTTGCTTTAGACTGTAAAATGGCGTATGCAGACATGTTTCAAGTCTGCAAAGGGAGAAAAATCTGACCACGGCTCGGAAGATTCCAGGTTCGACTCCTGGCTAGCTCGCAAAATTTCAAAATGCCAAAAAAAAGTATGTTGGCTTATTAATCCAAAGAATAACATGCACGGCCCCTAAATACTCTAAAGGTAGACATTTGAGATTCACAATGAACAATAGAGGAAGGAACAAGGAATTTAAAGGGGTGATATCATTCTATATTACTTTTCCCTTTGCTTTAGACTGTTAAATGACGTATGTAGACATGTTTCAAGTCTGCTCGTTCCCACCGAGTACGAATACTCTCCCAGGCTAGCCGCAATGTTTACATTTTCTTGGGGGTGTTAGTTGCCGACTCACGCGCAAAGCGTTTGACCAATAGCAACAGAGTGGGTGTGCTGACCAATCACAGCAGTCTGGGCTACTCGGGAGGGCGGCCTTAAAGCGCCATGAAACAAAAAAGGACGTTTCTGAAAGATGCAGGAATTGGGTTGGCAGATATTAACAGTTTGAGAACAAAAACTGGTATTTTTGCAATACTGGCTGTTAACCCTATTCTAGTAATCCCCCCAATTACAATTGTAAACCCTGAGAATGCATAAAAGGGGATCTTTAAGGCAAGCAACCTTTCTTATTGGAGGAATTTGAATGAAGGTGTTCACCAATACCCCAGGGCTAGTGGGGCAATGGGTATCGCGTCTTTCCAGGTTTGACTCCTGCCTTGCTCGAAAGTTTTTTAAAAGGCCCAAAAACAGATGTTGTGTTATTATACCAAAGAACACCATTAACTATCCCTAAGTAACCCTGCATAAGTTTATTGAACAATTCAAAAATATCAAAAGACATTTCAAACCCTGTTTCTTTCAAATGAATAAAAACAGAATGAAAAACAGTGTCACGGCATCTTTTCGGCTTGTATAGCTTTGAGCAGAAAGAACAAAAGCATTGCATACCGGGATCTTGGAGACATCATCATTTTTCGATTCATCCAATTTCATGAGGGCTTAAATTCAGCTTTTCATTCCTAGTGGTGCAATGGGTCATGTGCTCGACTGCCGATCTGAAGATTCTAGGTCCAGGTCCTGGCATGCTCCAAAGAGATTCAACGTCATAAATAGGTAAATGTGTTATTCTTAAAAAAAAAGCCAATTTCCCCAACCAGATAGAATGGGCCATATTCTTACCTACATATTGGCAGCAATTTGACTTTTACAATGAAAAAATGGGCTGGGAATAAGGATTTTAAAGCAAGCGTCCTTTCTTGTTGGATGTGATTGAATGAAGGTCCATACATAAAGTGGAGGGCTAGTGGCGCAATGGATAACGCGTCTGACTACGGATCAGAAGATTCTAGGTTCGACTCCTGGCTAGCTCGCAAAATTTTAAAATGCCAAAACAAGTATGTTGGGTTATTATTCCGAAGAATAACATGCACCACCCCTAGATAGGTAGTCAATTGAGATTCACAATGAGCAATAGAGGTTGAACAAAGAATTTAAAGGGGTGATAGCATTCTATTTTACTTTTCTTTTTGCTTTAGACTGTTAAATGGCGTATGTAGACATGTTTCAAGTCTGCAAAGGGAGAAAAATCTGACCACGGCTCGGAAGATTCCAGGTTCGACTCCTGGCTAGCTCGCAAAATTTCAAAATGCCAAAAAAAAGTATGTTGGCTTATTAATCCAAAGAATAACATGCACCGCCCCTAAATACTCTAAAGGTAGACATTTGAGATTCACAATGAACAATAGAGGAAGGAACAAGGAATTTAAAGGGGTGATATTCTATATTACTTTTCCCTTTGCTTTAGACTGTTAAATGACGTATGTAGACATGTTTTAAGTCTGCAAAGCGAGAAAAATCCAAGCCCGATCCATGGGGACTATTCGTTCCCACCGAGTATGAATACTCTCCCAGGCTAGCCGCAATGTTTACATTTTCTTGGGGGTGTTAGTTGCCGACTCACGCGCAAAGCGTTTGACCAATAGCAACAGAGTGGGTGTGCTGACCAATCACAGCAGTCTTGGCTACTCGGGTGGGGGGCCTTAAAGCGCCATGAAACAAAAACGGACGTTTCTGAAAGATGCAGGAATTGGTTTGGCAGATATTAACAGTTTGAGAACAAAAACTGGTATTTTTGCAATACTGGCTGTTAACCCTATTCTAGTAATCCCCCCAATTGTAATTGTAAACCCTGAGAATGCATAAAAGGGGATTTTTAAGGCAAGCAACCTTTCTTATTGGAGGAATTTGAATGAAGGTGTTCACCAATACCCCAGGGCTAGTGGGGCAATGGGTATCGCGTCTTTCCAGGATTGACTCCTGCCTTGCTCGAAAGTTTTTTAAAAGGCCCAAAAACAGATGTTGTGTTATTATACCAAAGAACACCATTAACTATCCCTAAGTAACCCTGCATAAGTTTATTGAACAATTCAAAAATATCAAAAGACATTTCAAACCGTTTCTTTCAAATGAATAAAAACAGAATGAAAAACAGTGTCACGGCATCTTTTCGGCTTGTATAGCTTTGAGCAGAAAGAACAAAAGCATTGCATACCGGGATCTTGGAGACATCATCATTTTTCGATTCATCCAATTTCATGAGGGCTTAAATTCAGCTTTTCATTCCTAGTGGTGCAATGGGTCATGTGCTCGACTGCCGATCTGAAGATTCTAGGTCCAGGTCCTGGCATGCTCCAAAGAGATTCAACGTCATAAATAGGTAAATGTGTTATTCTTAAAAAAAAAGCCAATTTCCCCAACCAGATAGAATGGGCCATATTCTTACCTACATATTGGCAGCAATTTGACCTTTACAATGAAAAAATGGGCTGGGAATAAGGATTTTAAAGCAAGC
Organism: Pollachius pollachius; assembly: GCF_949987615.1. Classification (NCBI taxonomy): domain Eukaryota; kingdom Metazoa; phylum Chordata; class Actinopteri; order Gadiformes; family Gadidae; genus Pollachius; species Pollachius pollachius. Next base: position 22,519,909 of record NC_136948.1, on the reverse strand, counting down.
GTCCTTTCTTGTTGGACGTGATTGAATGAAGGTCCATACATAAAGTGGAGGGCTAGTGGCGCAATGGATAACGCGTCTGACTACGGATCAGAAGATTCTAGGTTCGACTCCTGGCTAGCTCGGAAAATTTTAAAATGCCAAAACAAGTATGTTGGGTTATTATTCCGAAGAATAACATGCACCACCCCTAGATAGGTAGTCAATTGAGATTCACAATGAGCAATAGAGGTTGAACAAAGAATTTAAAGGGGTGATAGCATTCTATTTTACTTTTCTTTTTGCTTTAGACTGTAAAATGGCGTATGCAGACATGTTTCAAGTCTGCAAAGGGAGAAAAATCTGACCACGGCTCGGAAGATTCCAGGTTCGACTCCTGGCTAGCTCGCAAAATTTCAAAATGCCAAAAAAAAGTATGTTGGCTTATTAATCCAAAGAATAACATGCACGGCCCCTAAATACTCTAAAGGTAGACATTTGAGATTCACAATGAACAATAGAGGAAGGAACAAGGAATTTAAAGGGGTGATATCATTCTATATTACTTTTCCCTTTGCTTTAGACTGTTAAATGACGTATGTAGACATGTTTCAAGTCTGCTCGTTCCCACCGAGTACGAATACTCTCCCAGGCTAGCCGCAATGTTTACATTTTCTTGGGGGTGTTAGTTGCCGACTCACGCGCAAAGCGTTTGACCAATAGCAACAGAGTGGGTGTGCTGACCAATCACAGCAGTCTGGGCTACTCGGGAGGGCGGCCTTAAAGCGCCATGAAACAAAAAAGGACGTTTCTGAAAGATGCAGGAATTGGGTTGGCAGATATTAACAGTTTGAGAACAAAAACTGGTATTTTTGCAATACTGGCTGTTAACCCTATTCTAGTAATCCCCCCAATTACAATTGTAAACCCTGAGAATGCATAAAAGGGGATCTTTAAGGCAAGCAACCTTTCTTATTGGAGGAATTTGAATGAAGGTGTTCACCAATACCCCAGGGCTAGTGGGGCAATGGGTATCGCGTCTTTCCAGGTTTGACTCCTGCCTTGCTCGAAAGTTTTTTAAAAGGCCCAAAAACAGATGTTGTGTTATTATACCAAAGAACACCATTAACTATCCCTAAGTAACCCTGCATAAGTTTATTGAACAATTCAAAAATATCAAAAGACATTTCAAACCCTGTTTCTTTCAAATGAATAAAAACAGAATGAAAAACAGTGTCACGGCATCTTTTCGGCTTGTATAGCTTTGAGCAGAAAGAACAAAAGCATTGCATACCGGGATCTTGGAGACATCATCATTTTTCGATTCATCCAATTTCATGAGGGCTTAAATTCAGCTTTTCATTCCTAGTGGTGCAATGGGTCATGTGCTCGACTGCCGATCTGAAGATTCTAGGTCCAGGTCCTGGCATGCTCCAAAGAGATTCAACGTCATAAATAGGTAAATGTGTTATTCTTAAAAAAAAAGCCAATTTCCCCAACCAGATAGAATGGGCCATATTCTTACCTACATATTGGCAGCAATTTGACTTTTACAATGAAAAAATGGGCTGGGAATAAGGATTTTAAAGCAAGCGTCCTTTCTTGTTGGATGTGATTGAATGAAGGTCCATACATTAAGTGGAGGGCTAGTGGCGCAATGGATAACGCGTCTGACTACGGATCAGAAGATTCTAGGTTCGACTCCTGGCTAGCTCGCAAAATTTTAAAATGCCAAAACAAGTATGTTGGGTTATTATTCCGAAGAATAACATGCACCACCCCTAGATAGGTAGTCAATTGAGATTCACAATGAGCAATAGAGGTTGAACAAAGAATTTAAAGGGGTGATAGCATTCTATTTTACTTTTCTTTTTGCTTTAGACTGTTAAATGGCGTATGTAGACATGTTTCAAGTCTGCAAAGGGAGAAAAATCTGACCACGGCTCGGAAGATTCCAGGTTCGACTCCTGGCTAGCTCGCAAAATTTCAAAATGCCAAAAAAAAGTATGTTGGCTTATTAATCCAAAGAATAACATGCACCGCCCCTAAATACTCTAAAGGTAGACATTTGAGATTCACAATGAACAATAGAGGAAGGAACAAGGAATTTAAAGGGGTGATATTCTATATTACTTTTCCCTTTGCTTTAGACTGTTAAATGACGTATGTAGACATGTTTTAAGTCTGCAAAGCGAGAAAAATCCAAGCCCGATCCATGGGGACTATTCGTTCCCACCGAGTATGAATACTCTCCCAGGCTAGCCGCAATGTTTACATTTTCTTGGGGGTGTTAGTTGCCGACTCACGCGCAAAGCGTTTGACCAATAGCAACAGAGTGGGTGTGCTGACCAATCACAGCAGTCTTGGCTACTCGGGAGGGGGGCCTTAAAGCGCCATGAAACAAAAACGGACGTTTCTGAAAGATGCAGGAATTGGTTTGGCAGATATTAACAGTTTGAGAACAAAAACTGGTATTTTTGCAATACTGGCTGTTAACCCTATTCTAGTAATCCCCCCAATTGTAATTGTAAACCCTGAGAATGCATAAAAGGGGATTTTTAAGGCAAGCAACCTTTCTTATTGGAGGAATTTGAATGAAGGTGTTCACCAATACCCCAGGGCTAGTGGGGCAATGGGTATCGCGTCTTTCCAGGATTGACTCCTGCCTTGCTCGAAAGTTTTTTAAAAGGCCCAAAAACAGATGTTGTGTTATTATACCAAACACCATTAACTATCCCTAAGTAACCCTGCATAAGTTTTTTGAACAATTCAAAAATATCAAAAAGACATTTCAAACCCTGTTTCTTTCAAATGAATAAAAACAGAATGAAAAACAGTGTCACGGCATCTTTTCGGCTTGTATAGCTTTGAGCAGAAAGAACAAAAGCATTGCATACCGGGATCTTGGAGAAATCATCATTTCCGATTCATCCAATTTCATGAGGGCTTAAATTCAGCTTTTCATTGCTAGTGGTGCAATGGGTCATGTGCTCGACTGCCGATCTGAAGATTCTAGGTCCAGGTCCTGGCATGCTCCAAAGAGATTCAACGTCATAAATAGGTAAATGTGTTATTCTAAAAAAAAAAAGCCAATTTCCCCAACCAGATAGAATGGGCCACATTCTTACCTACATATTGGCAGCAATTTGACTTTTACAATGAAAAAATGGGCTGGGAATAAGGATTTTAAAGCAAGCTTCCTTTCTTGTTGGACGTGATTGAATGAAGGTCCATACATAAAGTGGAGGGCTAGTGGCGCAATGGATAACGCGTCTGACTACGGATCAGAAGATTCTAGGTTCGACTCCTGGCTAGCTCGCAAAATTTTAAAATGCCAAAACAAGTATGTTGGGTTATTATTCCGAAGAATAACATGCACCACCCCTAGATAGGTAGTCAATTGAGATTTACAATGAGCAATAGAGGTTGAACAAAGAATTTAAAGGGGTGATAGCATTCTATTTTACTTTTCTTTTTGCTTTAGACTGTTAAATGACGTATGTAGACATGTTTCAAGTCTGCAAAGGGAGAAAAATCTGACCACGGCTCGGAAGATTCCAGGTTCGACTCCTGGCTAGCTCGCAAAATTTCAAAATGCCAAAAAAAAGTATGTTGGCTTATTAATCCAAAGAATAACATGCACCGCCCCTAAATACTCTAAAGGTAGACATTTGAGATTCACAATGAACAATAGAGGAAGGAACAAGGAATTTAAAGGGGTGATATCATTCTATATTACTTTTCCCTTTGCTTTAGACTGTTAAATGACGTATGTAGACATGTTTTAAGTCTGCAAAGCGAGAAAAATCTAAGCCCGATCCATGGGGAGTATTCGTTCCCACCGAGTACGAATACTCTCCCAGGCTAGCCGCAATGTTTACATTTTCTTGGGGGTGTTAGTTGCCGACTCACGCGCAAAGCGTTTGACCAATAGCAACAGAGTGGGTGTGCTGACCAATCACAGCAGTCTTGGCTACTCGGGAGGGGGGCCTTAAAGCGCCATGAAACAAAAACGGACGTTTCTGAAAGATGCAGGAATTGGTTTGGCAGATATTAACAGTTTGAGAACAAAAACGGGTATTTTTACAATACTGGCTGTTAACCCTATTCTAGTAATCCCCCCAATTGTAATTGTAAACCCTGAGAATGCATAAAAGGGGATTTTTAAGGCAAGCAACCTTTCTTATTGGAGGAATTTGAATGAAGGTGTTCACCAATACCCCAGGGCTAGTGGGGCAATGGGTATCGCGTCTTTCCAGGATTGACTCCTGCCTTGCTCGAAAGTTTTTTAAAAGGCCCAAAAAACAGATGTTGTGTTATTATACCAAACACCATTAACTATCCCTAAGTAACCCTGCATAAGTTTTTTGAACAATTCAAAAATATCAAAAAGACATTTCAAACCCTGTTTCTTTCAAATGAATAAAAACAGAATGAAAAACAGTGTCACGGCATCTTTTCGGCTTGTATAGCTTTGAGCAGAAAGAACAAAAGCATTGCATACCGGGATCTTGGAGAAATCATCATTTTTCGATTCATCCAATTTCATGAGGGCTTAAATTCAGCTTTTCATTGCTAGTGGTGCAATGGGTCATGTGCTCGACTGCCGATCTGAAGATTCTAGGTCCAGGTCCTGGCATGCTCCAAAGAGATTCAACGTCATAAATAGGTAAATGTGTTATTCAAAAAAAAAAAAGCCAATATCCCCAACCAGATAGAATGGGCCACATTCTTACCTACATATTGGCAGCAATTTGACTTTTACAATGAAAAAATGGGCTGGGAATAAGGATTTTAAAGCAAGCGTCCTTTCTTGTTGGACGTCATTGAATGAAGGTCCATACATAAAGTGGAGAGCTAGTGGCGCAATGGATAACGCGTCTGACTACGGATCAGAAGATTCTAGGTTCGACTCCTGGCTAGCTCGCAAAATTTTAAAATGCCAAAACAAGTATGTTGGGTTATTATTCCGAAGAATAACATGCACCACCCCTAGATACTCGAAAGGTAGTCAATTGAGATTCACAATGAGCAATAGAGGTTGAACAAGGAATTTAAAGGGGTGATAGCATTCTATTTTACTTTTCCTTTTGCTTTAGACTGTTAAATGACGTATGTAGACATGTTTCAAGTCTGCTACGGGAGAAAAATCTGACCACGGCTCAGAAGATTCCAGGTTCGACTCCTGGCTAGCTCGCAAAATTTCAAAATGCCAAAAAAAAGTATGTTGGCTTATTAATCCAAAGAATAACATGCACCGCCCCTAAATACTCTAAAGGTAGACATTTGAGATTCACAATGAACAATAGAGGTTGAACAAGGAATTTAAAGGGGTGATATCATTCTATATTACTTTTCCCTTTGCTTTAGACTGTTAAATGACGTATGTAGACATGTTTTAAGTCTGCAAAGCGAGAAAAATCTAAGCCCGATCCATGGGGAGTATTCGTTCCCACCGAGTACGAATACTCTCCCAGGCTAGCCGCAATGTTTACATTTTCTTGGGGGTGTTAGTTGCCGACTCACGCGCAAAGCGTTTGACCAATAGCAACAGAGTGGGTGTGCTGACCAATCACAGCAGTCTTGGCTTCTCGGGAGGGGGGCCTTAAAGCGCCATGAAACAAAAACGGACGTTTCTGAAAGATGCAGGAATTGGTTTGGCAGATATTAACAGTTTGAGAACAAAAACGGGTATTTTTACAATACTGGCTGTTAACCCTATTCTAGTAATCCCCCCAATTGCAATTGTAAACCCTGAGAATGCATAAAAGGGGATTTTTAAGGCAAGCAACCTTTCTTATTGGAGGAATTTGAATGAAGGTGTTCACCAATACCCCAGGGCTAGTGGGGCAATGGGTATCGCGTCTTTCCAGGTTTGACTCCTGCCTTGCTCGAATGTTTTTTAAAAGGCCCAAAAACTGATGTTGTGTTATTATACCAAAGAACACCATTAACTATCCCTAAGTAACCCTGCATAAGTTTTTTGAACAATTCAAAAATATCAAAAGACATTTCAAACCCTGTTTCTTTCAAATGAATAAAAACAGAATGAAAAACAGTGTCACGGAATCTTTTCGGCTTGTATAGCTTTGAGCAGAAAGAACAAAAGCATTGCATACCGGGATCTTGGAGACATCATCATTTTTCGATTCATCCAATTTCATGAGGGCTTAAATTCAGCTTTTCATTGCTAGTGGTGCAATGGGTCATGTGCTCGACTGCCGATCTGAAGTTTCTAGGTCCAGGTCCTGGCATGCTCCAAAGAGATTCAACGTCATAAATAGGTAAATGTGTTATTCAAAAAAAAAAAAGCCAATTTCCCCAACCAGATAGAATGGGCCACATTCTTACCTACATATTGGCAGCAATTTGACTTTTACAATGAAAAAATGGGCTGGGAATAAGGATTTTAAAGCAAGCGTCCTTTCTTGTTGGACGTGATTGAATGAAGGTCCATACATAAAGTGGAGGGCTAGTGGCGCAATGGATAACGCGTCTGACTACGGATCAGAAGATTCTAGGTTCGACTCCTGGCTAGCTCGCAAAATTTTAAAATGCCAAAACAAGTATGTTGGGTTATTATTCCGAAGAATAACATGCACCACCCCTAGATACTCGAAAGGTAGTCAATTGAGATTCACAATGAGCAATAGAGGTTGAACAAGGAATTTAAAGGGGTGATAGCATTCTATTTTACTTTTCCTTTTGCTTTAGACTGTTAAATGACGTATGTAGACATGTTTCAAGTCTGCTACGGGAGAAAAATCTGACCACGGCTCAGAAGATTCCAGGTTCGACTCCTGGCTAGCTCGCAAAATTTCAAAATGCCAAAAAAAAGTATGTTGGCTTATTAATCCAAAGAATAACATGCACCGCCCCTAAATACTCTAAAGGTAGACATTTGAGATTCACAATGAACAATAGAGGAAGGAACAAGGAATTTAAAGGGGTGATATCATTCTATATTACTTTTCCCTTTGCTTTAGACTGTTAAATGACGTATGTAGACATGTTTTAAGTCTGCAAAGCGAGAAAAATCTAAGCCCGATCCATGGGGAGTATTCGTTCCCACCGAGTACGAATACTCTCCCAGGCTAGCCGCAATGTTTACATTTTCTTGGGGGTGTTAGTTGCCGACTCACGCGCAAAGCGTTTGACCAATAGCAACAGAGTGGGTGTGCTGACCAATCACAGCAGTCTTGGCTTCTCGGGAGGGGGGCCTTAAAGCGCCATGAAACAAAAACGGACGTTTCTGAAAGATGCAGGAATTGGTTTGGCAGATATTAACAGTTTGAGAACAAAAACTGGTATTTTTACAATACTGGCTGTTAACCCTATTCTAGTAATCCCCCCAATTGCAATTGTAAACCCTGAGAATGCATAAAAGGGGATTTTTAAGGCAAGCAACCTTTCTTATTGGAGGAATTTGAATGAAGGTGTTCACCAATACCCCAGGGCTAGTGGGGCAATGGGTATCGCGTCTTTCCAGGTTTGACTCCTGCCTTGCTCGAATGTTTTTTAAAAGGCCCAAAAACTGATGTTGTGTTATTATACCAAAGAACACCATTAACTATCCCTAAGTAACCCTGCATACGTTTTTTGAACAATTCAAAAATATCAAAAGACATTTCAAACCCTGTTTCTTTCAAATGAATAAAAACAGAATGAAAAACAGTGTCACGGCATCTTTTCGGCTTGTATAGCTTTGAGCAGAAAGAACAAAAGCATTGCATACCGGGATCTTGGAGACATCATCATTTCCGATTCATCCAATTTCATGAGGGCTTAAATTCAGCTTTTCATTGCTAGTGGTCAATGGGTCTTGTGCTCGACTGCCGATCTGAAGTTTCTAGGTCCAGGTCCTGGCATGCTCCAAAGAGATTCAACGTCATAAATAGGTAAATGTGTTATTCAAAAAAAAAAAAGCCAATTTCCCCAACCAGATAGAATGGGCCACATTCTTACCTACATATTGGCAGCAATTTGACTTTTACAATGAAAAAATGGGCTGGGAATAAGGATTTTAAAGCAAGCGTCCTTTCTTGTTGGACGTCATTGAATGAAGGTCGATACATAAAGTGGAGGGCTAGTGGCGCAATGGATAACGCGTCTGACTACGGATCAGAAGATTCTAGGTTCGACTCCTGGCTAGCTCGCAAAATTTTAAAATGCCAAAACAAGTATGTTGGGTTATTATTCCGAAGAATAACATGCACCACCCCTAGATACTCGAAAGGTAGTCAATTGAGATTCACAATGAGCAATAGAGGTTGAACAAGGAATTTAAAGGGGTGATAGCATTCTATTTTACTTTTCCTTTTGCTTTAGACTGTTAAATGACGTATGTAGACATGTTTCAAGTCTGCTACGGGAGAAAAATCTGACCACGGCTCAGAAGATTCCAGGTTCGACTCCTGGCTAGCTCGCAAAATTTCAAAATGCCAAAAAAAAGTATGTTGGCTTATTAATCCAAAGAATAACATGCACCGCCCCTAAATACTCTAAAGGTAGACATTTGAGATTCACAATGAACAATAGAGGTTGAACAAGGAATTTAAAGGGGTGATATCATTCTATATTACTTTTCCCTTTGCTTTAGACTGTTAAATGACGTATGTAGACATGTTTTAAGTCTGCAAAGCGAGAAAAATCTAAGCCCGATCCATGGGGAGTATTCGTTCCCACCGAGTACGAATACTCTCCCAGGCTAGCCGCAATGTTTACATTTTCTTGGGGGTGTTAGTTGCCGACTCACGCGCAAAGCGTTTGACCAATAGCAACAGAGTGGGTGTGCTGACCAATCACAGCAGTCTTGGCTACTCGGGAGGGGGGCCTTAAAGCGCCATGAAACAAAAACGGACGTTTCTGAAAGATGCAGGAATTGGTTTGGCAGATTAAGTTTGAGAACAAAAACGGGTATTTTTACAATACTGGCTGTTAACCCTATTCTAGTAATCCCCCCAATTGCAATTGTAAACCCTGAGAATGCATAAAAGGGGATCTGAAAGGGTCCCCTTTGAAAGGGGATACATATTGGCAGCCATTTGACTTTTACAATTGTAACCCTTGTCCCATGTAGTTAAATAATAAATCTAGAGTGGTTAATACAATAACACTGGGCCTGGGCTCGTTGTAGGAAACTACAACTTTGATTCGTATGTTACTGTTAGATAATTTTAATAAATGACCACCAAAACTGTATTTTAAATGTAAAAGTATACATTCACATATTTATTCACAAAATTAAATACTAGTTGAATGTATTTTAGGAAAAGAAACAAATAAAATCAGATGCACGGTTTTCTCCAATTTACAACAATGCAAACTCAATGTACCACTCACAATCAAATTAACAACACACTTTAAATGAGGTTAACCCGTTGCAGGCCTGTTATTTAAAGCTTGTGTGCGGTGGGGCCTAAAAACTGTACTGGCCGCTTCACTCAGCGTTGAGCTCAAAATAAAAGCACGTGCATGTGTAGGTCAGTACTCACGAAATCCAGGGTGTAATTAGTAGGGGCAGAAAGGGATTGGGGGATGATATTCTCACAAAGATAATGGCAATGGCGGTGGCAATCCAAACGCACACGCGGGCAATGGCGGTGGCGAAGTCACAAGCAGAAAAACACAGAAACAGCAGGGCCATCTGCTGGAAAACCCTCTCTCTCCAACGTCCAGCTCCTTTAAGCATATTATCCGATGAGCCACAATATCAAACACTATTTCATATCGAACTAGCATTAGCTTTGCGTTAACTTAAGTTACATTACAAAACTACGATATGCGGGCACATTAGCACAGAATGCTACCGCTAACTAGCACGTCGCTAACCGCGTTACAAATCCAGTACTCTTCGTTACTATAACAGTTACATATAGCACAATGGAGGCATACACATCGTATTCACCTTTTGCAGGTCACAAAGAAGTTTAAATCAGGACCACGAGTAGTCGACCTCACGATAAAACTTAACTGCTTCCCACACTACGATGCCTCCTCTTAGCTCTCAGGTCAGGTCAGGTTTCTTTCTCTACATGTGCTCACTACTCCCCACACTAACCTGCTGCACTAGTCCCGCCCGTTACACGGTGAGACTTTATTCGGATTGGCTTGTGAGGTTTTAATACAACCAAAGACAAAACAGAAATTAAATGATTTACGTGTGACAGGCAACAGGTTAAGTTAAACAAGTACACGGCTTCTTCCTCTCTTTTATATCCTGAATTCACAAATATTTTAGACTTGATAACTTAAAGACCTTTATATTAATTTATCTTTTAACTGTAAATAGTTTTATTAAACGTATTATATTTATGCTTTTAACGCGCACACATTTTAACCCATTTTATTATTATGAACTCTATTTATTTATGAACATTTAACACAGCATTTTATTATACTGTTAATTATTTTTTATGCTCTGTAACTTCTGGTTTTTATACAGGGGTACAAATGAGCTTGGTGTTTTGCTTTCTCTAATAGGTTATAGGCATAGGCTGTGTCCCTACAAAATCTGTCCAAGCACATCTCTCAGAGTGGTTAACGTGGTTCAGAGCAGAGATGTTTGAACATTGTGCATACATTGTGTAGATTAATCTTCCTGGGGGGGTGGAAGGGGCCGGTCGATGTCAACCACCATAGGATTTTGTTTTGACGAATCCAGCCCGCCCCTCCTTCTGAAGTCGAAAATAATCTCCCGATTGAAATGTATTGCTTTAATATTGAATTAATTAAATATTGAAATATATATTATGCATAAATAAATATACAATCATTTAGTTAGAATATTATAAGTAAACCATGTAGCTATTATCGTTATAACAAGATCTGTATCTGACCATTGACAATCCACTTCCACCAATCCAATCAACGAGGGTTGTAACACGAACTAACACGTGTACTTTTTCTATCGGGAATGTGGTTCAGGTATGACAATTTTTATAAAAAACTAGCCTATGCGTAGGTCTACAGCATATCATACATTTGACACATAGAGTTAGACTATTATATGTATAAGGTTATAGGCCGAATTCGGTTAAAATGCAGCCTCTGCTGGCCCACAACTAGATCGTCTTGTTGTCTCGTTATACGCTTTATAAGTTAATTAGGTAACGCTTTATATTAAGGTCCTTGTAATAAGCCTTTGTTAATAGGTAATAAGACACTTGTAATAAGACACTTATTATATGCTCATTAACAGTAATTGGTGCTAAGACTATCTATAATTGTTAATAATAACATAATAAACATGTTTATTGTGATATTATAAGACTTTTAAAAGCGCTTATAAGAAACGTGTTAACTATGTATTGATTGCTTAATAATATTAATAATAGTCTTATGAGTTTCTTATAGTTGTTAATAAAAGCATTACAAACCCACTTATTGAGTCTTACTAACTTACCTATTATGTCATTGTATAAACTTTACGAAGCATTTATTATGCTTGTTAAGGTAAATAAATCTGCACATGTTGAGCGAGTGTGATCTGTTTTGTGCCTCATATAATACCCTTAAAATGCTTTTATTTTGAAGGTCGTTTTAAACCGGAAGTAATGTTTATGCAAGTGGATGAGGGCTTGACGCATATGCTTGATGAAGTGTTTGTCGAATGTTTGGAGAACATGTCGGAATTGTCGGCACGCCACCCCAGACCAACAACTGACAGACCAAAGACAGGAACAGACAACATGGAGAAGAGGGAGAGGTCCGCACTGGAGGATGACTCTCCGGTGGTAAGGTTAAGGATGTGATGCTGTACTGCCCGTAGCTGGTTCTAGCTAGCTCTTTGCATCTAAAGAGAGAATGTATTACACACTGCGTCATTTTTTTATATGTTTACTTTTTCAGCAAACTTTTTTGGCTTACATTACTTTCTGTCACAGGCTTTGGCGTGCTACATTTGAGCTAACGTTTAGCCTATGCTATCATATGAAACTAGGTAACCACACGTATCTAATTCTAACAGTTGTGTCATGAATCCATGTCTACATGTCTTAAAGGGGACATCTCATACCACCAGGTGTGAGTGTGATTAGCCATTACAAGCAGGTTTGAACATGTGCAGCATTGTGACATCACAGGTGGGCATGTCCATCTATCCGTCACACATCTAGATGGACACGCCCACGTGTGATGTCACAATGCTGCACATTTTGGAAACGGCTTGTAATGGCTAATCACACTCACAGCTGGTGGTATGAGATGTCCCCTTTAATGCTTCTTGTACCCTGTCTGCTAACTGTCTGTTGTGGTCAGTGTTCTTCGTGTTTCTTTATAGAGAAACAAGAAAGACCCGCCAGATGAATCCCCCACCATCCCGAGACCACTGAGGAGCCGGACTCGGATTTCTAGTCCGTTTTTTTAAATGCAATTGTTTCCCATACATAGACCAATGTGTGGCGCAGCGCCACAGAATCAACACTGAGTGCCACAAATGGGTTTTTTTTGTGATTTTTAAATATAAATATCATTCCGTTCATTCATCTCCGCATAGCATTCTTTCTCCCTGTCATTCTCGGTCACACACGCACACAGAGACAAGCGCGCATACATGCCAATTGTGCGCGGCTACACTACCACCTATTGGATATACCCGCGTATCATACATGCACACGCACCGACAGTGGATTCGCCCGCTCCTCCTCTCAACGCGCCTTCAAAGGCAAACCCGAAGCAGCGGGATATGTAAGGGATAATGTACAGAACGCCGGTTATCGGGAAAATAAGCCCCGACAGGGCGAACAGGACACCGACGAGCAGCGGGTGTCTTGCTTCGCCCTGAAGGGGCTTATTTTCCCGATAATGACCAGCGATGTTCTATACATTATCCCGCTCATTATCCACTTATTATTATTATACGGCTACTTGCCAAAACGAAAAAATAACTTCCATGGTGTGTCTTTTTACAATTTATTTGTTACCAGCATTGGTAGTGTTTGATCAGCAGAGAAATAGTCCGCCAAAGACGTTGATGTCGCTTAGCAACCGAAGACGCTGGGGTTGACAAGTTACCGGTACTTGCGGAGTGATACCAAAAACGTCATCAGAGGCAAAAAATCCTTTCTTTTCTTGACAGCGGTCAATTATACTCATGATTATACCTAGCAACGGTGAACTATCAAATATAATTCACCGCCGGAAGTTGTGAAGGGCCCATGCAAGTGAACGGAGCGTTCTATGGCATTGAGAAGACCCGTGTAATAATTGTGATTAATGTGAAATGCGGTTATAGTTTATATATATTATGCCGTTCTGCCGGCGATTTGAATTCGCTCTGCAGCAGAGGCTGGAGATCGGGAAGATCGGGGGGTCTCCCGGTCGGCCGGTCCACGTTGAAATGTATTTTGTGCGCGGTTGCTCGATTACACAAATGAGCAATCGCGAAATGCCCCCCCTCCCCGGCTGGACTCCTTGTCCAACCCTCCTCCCCCCGCCACACATTGCTACCTGGGCTGTGGGAAACACTGGATGTTGATGCTCAAGAACGCGTTATGAAGTTTTTAAAATTAAAAATATCTATATTTTTCAAAAGATGTGCTTCAGCGCCATTGTATTTACAGTAGCCTATATGTATTTTTTATTTTACCTTTTATGAATCTTGATAATATATAGTACTCATTAACTGTTATTAAGTGTATATTAAAGGACTTATTAACCTTAATAAGCATGGTTCCCGCTTTAGATCCCGTACCTGCAAAATGCATAAGTGGCAGTTTAATAAAGGATTTATTAACCTAAATAAGCATAAAAAATCCTTGGGTTTGTAATGCGTTTATTAACAACTATAAGAATCTCATTATTATATATAAGACCATTATTAATTTTATCAAGCAATCGATAAATGGTGCTTATAAAGATCTTACAATAATCTCACAATAAACATGTTTATTATGTTATTATTAACACTTATTGATAGTCTTATTAACACAAATTAATGTTAATTAGCATATAATAAGGTCTTATTACATATTAACTAAGGCTTAATACAAGGACCTTAATATAAAGCGTTACCGTTAAATATATTTAAATTATTATAACCATGTAGCATTAATTTTATTGGTGTTATCATAACATCCTTTCTCATTCATAAAATCAATACATCAATATAAATTATTGATATAACGAGATCGCTACCCGACCATTGACCATCCTCTCGGAAATTCTATGAATGAAATTCATATTGACGGTATGGCACTATTTCCTTATTCTCGCCAGCCCTTCTCGAATTTAATAGACCACTTTCGTTGCTTCGAGGAGGTCTGGTGGTCTCCGTACATAATAAATAAACAAATAAATAAATAAATATAAATATGTATGTATGTATATATATACACATGCATAGTTATAAATATATATATACATATATGTATATATATATATATATATACATATATGTATATATATATATATATACATAAATACACCAACTTATTTATAGATATTTATTTATTTCGTTATATATAGATATTTATTTATTTATCTATTATATACAGAGACCACCAGACCTTGAAGCAATGAAAATGTTGTATTAAATTTAAGATGGGTGCATGGGCAAGAATAGGGATATAGTGCCATACCGTCAACATGAATTTCATTCATATAAACTTAGCACAAAAAGTAAGGAAATTTGTGTTTGGTAGACTATTTCTCTTTGGTAACAATGCTCTTTGGCAATACATCTTATACCGTTGGAAAGCCTGTTTAGTTCCCTTTCAAATGGTGCCCCATTTGTATGGAATCTGCATTTGTGGCATGAGCAGCAGTGCTGAGTATGTTCCGCCCATGAAAGATTTGCCAAATCTTTTCTGCCATTGCCAAACAGGTTATTTTGCTGTTGCTATTGTCACTTTTTTTGAGCTTCTGGTACCCCCGGGTGCTGCCAATCAGGTGCCTGATTGACACCTGATTGGGCAACTTCAAGCTGGTGTTCCACAAAACCAAGTGGTGGCATTATTTGGAGTGAGCCCTAGTACCCTCTCCAAACTGAAGGCCAAGTTCCATATAACGGGGGATGTCAAAGACAGGCCGCGAAGTGGACGTCCCAAGAAGACGACACCTCAAGAAGACCATTTAATCACCCTGTCAGCACTTAGATGCCGTAGACTGTCTTCTACAGATTTGCAATCAAGGTTTGCAGGACGATATGGCCGACGGCTCTCTGCCCAGACAATCCGGAACAGACTACACTCTCAATCTCCGGTCTCATAGGGCTGCCAGGAGTCCTGCCATGACTGCCCTTCACCGTCAGGCCCTGGTGTCAGCAACACGTGCACTGGAACCTGAACATGTGGAGGAACCTCATGTTCAGTGATGAGACTAGAATCTGCCTACAGAAGTTGGATCGTAGGGTCAAAGTGTGGAAAAGACGCAGAGAATGCTATGCTGATTGCTGCACCGATAGAATAACATCTTTTAGTGGAGGCAGTGTGATGGTGTGGGGCGGATTCTCCCTCACTGGAAAAACGAGGCTTGTCATCATTGGAGGCAATCTCAATGCAGAGAGATATAGAGATGAGATTCTGCAACCAGTGGCAATCCCATATCTCCACAGTCTGGGACCGAACTCTATCCTCCAAGATGACAACGCTCGCCCCCACAGGGCGGGGTTTATCAAAGACTACCTCCAGAATGTGTGGAGTGGACAGGATGGAATGGCCTGCTAGCAGTCCTGACCTCAACCCCATTGAACACTTGTGGGATCAGCTTGGGCGCGCTGTTTGTGCCAGAGTGACCAACACAACCACGTTGGCTGACTTGCGACAAATGCTGGTTGAAGAATGGGATGCCATCCCACAGCAGTGTGTGACCAGGCTGGTGACCAGCATGAGGAGGAGATGCCAGGCTGCTGTTGCTGTGTATGATTCTTCCACACGCTACTGAGACTCCTGTTTGTGAAATGAATCAATTGTTAAATTGTCAATATGTCTTGTTTCTTCAAACTTCAATCATCCAATTCACCAATTGAGTCAATGGCAGAATAAGCTGTTTGGCATTGTCAGAGAAGATTTGGCAAATTTTTCATGCTCAGCTCTGCTGCTCATCCCACAAGTGCATGTTCCTTACAAATGTGGCACCATTTTTAAGGATGTTTATATATATATAGATAGATAGATAGATAGATAGATAGATAGATAGATAGATAGATAGATAGATATGGTCATTTCACAGATCCCTGTGAGACCAGGTTGACTTGGTCGCTGAAACGGGGATCTGTGTGTGTGCCACGGAATATGAGTGTCATTAACTTCCATTGGAGCAAATTCCGTTGGCATATCAGGGACATTTGAAGTGATTCTGTGAGGCCACCATGGATTTTGAGTTAAGAGCCCGTGGTCAACGTTGAGACCAGGATCTGTGTGTGTGCCACGGAATATGAGTGTGAGCAACTTGCTCGTGGGAATTTTCTTAACTCAAAGTTGTCCTGAGGGCAGAAACTTTTTTGATTGGTTCAATCTGACAATCAATCGCAAGACAGGAGAGTATTGTGGAGGCGGGGCCGCCGAATTTCAATCTCAACAACGGAACGAGCCACCATTTGAATCCACCGTCAAAAGTTTGGAGCAAGGTGAGCAATTTTCTGTGAAATGGAGGATAGTATGTGCAGCTATGTGTGATTACATGTGTGCTAGCTTCAATGTGTGGTACATGTTAAGATAGATGAGCACATGTGTGCTAGCTTAAATGTGTGATACATGTTAAGATAGCTAGACTGCTAGTAAAGCTAATCAAGCTTTACTGTACTTGTATTCAAAAACAATGGTTATTTAGGGTTAGGGTAACCCTAGGCTAACCCTAACCCTAATCATTATTTGTCTGGGGGCAGTTTAGTCTCTTCTGGGCCCAGGGCTGAAGTAACATTCCCCTGCCCTCATGGCTGATTGGCCTTAATCAGAAAATTAAAGAAGAAGAGAAATTCATGATATGATGATTATGAATATCCAGAGACACGACATGACCATGACCGCGAACGCTGTTACTCTCAAACTCCTCGAATTCTGGGAATCGTCGCGTCGGCATGGTTCGCCCAGACCGAAGCGCAGTTCGCGTTGCGGGAGATCACCGTGGATACGACCAAGTACTACAACGTTGTGTCAGCTCTCGGAAATTCAACAGCATCCAGAGTGGTGAGCCTCCTTAAAAATCTTCCGGCAAGGGAGAAGTATGCGGCACTCAAAGCCCACCTGTTGAAGATGTTTGAACTGTCGGGCGCTGAGAGAGCAAGCAGGCTTTTCTCACTTCAAGGACTCGGTGACAGCAAACCGTCTGAGCTCATGGACCGAATGCTGGATCTCATGGGTGAGCACAAACCCGATTTTCTTTTCGTTCAGCTTTTCCTGCGTCAGCTGCCTTCCCAAGTTAGAGCTGCATTAGCCAACACCACGATCACTGACTGTCGGAGACTGGCTGAAGAGGCTGATACTTTTTTCTGGGGATGTTTTCCAAGGTGGACCTCGTCCGGGGATATCATCAGGTGCCTGTACACCCACTGGACATTTCCAAAACAGCAGTGATCACGCCGTTTGGTCTGTTTGAGTTCTTGCGAATGCCGTTCGGCCTTAAAAACACGGCTCAAACTTTTCAACGCCTCATGGACTCTGTTTTACGGGAGCTGCCTTTTCTTTTTGTGTACGTGTTTGACATCCTGGTGGCGAGCACGTCCAAATCTCAGCACCTGGCGCACCGCCGGACACTTTTTGAGCGGCTCAGCTAACATGGGCTAATTATCAACCCCGCCAAGTGCCAGTTTGGTCTCTCCATCATCAATTTCCAGAATCACTAACGACGGTGCGGCCCCTCTCACATTGAAGGTGGAGGCGGTCGCACAGTTCCCGCGCCCGCTCACGGTCAAGTCCCTGCAGGAGTTCCTCGGCATTGTGAATTTTTACCACCGTTTCATCCCTCTAGCCGCCCAGCTCATGCGGCTCTTGCATGAGGCCTTGCAAGGTAAGCCCAAGCATTCTGTTGACTGGACTGAGAACAGGGACAAGGCTTTTGTTGCCACTAAAGCAGCCCTGGCGAACGCCACCATGCTGGCACATCCTTCTCCCACAGCCTCCATGGCCATCATCTCTGACGCCTCACACTACGCTGTCGGTGCCGTCTATGAGCAGTGGGTGGGCGGGGCCTGGCAGCCACTTGCCTTCTTCAGCCGTCAGTTGCGCCCCAGTGAGCGGAAGTACAGCACTTTCGACCGGGAGCTGCTTGGTCTCTACCTCGCCATCAGACACTTTCGTTCCCTGTTGGAAGGTCGACACTTCACCGCTTTTGTCGACAGCTGACTATGTTTTCATTCGCCACGACGCCCACAGGGGACCGCTACGCCTGCCCTACGAGGGCCCGTTGCGGGTTTTGGAGACGGGGGACAAACATTTTGTGGTGGACATGGGCGGCAAACCGGAGCGACTCTCCATCGACCGCCTCAAGCCAGCTCACTTGGACGTGGCCAGGCCCATTGAATTGGCCCAGCCCCCACGACGCGGACGACCTCCAGCTCTGCCCCCGCCCCCTGCTCCCCTCACTCCATGCCCCACATCCGTGTCATGGCGGGACACCTGCCGCAGTTGTGGCTCCTCGACCTCCTGTACGACACCGCCGTTGTGGCCGGTTAATACGCCCGCCTCCACGGTGACTGTTTTGTTTTTGTTTTCTTCTGTTGGGAAATTCTGGGGGGATGTGTGTAGTGAGTGTAACCTATCATAATTCACCTATGTTGTTAAGTGTTCTATACACTGTTGTAGGCATATCGTTTACTGTCTTGGTTGTTCAGGGATCCCTTTAAATGTTAGGAGCGTCTCATGACGTAGAGCCCCATGCGGGATTGTTTCTACTTGCAGCGCGTTTTGACTTCCTGTTTTTCTAACGAAATAAACGAGTCACGCATTCGTGTGCTCAACGTGAGAAATTGTCTTTTTCCATTTAATGCAATTTCCACAAGCCTTTGTATTTACCTGTAAGTCAATTATGCCACCCATTGCACTCCTGACCATCCCTGGAAGAAGGGATCCCCTACTTTGTGTTTCTTCTCAAGATTTCTTCCTTGCTAATTTCAAGGTAGTTTTTTCTTGCCCTTGTGGGGGCTTGGGTAAAGGGGGGTGTCATAAATATTTTGCCTGTTAAGCCCTTTGAGACTGTAATGGTGATTAAGGGCTATACAAATAAAATTGAATTGAATTGTGGTGACCTGTGATTGTCATGGGACTGGTGTGCTTGAAATAAAATGCCCTTTCAATGCAAATGGCTGCGCTCTCAGGGATTGTGTCAGCGACCCACGTTTCTGCCTCACCATCACTGCAAAAGGTATGGCCCTCAATCAACATCATAGCTACATGTACCAACTACAGACCCAAATGTGTGTAGCTGAGGTAATGTACAGAGATTTTATTGTGTGGACACCACAATAACTTTTTATGCAGCGGGTCCATTTTGATGAGGCCTACTGGAGGGTGGAAGAATTCATTAGAACAGGGGTGCTGCCTGAGCAGGTGGGTGAATGGTTTACTGTGCCACGCCCCTCCTCAAGTGCTAATTTTGAGACAGCACCTGAGGGATGTTACTGTGGAAACCCTGTTGATAAAGCAGACATTCTTTTTTGCACATCTGAGCAATGCAAACGAAAGAAGTTCCACAAGTCATGTCTGAAGCTGAGCAGGGTGACAAAGAGTTGGAAATGTGTAGAATGTAAAAAACAACAAAGAAATCAGGTTGGTATCCAGAAATGCTTTTTATAAATGAATTAATATTTATTCAATTTCTTTCTTTTTTTATCCTTGTGTATGTAGTCATGTGACAAATAAATGTGATCCATACATACATTAATGTTTTTTAATAACTATGTATAGTAATTGGTTTATGTAGTTCAGAGTAAACAATTGTATCATATCTCTACTCTGTAGGGATGACTGATGGGCAAATATTAAAGCAAACTGTCACCATTTTGTCAATGGAGGTAGGCTGTCCATGCGAAGCGGCTTGGCAGAGGGTCAGAAGGATGGTGGTCTGAAGAATAGTGTAATTATTCCTCACCAGGCCAATGACTCTCCACATGGATCGTGACAGCTGCCAGTCCCCTTGTTGCCTCTAGCTCCATTGGATGCAGCTGTGTCTTGCCTTTGGTAAATGCCGGTATTTTCATCTGAGCACAATACAGACCCATTGTATCCCTAACATTAAAACCTCTATCAGCTAGAATGACATCTCCTGGTGACAATTTATCAAGATATCCACAATTTTCTGTTATGTGCTAGTCGCTTGTGCGACCCCCCCAACCTTTTGACACATAGGATATAACACCTTGTGGTGTAATTGAGATCAGAAATTTTGCGGTGTTGTGGTGCTTACAGTGTGAGTGTGTCTGTGCATGGCATCTCAGGTCCTTTGGCTTTTCTATAAATATTTTAAAACAATCAATTTTGGAGGTTCAGTTTTTAAAATTATTGCGAAAACACATTGGGAGACTAACTTGAACTTTAGGTGGCCATAGGATTAGTTCTGATAATATGAAAAACAATACATCTAACGTGCTATTAAACACTCTGACAGGAAGTGAGTGAAAATAGTACTGGGATACAAAGGGGAGGGGGGGTGACAAAAAGAAATCCAAAAAATCCCCCAAAAAATAGCTAAAAATTGAAGAGGCACATTAAGCCTGTCTCCTTAATGTTAGGATCAAACATTGGAATGGGGTGATTGATGGTCCAATTTTTAAAAACTCGATAACAAAATTAAACAAAACTATTAATTTGGCGAAGGTTGGAAGACCTGGTGTCATTGTCCCTGAAGGCGTCCTCATTCAAGGACTGCTCCTCTACCCCAGCCCTTAACTCACTGACCTCAGCTCGGCACACTCACTTTCCACTCGCAAATGTTGTAGCCTGTCAGGATGGATTCACGCATGGTTCTACAATGCCAGGGCCTGTGTCTCTTGAATAGCTGTGGTCAGTGTTGTGGTCAGTAGTGACTTCATGCTCCTCCATGTCAGCAACATCGGCTGAGTCTACAGAAACTTTTGAAAGACATGGGTTGCCTGGAACGCGCCATTAGTTTATTCAAAACGTGGGTCCGTGAAATGTGTTATGGCGTCCGCACACACACTTCTTGTGTAGCCGGCGCGGTCTGCATATCGCTGACTACTGCGTTGTGTTCTGGTGCACTGAAGACAGGACGCTGACGTTCTCTTATGGCACTTTATTCTGTAGGCTGTACAAGTTCAATGAGAACAAAGATTCAGGACTCTATCGTCACGGAATGAACCAGACACTCTCAATCCAGTGGAACGCAAACTAGCACTAATAGTACTTCAAAACCCGAAAATAAAATACAAGAAAACATTTCAATTAACACATTCTAAACCTGGTATTGGGAGTAGGCCACATACCTGTACAAGTTCAATGAGAGCAAAGATTCAGGACTCTATCTTCACGGAATGAACCAGCCTAACATAAGAAAAAGGACAACTGAAACATTTGGGCTATACTACACAAAGATAGAATGGCGAGCGCAAACCACGAGGTTAGCTATATGTTGACAATCTAAAGCTCACAAAACATAAATGTTCTCGACAAAACATGACTAAATTCAAGTGCACTCATCCTGAAATACATATACAAGTTACCATATGGACTAAAACTAAAGTTAGAACAGGTATATTTCAAGTTCACATTGCACTGCTGTGGACACGTACCTCTCTCAATCAAGTGGAATGCAAACTGAGAAAGGAACGCAAAAATCCAGCATATAGCCACCACTATCCAATAGATGGCGCAGTTACACAACAAATAAATCTCCCAATACCTAAAAACTACCATGAACAATACAAGATTTGGGTGAAATAAAACTCACATAACCACGAAATATAAAATGAAAGGATACAAAAATATTTGTCATTCTTTAATCTGTTACACTTGCATTCTCTAATGTCAAGATGTTTTGATGAATAAGCTAACAGCAAAATTAGTGCATTTTTTGTATGTCTTTTGATGACTAAGGAGTAACAAGTAAAACTAGAAAATGCATTTCCTGCAGAAAATGCGGTGAGTGTTGTAGTACAAAGTCATGTTGAAAATATATTTCAATAAAGCCAAATAGATTAAGACATAAAGAAACAAAAGAATTTGATTTGAACAATAGTTCAAAAGTCTAAATGGAGTAAACAATGTAAACATGCACACCATTTAAGAAAATGTAAAGGGTTGGAAACAAATAAAGTGACAGCTGAATGAAAAGCGCAAAGCATTACATTGAAATGTAAAAGGTCAAATGGATTGCCCTGCACTGCTGGTGTGTGTGTGTGTGTGTGTGTGTGTGTGTGTGTGTGTGTGTGTGTCTTTTCCTATGTTCCCCGTGTCCTATGTGACCGGGGAACATAGGACCCTGTGAGCAAATATTTTTTTCGTAGGATCTTATGGGCAAGTACCGCCTTTTTCGCCTCTGATTCGCCTGTAATTGGTTGTCTCTCTAAAATGTCTCTCCTCCGATTGGTTATGGTTAGGGTTAGGTTGAGGGTTAACTCTCACCCTAACCCTAACCCTAAACCTGACCCTAACCCTTTGCACCCGGGGAACATAGGACCTGGGGAACATAGGGACGACCCCCTTACATTGTGGAGAACTACGGTGAAAGAGAATCGTTCGTGCTAGTAACACTGTATCGCTGGTTAAACGTCTGCTTACTTTATTATTTACACAATTCAATTTCCTCTGTAACTTAAGTTTGGTAACCTTTATTCCAATTTAACTATGTATGGTTTAGGGGTGTGAATGTTAAAATGTGAAATGATTTGCTCCCCCTTAACCCTAGCTTGAGTTTAAATGTAAATTGGATTTGGTAAATGGCATCACCTAAATGGTAACTTATCTTGCCTTTTTTCTTATTCCTTAAGGTTTCCCAAAGATGGTGACTAGCGAAGAAAATGGGAAGTCGCTCTTAAAAGAGAGGGTTTTGCAGCCAGTGAGGATACCATGCTCTGCAGTAAACATTTCAAGCCAGAGCATTTTGACCGGACTGGTCAAACTGTCAGGACCAGACATGGTGTTGTCCCATCCATCTTTGCCTTCCCCGCTCATCTTCTAAAAGTAGGTATACTATTTAGGCTTTCTTGTATGTCAGTGAAACTTATTGATTTATTCTGTTATTTCACTAAAGTCAACAGCCAGCACTCACCGGACCACCTCGAATTCAAGGAGAGCCAAGGAGAGCCTTCCAATGGACATCCCTCAAGATGCCCCTGTTGAACCTGCAGCTCTGCCTCAGTCTCAGCTTGTTGTGAGTAGGGTTGAAAAATGACTTACGCCCCCTACATGCACTGTGCATTCCTCCATCACATGGGGGTGGGGGGG
Source organism: Pollachius pollachius (assembly GCF_949987615.1). NCBI lineage: Eukaryota > Metazoa > Chordata > Actinopteri > Gadiformes > Gadidae > Pollachius > Pollachius pollachius. The sequence continues at coordinate 22,496,597 of NC_136948.1, read as the reverse complement.
GGTGACATTTTATTTGAATAGATGGGATCAGACAGATGAGTAATACTTTCCTCAACATTCATCTTTTTGTAGTTCAGTGACATTATTAATTGTTCATAAAATAATCAAAACTTGATAAAGCGCTACTTACAAATAAATCTGTTCAAATGTACGTTTTTTTTAATTGTATTATTTTGCTTTGATGTCTGCCTATGACAAGATTGTTAACATTTCAGGGTTAAACATTTCCCAGTTGAATTCAACTCCAAGTATTATTTTAACATGTGTTGGGGTTATTTCATAGAGTAGTAATAAATACTTTCACATACAATGGGGAGTTTTCAAGCCAACAGAAATAACACTTGGAGTTAGATAAGACAGCAGGTGTTTTTTCCTCCCTAGGACCACACCTATGCTCTGTCCAGTTGCCCTTTTGCTCTAAAGGAGGGGTACATTAAGGCAAGGGACAATGTAATCAGACTGCAGAGGGAAAAGAGGGATACAAGGAAGCGTGAACTGAGGGCAAAGAGTTTTTCGCAGCCTGTCCTGTGATGTGTGCCGTGCCAGCTTGGTGACAGATGCTGTACCATTTGACCAGAGCTACCATCTACTGGAACTTCGGAATAACGATGGGCTGATGATTCCTTCAAAAGGAACTGTAAAGGTCAGTAAAAACATCCACCAGCTCCTCTGTATACAGCATGCTGCCCAACAATGACCAACAGCCCAACCCATCCTCTCATACACAGTCACAGCTTTAACATTTTCTAATTCTCTTTTTGAAGGTGGTGAGAGCTGCGGAGAGGGCAATACGTCAACACTCTCCAGGGAAAGCCCCTGATGAGGTTGTTGTAGCCCACTTCGTCAGAGAGGAAATCGGGATAGAGGACGTCTTTGCACTGGGGAGCCATGTCCAAGAAAGCCAGTTTGGCATCGACCAATCACCTGTCCCTCCTCCTGTCGCTGGTTGTGTCTGTCTTTATGGGAATACGGCTGCATCATATCGCCAAATTAACCTTGCTTACCTGGCAGAGAGGAAATTCCTGAAAGAAACTCGGAAAAACCATCCTGTTTCAAGGATTTTGAAAATGACAGTAGATATATATGTATGTATATATGTATATGTATGTATGTATGTATGTATGTATGTATGTATGTATATATATATATATATATAGTATTAAATGCATAATTGTAAACATACTGTACCAAACTGTACATAAGGATTGTATAAATCAATAAAAATAATATATAAAGTGTAAATATAGTACATCAAATTATAAAAATAGACATGTGTGTATATATAGATATATGGATTGTATAAATATATAAATTATAAAATATTGTAGCGCCGGTCAGGGAGAGACGGAAGAATGAGACGGGAGACAGGTTTCAACCGCTAGTACCACTCTCGCGCCCCTTACACCGCACGACTGCGACAGTTGGTTCTTTATTTTAACAGCGAACATAACAGAAACACGGGACACCTGACCAACACACACAACACTCTCACTAATGGTCCCGATCACACAACAATGGAACAACACACAATTAATAAAGACCCCAAACCCGTTAACCCCACTTAACCCCAACAACAGAACAAATCAACAAAACCCCTTTTGTCAACTGACAACCCCAACCCCCAGAATCCCCCGCGGCTCCGGAACATGGCGCCCACACCCGTGGTCGCCACACAGCCCCCACCTCAGGGGTCAGACGTCCCGACGACCCCATGATCCGTCACATAGTCCCTTAAGTGTTCAGGGGGCCGGCGCCGCCGGTTCGGCCGCTGAAACCCCCCAGAGGCGGCAGCCGCGGGGCCAACGGCCCCACCCGGGGAGCCGGCAGGGACAGAGGAGCCGCCAGGGGAACCGCGAGGCGTTCCTCCTTCCTCACCAGCAACAACCGGGGCGAGGGGGCGGTACGGCGAGAGTCTGTCCTGGTGCAACACCACCACCCGCCCCCGAGCGCCCGGCATCCGCAGCCGGTACACCACCTCGGACACTCTGTCGAGGATTTCTCCCGGCCCCTGCCAGTGGCTCCGCAGTTTGGGGCAGACCCCCCTCTTTCTGACGGGGCAGTACACCCACATCCTGTCCCCGGGTGTGAACGCTCGTCCCCGGCAGCGAGTGTCATAGCCCCTCTTCTGCCTCACCCCGGAGGCAGCCTGAGCCTGGCGGGTGTAGTCGTGGACCACCAGCAGGCGATCCCTCAGCCTGCGGAAATAGTCCATAGCCGCACCCCCGGCGAGCTCAGGCTCAGGCGGGGACCCGAACACCAAGTCCACCGGTGTCCGGAGCTCCCGCCCGAACATGAGGGCAGCCGGAGTGCAGTGACTGGATTCCTGCACCGCCGTCCGATAGGACCACAGGACCAGGGGCAGGTGACGGTCCCAGTCCCGCTGGTGCTGGCTGGTGAGGATGGCGAGCTGGGTGGCCAGGGTGCGGTTAAACCGCTCCACCAACCCGTCACTCTGGGGATGGAGCGGCGTCGTCCTCGTCTTGTGCACCCCCAGCCGCCGGCAGACCTCTCCAAAGACCTGGGACTCGAAGTTCCGCCCCTGGTCGCTGTGGAGCTCAGCAGGGACCCCGAAACGGGCAAACATCTCCTCCACCAGCCTCTCCGCGGTGGTGGCAGCGCTCTGATCCGGCACCGCATACGCCTCTGGCCATTTGGTGAAGTAGTCCATGGCCACGAGGACGTAGCGGTTGCCAGAGTCGGTGACTGGAAACGGCCCCAGGACGTTGACCCCCACCCGTTCCATCGGTGCTCCCACCAGGTACTGCTGGAGCGGGTCGTGGGAACGCTGGGCAGGTCCTTTCTGCGCCGTGCAGGTGTCGCAGCAGTGGACGTGCAGCTCCACGTCCCGTCGACAGCCCGGCCAGTAGAACCGCCCACGCAGGCGATGCAGGGTCTTGGCGTTTCCGTAGTGCCCCGCCCCCACCGAGCCGTGGACCAGCTGCAGCACCTGGGGACGAAGCACACGGGGCACCAACAGCTGCAGGATGTCGCCCTTCCCCCTAGGGTCCCGCCAGCGGCGGTGGACCACCCCGTTGTGGAGCTGGAAGCATCCCCACTGGGAGTGGTAGGCCTTCACCTCAGGCCCTCGTGCCGACACCTCCGGCCAGCTGGGGCGCTGCCCCGCCTCCAGCCAGTCCCTCACCAACGCCAGGGTCTCGTCGGCCCGCTGCTGCTGCTCCAGCTGACTCGCCGTCAGCAGGAGCCACCCCTCCGCCTCCCCGATAGTCTGGTCAGCCTCGGTGGTCTGGAGAGCCGCCACCATCGGAGACTCGTGGGCCCGCTCCTCCTGGCGCAGGCAGTAGCGACACTCCAGGACTGCACAGGGCCGTCGGGAGAGTGCGTCAGCATTGCTGTGGAGCCGCCCTGCCCGATGCTGGATCTCGAAGTCGTACTCCTGCAAAACTTCCAGCCATCGAGCCACCTGGCCCTCAGGGTTCTTAAAACTGAGGAGCCAGGTGAGGGACGCGTGGTCGGTGCGGATCAGGAAGCGCCTGCCATGCAGGTACGGCCTGAAATGCCGCACGGCCAGAACCACAGCCAACAGCTCCCGTCGGGTCACGCAGTAATTGCGCTCCGCCCGACTGAGAGTGCGGCTGAAGTAGGCGACGGGACGTTCCCCCTCCCCCACTCCCTGGGAGAGGACCGCACCGACCCCCACGTTACTGGCATCGGTGTCGAGGACGAAAGGCCGACCAGCGTCAGGGTAAGCCAGGACCGGGGCCTCGGTGAGCACCGCCTGAAGTCGGGCGAAGGCCGTGGCGCAGGCGTTGTCCCAGACGTACGGCCGGCCCGCCTCGGTTAAACGGTGGAGGGGGCTGGCGACTGTAGCAAAGTGCCGGACGAACCGGCGGTAGTACCCCGCCAGGCCCAGAAAACTCCGCAGTTCGCCGGCGTTGGTGGGGGTCGGCCAGTCCCGGACCGCAGCCGCCTTGGCCGGGTTAGTGGCTACGCCATGCTTGTTCACCACGTGCCCCAAGAACAGCGTTTCCCTGGACAGCAGGGAACATTTGGCAGGGTTCAGCCGCAACCCGGCCTGGCGGATGGCCCCAAGAACCTCCCGTAGGTTCGCCAGCGCCCCGCCGAAATCGCGTGCGTGCACCAACAGGTCGTCCAGGTACACGACACAACGACTCCGGGGGACGTTCGCCAGGACCCTCTCCATCATCCGCTCGAACGTCGCCGGCGCGTTGCATAGTCCGAACGGCATGACGCGAAACTGCCACAGCCCCTGTCCAATGGTGAACGCAGTCTTAGGTCTGGCCTCGGGCGCCAACTCCACCTGCCAGTAGCCGCTACGCAGGTCCAGGGAGCTGAACCAGCTAGACCCCCCGATGTAGTCCAGGGCGTCGTCGATCCGTGGAAGCGGGTACGAGTCCTTCCGAGTGACCTCGTTAAGGCGCCGGTAGTCCACACAGAATCTCCAGCTACCGTCCTTTTTTTTTACCATGGGCATGCCGCCCATGGGCTGGACGAGGGCTCGATCACTCCCCCGGCAGCCATCTCGCGGACCTTGTCCTCCGCCGCCTGGCGCTTGGCTAGTGCTAATCGGTGGGGCCGCAGGCGGATGGGCCGGGCAGAGCCGGTGTCGATGGTATGCTGCACCAGCCCTGTCCGCCTGCAGTCCTCATCCCGAGCCGCGAAAATGTCCCCGTACTCCTCGAGTAACAGCCTCAGCTGCCAACTCTGCTGTACGTCGAGGCCAGCTCCACTGCGCAGCCGCAGCGCATTGACGGCCTCGGCGGTCTCAGGGGAAGGAAAAGCGGCAGACACAGTGCCGCGGGGAATGCAGGGACCGGGCAGAGGCTGAGGCTCCCGGGGCATAACCTGGCGACTACTCCGCTGGCCGCCAGAGCCCCCGTGCCCCCCCCGTCCGGACTGGAGCGCCACAGTCTCCGCGCCGACGGTGATGGTCGCTCCAGCCATGTCCAACCTGGCACCCCAACGGTTCAGTAGGTCCAGGCCGATTATGCACGAGTCCCGGATGTCGGCGAGCCAAAACTCGTGCATGACCTCCCGGTCACCCACTCGGACGGCCAGCCGCTTCCTTCCCCTCATTCCGGTCTCCTGTCCCGTAACGGTCGTCAGGCGGACGCTGGTCGCCGTCCACCCCCCCGAGAGTGCGCCGGCGGTGCCCGGAAAAACGCCCGGACGCACCAGGGAGATGGTCGACCCAGTGTCCACCAGGGCCGTGCAGTGTTGGCCGTCGATCCTGCAGCTGAGGTAAAGGTGGCGCGGCCCGGCCCGCCAACCATAGCGCACCGACCGTGGAGAGGGGCAGGAACCCGGAATGGCGTTCCCCTCACTGGGCCGCTCCGCCGCAGTTTTCCGCCGGACGAGATGGTCTAGCCCGTGGTGCCGGTGCCGGGCAGTCACGGGCTAGATGGCCTGGTTCACCTCACCGGAAACAGCGCCGGTCAGCTCCGGACCCTCGTCTGTCGTCGGGTGGTGGACGCTGCTGTGGACGCTGTCGGGGACGCTGGGGCGTCCATGCCTGAAAACACTCCTCCCCGACGTCGTCCTCGTCCCGCTCGTATTCCGCCTGCCGGACGTGAGGTCGGGAGGCACTGGACGGTTGCAGGTCGGACAGCTCCCGCTCCGCCCGTTCCGCCACCTCGAGAGCCACCTCAAGGTTCGGGGGCCCGGTGAGGCGGACGTGCCGTCCCAGCCGCGGCGGGGCAAGCCCTTGGAGGAACGACTGAAGGGCTAATTCCTCCTTGGCCGCAGCAGGGAAGTCGGGGTAGCCCCGCTGGGCGTAGAGCAGTACATCGGCTGCGTAAGCCCCCAACCGTTCCCCCTCCCGGCGGCGGCGGCTGGTCAGCAACTCCCGGCTGTGGGCCACGACCCCCCGCTGTCCGAAACGCCTCTCCAAGGCTAGGGTCAGGGCCCGGAGGTCCTGCTGGTCTGCTGGGGCCAGGTCCAGCAGAACCTGCAACGCCGTTCCCTCCAAGGCTAGGGCAAGCTGGGCGGCGGACTCGTACATAGCCCAGCCGTAGTACTGCGCGGCGATCCTCAGCTGCGCCAGGTAAGGCTCCAGCGGTGTCGCCCCGGAAAATTTGGGCAGCCTGGCCACCAGGTGGCGGCCGATCGCCGCCGATCCTGTGGCATCCCCAACGGCCGCTGTGTGGCACTGCGCCGCCGTCGAGCAGGGCCATTCCGAGTCTTCCTCCTTCGGACGCTCCAGTTTGAATAACGTGTTATTCTCCATAATCCCACTTCTGACACCAATGTAGCGCCGGTCAGGGAGAGACGGAAGAATGAGACGGGAGACAGGTTTCAACCGCTAGTACCACTCTCGCGCCCCTTACACCGCACGACTGCGACAGTTGGTTCTTTATTTTAACAGCGAACATAACAGAAACACGGGACACCTGACCAACACACACAACACTCTCACTAATGGTCCCGATCACACAACAATGGAACAACACACAATTAATAAAGACCCCAAACCCGTTAACCCCACTTAACCCCAACAACAGAACAAATCAACAAAACCCCTTTTGTCAACTGACAACCCCAACCCCAACTCCCAGAATCCCCCGCGGCTCCGGAACATGGCGTCCACACCCGTGGTCGCCACAATATATAGTATTTTAAGTTGTATATGTATGGATTGTAAATATCAATATAGTATCACAAATAAAGAAAATTGTATATAGATATATAAAAATATGAGGAACACAGGAAGTAAATTTATTAAATATTTATTATTGTGCTTTTCATTTTGTTTTGTATTTTTCATGTTTAATTTGTATTTGATATGTCTGAAATAAATTCAATCAATAGTTCCAGTTGTATCTCAGTCTGGAGGGTTGCTGGTTCTAGTCCAGTGTGATGCAGTGTTAGAGTGGTTCGAGAGTTATAAGCCAAAAAGCTAAATGGATAAGAAGATATATACTTTTTGAGAAATAAAATGTTCATCTGAGTCCAGCAGAAACATTCCTGATAGTAGATATAATCAGTGGCAAGTTAAATGTCATGTGTTAAAAAGTGTGTTTTTTGTGTAACATAGAGGAAAAAAATCTTCCTACCACTTAGAATCAAACATGGAATATCAACTATGATGTTTTTAGTGTCATCCACTGAGCCATCACGGCTCAAATTTGCTACATGTTTGTATGAATTTTCCATATGCTGTAATGTTCTAGGCAGCGGGTTGACCCCTTCAAGATGGCCGCCGCGGTGTGCCATCAGCGACCGGAGCTCAACATTGCCGTGACTTATCTAGTGTTCTATATATATATCAATGGGTGCGGGTACCAAATTGACTCGGCAGCCTGATCAACTCGGGGCTCTGCGCTTACAGATGACTTATCGACACTTGACGTATCGACAGTGTCGATGTCTGGAAGTGTCTGCGTGTGCGTCGCTGTTTTGACTCTGTGTTGGGAGCGCTGGGAATAAAGTGGATCGCCCCGTTCAGGGAATGGAGTTAACCCATTCTTCTTTTATATATTACCCAAGTATAGGCAACAATAAAACGCTTGGTTACACATATATTTTTGTTTTCACATACGTTAAAGTAATTATCACCTACAAAACTAATCCTATATTGATGAAAGCCCCCCCCCCCTAACTTTTATTAGCTCACGTTAGCCATCAATCTAAAGCCACAAATATTATCTGATCAATCTTTGTACATAAGATTATTATTCATAGATTAGAAAACAAAAGGAGATCGTCAATACTTGGGAATAACATGGGAATGAATGAAACGAGCATTTAAAAGACAGCGTCTACAAGAAGTGCGTCATTATTGCGCATCTAGGACCTCGAGTCGATCTGGCAGCCGAGTCAATCCGGTACCCACACCGGTATGAAACTAAAACTGATTCTGAATAAAGTTTAAATGATATATTCCGTTTGGATATTATTGAAGATACAAGTGTGTAGATTTGTTAAATGGTTTGAACGAAGGTAAACGGTTGAAATTAGACCGAGTTACGATGTCTTAAGTAATTCAAGTGTCAGAATGGGCAGACGGCTTCAATGGGACCAACTGTAGAATGATGGTATGATGGTTTGAAACTAAAACTGTGATTCTGAAGAAAGTTCAAATGACATTGATTTCCGTTTAGATATTGAAGATAAAATTGTGTAGATTTGTTATACGTTTTGAACGAACATAAAAGGTGGAAAATTGGTTTAGTTATGTCTTAAACAGTTGAAGTACCAGAGGACTTGAAGTACCAGAGCCGTCCTCCCATTGACTCCCATGTTAAAAAGTTTTAAAAGTAGAATATCTTAAAAAGTATAAAATATTTAAATAATCTGAAAAGAAGCGCGCGAGTCTCTAGGTGAAAAATTGAGAAAGGAGATAGGTCCCAAAGTTTGTAGAGAATAATAAATAAAGAAAGAATAAAACATACGAAGAACAATAGTTGAGTGCTGCATGCAGCACTCAACTATTGGAAGAGTTGAATATATTATTTCAAGGGTTTTGATATAAAAGGATAAACAAATCTACACACTTGTATCTTCAATAATATCCAAACGGAATATAACATTTAAACTTTATTCAGAATCAGTTTTAGTTTCCTACCGGTGTGGGTACCGGATTGACTCGGCTGCCAGATCGACTCGAGGTCCTAGATGTGCAATAATGACGCACTTCCTGTGAGCGTCTTTTAAATGCGCGTTATAAATATATATAAAAGAACATTCCAAGCAATAAAACCAAGAAGCTATAGGCATACTTATTTTTTATGTTTATACTGATTGTTATGTAAGGGATAATGTACAGAACGCCGGTCATTATTGGGAAAATAAGCCCCGACAGGGCGAACAGGAGGCGTCTTGCTTCGCCATGAAGGCGCTTAGCAACCGAGTACGGTGGGGTTGATAAGTTACCGGACTACTTGCGGAGTGATACAAAAGACGGCAAAGAAGAATATAATACCGTTAAGTTGCATATCTCTGAAGTCAAAAGTTGATGTCAATCGTTAATGTGTCAGTTCAATGTTATAAGTATGAAGTCAAAGTCAAAGTCAAGATTAATAATAAATGTCCGTGTGCGGAATAAATCTTGCGATCGAGACTAATGAAAGCTTTGTTTTGTGTCTTGTTTCTTAAAAAGCGGACCGCAGGATTTATGGCAACACACCCTCTTGGCTAGCAATAATAGAGGTACTTGCGAAAAACTGGTAAAAAATGTATCTGTCTCAATGAACTTGACATCATAAGGGTGCATAAAGTTTCAAACATTTTATTCACGCCACAAAATCACTCGCACACAGTCCCTCTTCGGGGGTCATCGCCCTTTTCCCCGGCTGGACCTTTTTCTTGGTCCAAGTGCAAATGGGAGAAGAACAACCACAATCCTTAGGCTTCACACATCCATGTATAGCAGGTCAGCAGACTGACAGACGTCGGCCACCTCCATTTCATCACGCATGGGTTTTTCATGGGCCAGTTTACGAGCTGAGAAAATGTGAAATAGTATTTGTAAAGTACACAAAAATATGAAAACAATTTGAAAAACAGTGGGATCTTAAACTAGATTTAGGATGATACTCAACTATCTTTATTGAATTGTTTTAAAGTACTGTACATTCTTACAAATTTGTACTACTGTTAGCATTCCCATGCATTTAACAGCACAAACAAAAATACCCTCAGCTTTTTTTCATAAACAAAATATTGGTTGATATTTGCATAAGGTAATGTACCTTAACATAAATGCTTTGACTACTTTAATATGAATCATTTTTTAGTTCTTGCAGCTAAAGCTTAATCAGATCAAAAGTACTCCAGTGTACATTTCCTGATAGTCCAGTTCATCAGGACATATTAGGTGCGGTTTCATGCGAGTTTCACAGTTCATTTGTAGCACACACAACGGACCATTAAGGCCACTGAAAGTTCATCAACAACCTTATTGATAATCTGACCTCTCTTTAGGAATCGGAGCATTCCTAGTTGAACCAGATAACCCACCACATCAAACGACTCAAAACAACAGAATTGTGTGGAAATGCAGCTTCTTGAATTGGTGCCCCGTGGATTATGTTGGTCTTAATCAAGAGTTCGCCCTGTGGTTCCGCTGTAGTTTGTGGTCAATGTTATTTGATTGCCGTTAAAACAAAACACACTCAACACTCATGTCTCCCCCAACATGTGTAAAAGCATCCTTATAACCTTCTCTATAGCCACCAATACAGTGAACCGACCAACAGAGTAAAGTTGACCTAGTGCTGTTACCGAGTTCAAAACGGTTTTGTGTGTGTATGAGCCTGTGTCTGGGGGCTGTCCATCAACCATTAGTCCAGCCACACATTTCCCAAGATGGTGCTTGACATATGAAGAACCATGTGTTTGTTTGTACTGTAATGCACCGTGTTATACATAAGGGTAGGGTAAGTGGTGTTAGTCAGTGTGGATAGCTCATAAAGATGGAGGGAACCTATAAGATTGTAATTAGTATTGTGTTCCCTCTCCCGCAGTCCTCCGTCTCCCTGCCTCCTCGTCTGTCACCTCCCCCTTGTTGTACCCCAGTATCCTCCTCCGTCTGTCACCTCCCCCTTGTTGTACCCCAGTATCCTCCTCCGTCTGTCACCTCCCCCTTTGTACCCCAGTATCCTCCTCCGCCTGTCACCTCCCCCTTTGTACCCCAGTATCCTCCTCCGTCTGTCACCTCCCCCTTTGTACCCCAGTATCCTCCTCCGTCTGTCACCTCCCCCTTGGTACCCCAGTATCCTCCTCCGTCTGTCACCTCCCCCTTGGTACCCCAGTATCCTCCTCCGTCTGTCACCTCCCCCTTTGTACCCCAGTATCCTCCTCCGTCTGTCACCTCCCCCTTTGTACCCCAGTATCCTCCTCCGTCTGTCACCTCCCCCTTTGTACCCCAGTATCCTCCGTCTGTCACCTCCCCCTTGTTGTACCCCAGTATCCTCCTCCGTCTGTCACCTCCCCCTTTGTACCCCAGTATCCTCCTCCGTCTGTCACCTCCCCCTTTGTACCCCAGTATCCTCCTCCGTCTGTCACCTCCCCCTTGGTACCCCAGTATCCTCCTCCGCCTGTCACCTCCCCCTTTGTACCCCAGTATCCTCCTCCGTCTGTCACCTCCCCCTTTGTACCCCAGTATCCTCCTCCGTCTGTCACCTCCCCCTTTGTACCCCAGTATCCTCCTCCGTCTGTCACCTCCCCCTTTGTACCCCAGTATCCTCCTCCGTCTGTCACCTCCCCCTTGTACCCCAGTATCCTCCGTCTGTCACCTCCCCCTTTGTACCCCAGTATCCTCCTCCGTCTGTCACCTCCCCCTTTGTACCCCAGTATCCTCCTCCGTCTGTCACCTCCCCCTTTGTACCCCAGTATCCTCCTCCGTCTGTCACCTCCCCCTTTGTACCCCAGTATCCTCCTCCGTCTGTCACCTCCCCCTTTGTACCCCAGTATCCTCCTCCGTCTGTCACCTCCCCCTTTGTACCCCAGTATCCTCCTCCGTCTGTCACCTCCCCCTTTGTACCCCAGTATCCTCCTCCGTCTGTCACCTCCCCCTTTGTACCCCAGTATCCTCCTCCGTCTGTCACCTCCCCCTTTGTACCCCAGTATCCTCCGTCTGTCACCTCCCCCTTTGTACCCCAGTATCCTCCTCCGTCTGTCACCTCCCCCTTGGTACCCCAGTATCCTCCTCCGTCTGTCACCTCCCCCTTTGTACCCCAGTATCCTCCTCCGTCTGTCACCTCCCCCTTTGTACCCCAGTATCCTCCTCCGTCTGTCACCTCCCCCTTGTACCCCAGTATCCTCCTCCTTCATATCTTCCTGTACATCCCTCTCTCTCTGGCCAGACCCTTTCCATCCTCCAGTTGTGTTATTAGAATCGAACACAGCACAGGATGAGGAAATGTCATGTTGATTTTTATCCATCTACCCAGTAGCGGCCTGACAATGAAAACCTCAAACCAAACTGATATGCAACCTGGTATGTTGTGTTTCACAAGTGTTGAGCCAGTGTAACCCGGGATGGAAAATGTTGGTGGTTTTCACAGTGAAACCACCAAACTCTAGTTTGTAAACCAATAACCAATAACCACATCATTGGTTTTCGCCTTCAGAGGGGAGCTCAAAATTACATGAGTATCCTCTTGTTGCATATTTCTTAAAAGCTCCCCCTCCTTTCTGTTCATTAAGACGGCAATTCTTTGGTCGAGAGCACACATCCACACAGCGTATCTAATGGTCGTTTTTGGTCCACTTTGAAAGTAAGGTCAGGATACATCAAGCACTGAGAACAATCAAGCCAGCGCAACCTCTACTGTGGGTTCCCTGTGACTTCAAGTCTAGCCATAGAGCTGTCAATGGAAAGACTAACAGCATATATATATATATATATATATATATATATATATATATATACACTGTAATGTATCTGCTCTCTCGAAAGATGAGAGTGAGCAGGAAATGAAGTTCAGCAGTGGATCGTTGTGGATGGCCGACCGCGCCCAAGGAGTCAGTAGCAAGTATCCAGTTGGAAGTTCACGTCGGCGTTACCAAAACGGACTCCGGTAGGCCATTCAGCATTTCAGTAGGCATATTGTGCCAGGTGGAATGAGACATGTAGGGTCAGAGGGTCTGAAGAAAGGGCCAATAAATAATCATCCTTACACCTCCAGGTTCAACAATAGCTGAATGTTGAAGAACTCGGGATATATAAATAAAATAATAGCATTTGGATGAACTAATTGAATCTTCAGTTCGGTTCGGTACAATGACAATATCCAGGTGCATAGTTTTCTGTATGCAGGGGTGGGTTGTTTAAGGAGCCCAGCCAGGAGGGTTGGAGCAGGGTGTGGTTTAAGGAGCCCAGCCAGGAGGGTTGGAGCAGGGTGTGGTTTAAGGAGCCCAGCCAGGAGGGTTGGAGCAGGGTGTGGTTTAAGGAGCCCAGCCAGGAGGGTTGGAGCAGGGTGTGGTTTAAGGAGCCCAGCCAGGAGGGTTGAAGCAGGGTGTGGTTTAAGGAGCCCAGCCAGGAGGGTTGGAGCAGGGTGTGGTTTAAGGAGCCCAGCCAGGAGGGTTGAAGCAGGGTGTGGTTTAAGGAGCCCAGCCAGGAGGGTTGGAGCAGGGTGTGGTTTAAGGAGCCCAGCCAGGAGGGTTGGAGCAGGGTGTGGTTTAAGGAGCCCAGCCAGGAGGGTTGGAGCAGGGTGTGGTTTCAGGAGCCCAGCCAGGAGGGTTGGAGCAGGGTGTGGTTTAAGGAGCCCAGCCAGGAGGGTTGGAGCAGGGTGTGGTTTCAGGAGCCCAGCCAGGAGGGTTGGAGCAGGGTGTGGTTTAAGGAGCCCAGCCAGGAGGGTTGGAGCAGGGTGTGGTTTCAGGAGCCCAGCCAGGAGGGTTGGAGCAGGGTGTGGTTTAAGGAGCCCAGCCAGGAGGGTTGGAGCAGGGTGTGGTTTAAGGAGCCCAGCCAGGAGGGTTGGAGCAGGGTGTGGTTTAAGGAGCCCAGCCAGGAGGGTTGGAGCAGGGTGTGGTTTCAGGAGCCCAGCCAGGAGGGTTGGAGCAGGGTGTGGTTTAAGGAGCCCAGCCAGGAGGGTTGGAGCAGGGTGTGGTTTAAGGAGCCCAGCCAGGAGGGTTGGAGCAGGGTGTGGTTTAAGGAGCCCAGCCAGGAGGGTTGGAGCAGGGTGTGGTTTAAGGAGCCCAGCCAGGAGGGTTGGAGCAGGGTGTGGTTTAAGGAGCCCAGCCAGGAGGGTTGGAGCAGGGTGTGGTTTAAGGAGCCCAGCCAGGAGGGTTGGAGAAGGGTGTGGTTTAAGGAGCCCAGCCAGGAGGGTTGGAGCAGGGTGTGGTTTAAGGAGCCCAGCCAGGAGGGTTGGAGCAGGGTGTGGTTTAAGGAGCCCAGCCAGGAGGGTTGGAGCAGGGTGTGGTTTAAGGAGCCCAGCCAGGAGGGTTGGAGCAGGGTGTGGTTTAAGGAGCCCAGCCAGGAGGGTTGGAGCAGGGTGTGGTTTAAGGAGCCCAGCCAGGAGGGTTGGAGCAGGGTGTGGTTTAAGGAGCCCAGCCAGGAGGGTTGGAGCAGGGTGTGGTTTAAGGAGCCCAGCCAGGAGGGTTGGAGCAGGGTGTTTCCATGAGTTCCAGGACATATCCTGCCCCCCCTTCCCCCCATCACATGAGTGTATGCTTCTGGTTATTTCACGGGCCATTGCAGTTAAAGACAAGAACTCAAGAAGATCAGCACACGATCCCAGTTGACTCCAGGACTTAGACACAGCCGTACTCGTACCAAACGGTCTGGGGGTCGTTGTTGGGGTCCGGGGAGGCTGGTTTGCTATCGCGACGTTCGGCAGAAGCACACCGTGCTATCTCACCGTCTTCATCGGTGTGGGAAGGGTCAGCGGGCTTGCCTTCCCTCAGCCCCTCCCTCTGCTCGGGCATGTCATCCGAGCGTTGTGCTTGGACCGCCCTCACCGGCGACACCATGGCAACCTCTCCTCGGTGGTGATAGGAGAGTGAAGTGGTAGAGGGGGCGGGGCCATTGTGAGAGATGGAGGTTGGGACTCTTTCCCTCTCCCTCTCTCTTTCCCTCTCCCTCTCTGCGTACCTCTCCGTTTGCAGGTTGAGAGAGGATGAATGGTGGAGAGGAGTTGTCGGACACCCTCCCTCTCCCGGTAAGCTGCCTGAGCCGGCGACTCGTGCAGAAAGAGGACGTTGGCTGCCATTGGTCGGCCCCCCTGGTCTTCTGAGCAGGACCTCCGGTTGCCCGGGGGGGCTGTCGTCTGCACGGTAGACGTCCGGTCCGTTGGAACGGAGCAGATCGGCCGAGGCCAGGCTGTAGGCCCTGCTCGGTGATTGGCTGTAGGCCCTGCTCGGTGATTGGCTGGGAGTTTGACCTACAGGGAGGCGGGGAAAAGGCTTAACGGTCTGGCCTGGTCTCTGATTTGCCGGCTGGACGGTGGGTGTGACATAGTTGGTGGGAGTGGCCTGTTCCCGCTCAGCCGGAGCCGAGAGGGCGGGACTTCTGGTGAAATAGTCGGCCATCAACTCTTCCTTGCTGCCGGTGGAGACCTGTTGGAAATGGAGATTCAAATAAGATACAACTTCGTTCAGTATTGTTCACATCGGCTCATTTTAGTTCAGTATTTTTCTTATATTGGTGTGCTTGATTTGCATATAGAGTGAATGGCCCACACACGGAGGGGAATTTATGCGTCAGTTTTACGGCGAAATAACGTTAAGTTACCGTCGGAGGGGACTGTATGTTACTCTCTTGTAGAAACTGTTCCAGGGACACCATCTCACTTCCTGGAGAGGAGGAGCGGGGAGGCTTTGCCCGGAACCCAGGGGTCCCACGCTGTGGTTGAGCTCTTTGAGGTGTGTGGTCATAAGGGAGGGTGGAGCTACGCGACAGGGAGGGCTGTGATTTGCTGAGAGCCATGACATCGTCGCTAGAGAGGCTGGAAGAGCGACACTGGCGATCTGAGGTCTCTGTCCAGAGATAGAGTGTTGATTAGTAGTGATCAAGGGCTATTGTTTAATCATCGACTTTTAAATGTTATGTACAAAGTTTAGTCCAAAAATAACATCACAATCAATGACATATGGTTGAGTGAGTGAGTGTGTTACTGTGTATACCCCTATAGTGGACTGGGGAGTTGGAGCCGGAGGTGTTGTGGCTCAAGTCAATCGATCCTGGACGACCATTCAGGTGGCCACGGTGACCCAAAATGGAGTCTGGGGAATTGAGATGCAAGTCTTCATTGAAAACCAAACCTGGAAAATAAATACAAATACACATGGTAGTTAAGGAATAACCTACATAAATCCAATGCTTTTAACTAGGGACACACGTTTAAAAAGGAAATGCTGCTCCTGCAAGGTTCTGTCGCTTATTGCAACAGATCAGTCAATCTTAATCTTGCTTTCAGTGTTTGGTTGTTGAACACAACATGAAACTACAAACATTTTTAATGTTGGAAGATTGACAAATAGGGTCATAGAAAAGCTTGATGAATGTTTAATAATCGACCAAATTAAAACACTGTTTAAAGCATGCTTTCTTAGAACAGTTATCAGAGGCGCTTCTTACGGAGCATTCAATTAAACTGATAAAGGAAAAAGTATTAAATTGACCCGTCAAAGAGTCAATTTATAGTTGGATTTAAAAAACATTATTAAACTGCTTTTAAAAGAGGTCTTTAAAAATGCTTTCAAAAGAGATAATGTAGTATGTAGGTAGTCTATGTAGGTATTTCAACACTGAGAATGGCTATACCAGAGACCCCCATTCTATTTAATTATACCAGGATGGTAATAATTACAATTATTGGAATAGGTTGATCTCACGTATCAACAAAGAGGTGTGGCTGGGTAATGTTGGGATACTTTTAACAATGTGTGAATTTATTTTCCAAGATATTCTGGTTTTAAATATAAACTTCAATCAGGTTGACTCAGAGTTTTGGAAATCTATTTTTAGAAGGGCGGCAGAGATAGATTAATTGTATTTTTGGTATTTGGGCTCTCATCATTTGTTTTTGAGTATGCCTTTGAATGAGTTCAACACTGGTTCAACAAATATGTAAGTACGCTTGAGCTTGGTGGAAAAATATGAAGGAAATGGAGTGTAATCGGTAGACTACATTCACCTAGCGGCCATATTGGCGAGTTGGGTGGGGGAAACCTTGTATCATTTTTGGAAACCATGAAAACCCAACACATTCTTTTTTCTGTCTTTAATCGATTAACGCAGATAGCATTTAAAACACATTTCGATTTAGTGTTCTTCATTTATTGGATTTCCCCAATGAGTCTAAGTTTCCCCATACAACCTTCTAATATGGCCACAAGGTGGCTTTAATGATCCATAAAAATGCATTTTTGATAAGCTTAATGCGTTATGTGTTAAAAGTCTTGAAATGGGTAAGTTATTAGTCCTTCATTCATTCTTTCTGTGGCCCAATTCTTCCTCCATGAATGCAACTCTACAATAGAGAAATGAAGCACTGTTGCCTTACCTCTGGGCCTGCAGCCAGCTCCTTGAGCCAGCCTGGAGCTAGAGTTACCCGCCAGGCCCAGGGCCTGTTGGCTGGGAGTAGAACGGAGAGCTTGCTGCCCTGAGAAGATTCAATCCATACAATCAGCTGACTCAACTTTGTCTTCTCCTATTTGTTATTATTTTTGAATGAACAATGGAAGGCTACGTCAGCCAAACGTATTACTATCATTAGACATTAGCAACATTTACATTACCATATTTAATAAACTGCCAAGTTTGCAACTCAAGCTATACCAATTTTGAAACGAAAGACAAACAAATATAAAATGATGACCTTGTCCCTCTCCTTCAGTAACATTCTCATTGCTGCCCCCTGGTGTACTATTACGGTACAAGCCGCGTCCCCTGTCACTAAAACCTGTAGAAAAACACAATGTGATTCAGATGTAGGAGTATTTATCATCCTACTCCACAGACACTTTTAGGCCCAAACAGCAAAAGCGCAGCACTGTATGGGTAGAAGCTTAGAACCATGGCAGCAAAAATAATGTGTGTGGAACTGTGTGTGTTGAAAATCCATAGGAAAGCGTAAGTCTGCACTTAAACAGTTAATTATTTTATGTTCGGAGGACCAGAGTTAGTCTGGCAGAGACAGAGACAGCTATTAACAGTTGGATACAGGACTTAAGCACTTTCTCTATCCAAGCAGGACTCAAGTGCCCATATTATGGCATGACGGAAGTAGTGCCGGTTGGCTGATTGGAAGCATGTTATTATTAGGTAAAGCACAGAAGGAGATTGAGGACAGGATCCAGAGTATCTAAGGAAACACACAGGACCCATTCCAAAACGGAAGCTCAGATCACAGAGACCAGAAAGGGAAGTGGCCATGGGAATACAATTCAAAACAACACGTAGGTCCTTGACAGAAATAAAAGGAAGCATTCACCACATGGTTCTCCACGATGCCATGGCAACCAGCGCTCATCTCATTCAACAGAAGGAATACCTCTGTTTTCAACAAAACAAAAACTGTTTGGAGAAAGCTTCTACTGCACAGTATATACCACTGACTATTGGGCAATGAAGGAACACATCTGATTGAAAGTGGTTACTGAAGATGTCGGTTTGAGGCAGGTGTGACATGTGTTGGATGCCAGACATGGCCCCGAAGCATTATTTATAGTCTTGATGCGCCGTTTTTCAAGTGCACTAGCAGTCCATGCAAGGCCTTGGCATTCAGATTGTGTATGCATACTGCCCACACTCTGTTCACGGGGCTAAACATTTTCAGAAGTGTGCAACATGCACCATCCGCCGTATGAACTGTGCAGAAAGAATTATGCACGGGTCATAGTTGCACGGCAACTATAAATTAGGCTTAAAGGGTTAGCACTTCAGAGCAGTTAACATAACAGAGGATACTATGTTCCGTCCATCAGAGAATATATACAGCAGCACAGCTTCTACAGTGGACCAGTGAGCAGCTGTCAGAGGTCAGTGGACCAGTGAGCAGAGGTCAGTGGACCAGTGAGCAGAGGTCAGTGGACCAGTGAGCAGCTCTCAGAGGTCAGTGGACCAGTGAGCAGCTCTCAGAGGTCAGTGGACCAGTGAGCAGCTCTCAGAGGTCAGTGGACCAGTGAGCAGAGGTCAGTGAACCAGTGAGCAGAGGTCAGTGGACCAGTGAGCAGCTCTCAGAGGCCAGTGGACCAGTGAGCAGCTCTCAGAGGTCAGTGGAACAGTGAGCATAGGTCAGTGGACCAGTGAGCAGAGGTCAGTGGACCAGTGACCAGCTCTCAGAGGTCAGTGGACCAGTGAGCAGAGGTCAGTGGACCAGTGACCAGCTCTCAGAGGTCAGTGGACCAGTGAGCAGCTGTCAGAGGTCAGTGGACCAGTGAGCAGAGGTCAGTGGACCAGTGAGCAGCTCTCAGAGGTCAGTGGACCAGTGAGCAGCTGTCAGAGATCAGTGGACCAGTGAGCAGCTCTCAGAGGTCAGTGGACCAGTGAGCAGCTCTCAGAGCTCAGTGGACCAGTGAGCAGAGGTCAGTGGACCAGTGAGCAGAGGTCAGTGGACCAGTGAGCAGCTCTCAGAGGTCAGTGGACCAGTGAGCAGCTCTCAGAGGTCAGTGGACCAGTGAGCAGAGGTCAGTGGACCAGTGAGCAGCTCTCAGAGGTCAGTGGACCAGTGAGCAGAGGTCAGTGGACCAGTGAGCAGCTCTCAGAGGTCAGTGGACCAGTGAGCAGAGGTCAGTGGACCAGTGAGCAGCTCTCAGAGGTCAGTGGACCCGGTAGCAGCTCTCAGAGGTCAGTGGACCAGTGAGCAGAGGTCAGTGGACCAGTGAGCAGCTCTCAGAGGTCAGTGGACCAGTGAGCAGAGGTCAGTGGACCAGTGAGCAGAGGTCAGTGGACCAGTGAGCAGCTCTCAGAGGCCAGTGGACCAGTGAGCAGCTCTCAGAGGTCAGTGGACCAGTGAGCAGCTCTCAGAGGTCAGTGGACCCGGTAGCAGCTCTCAGAGGTCAGTGGACCAGTGAGCAGCTCTCAGAGGTCAGTGGACCAGTGAGCAGCTCTCAGAGGCCAGTGGACCAGTGAGCAGCTCTCAGAGGTCAGTGGACCAGTGAGCAGCTCTCAGAGGTCAGTGGACCAGTGAGCAGCTGTCAGAGGTCAGTGGACCAGTGAGCAGCTCTCAGAGGTCAGTGGACCAGTGAGCAGCTCTCAGAGGTCAGTGGACCAGTGAGCAGCTCTCAGAGGTCAGTGGACCAGTGAGCAGCTGTCAGAGGTCAGTGGACCAGTGAGCAGCTCTCAGAGGCCAGTGGACCAGTGAGCAGCTATCAGAGGCCAGTGGACCAGTGAGCAGCTCTCAGAGGCCAGTGGACCAGTGAGCAGAGGTCAGTGGACCAGTGAGCAGCTGTCAGAGGTCAGTGGACCAGTGAGCAGAGGTCAGTGGACCAGTGAGCAGCTGTCAGAGGTCAGTGGACCAGTGAGCAGAGGTCAGTGGACCAGTGAGCAGCTGTCAGAGGTGCCGTACAGTCTGCATACAGCCGAGCCAATGCATTACACTCCCCCCCTACTTACTGTCCTACTGGCTGGCTGAGGATTAGCACCTGGTTTGGTCCTGAGTGTGCTTTAATTGAAACACTTCAGTTCAAGTATTTAAGTCGGTTGTCGATGTGTACTGTGTATACATATATCTGTCTAAGCTAAAAAGGGTCACCTAAAAAATAATTCGAGTTAGTGTTCTTGTAGAGGGTCTGGTGGTTGGAGGTCAACGTGATGAGGAGCATGCTCTGGATATGACATCAGAGCCCTCCCCCTGCAGTGATTGGCTGAGTGATGGGCGTGACGGGAGTGATTGGTTGAGTGATGATGTCGACGTTGGGGTGGTCAGCCGAGGACCACAGTCGGAGTCGTCTAGAAAGAGAGAGGCGTGGCGGGCGCATAGCGGGGTGAGAGGTGGATGAGGGGAGGAGCTTGTCTTGACTTTTGCTGCGCAGGAAATTGAAGCTTTTCAGGTTGGAAGGTACTGAGGGGGAGAGAAACGGAGCGTCGGAATAAAAAGGGGAAAATATAGGAATACAATGAACATGACAGGAGAGGAAGATGACAAAAGGAAGATAAGAAATGACAGATAAGATAGAGAGAGGTAATATAAGGGAGAAATTCCAGCACAATGGATAGTGGAGTTGCAATTTAGAGGCATAAAGAGAAATGGGAAAATGGGAATGAATTGAGTTAATATTGACAGACTACAGACTATAAGGAAACATGCAATTAGAATAAAATCAGAATGCAATACGATTCTGTAAAGAGTAAACCCAGAAGAAAGAGACATGCAACAAACTGGAGTCAATATTAATATAATATCGTGATATGAACTGTTTAGATTATTACCGAACACAAAAATGAAAAAAAAATAGTCTAGTGAGAAGAAGTGGGAACAGTGCTGTCACTTATATGGGTAGTTCGGAATTTTGGACATAGGGTCGGATTCCCAAGTTAGCCTTGGTGTTCTTTATCATTGGAGACACATCAACACATTTTCATTCAGGCTAGTGCACGGCAACGGGCAATACTAGCCTGCTAATAAAACAGTGTTACCCCCCTTTCACAGTACACCCGAGGTAAATCAATTATAACGCCAGACTATAGATGTAAATGTCTGTGTTGATAGAATAATGTTATAAAACTAACCTTGCATGAATCATCGCATTTTGAGGGACCACTTTCTCAGCAGCAGCGGAATATAACCTAGGTATCAGTTCGCCGCTGCCGTAGCCTACTACCAGGAATATAACACTGGTGCTGAGACACAGCAAATACCTCAAAATGTCAAGCTCTGAAAGGACGGACAAGCAATAGGCTTGTGCAGATTCAATAAAAGAACAAAACTAAGTATGAGCAGCCATGTTAATCTCAGTGTAGGAAACTGCTTTAAGACAACCTACTGCATTCAGAGCATCTTCACGTTCATAATCTCAGTGTAGTAACTGCTTTAAGACAAGCTACTGCATTCAGAGCATCTTCACGTTCATAATCTCAGTGTAGTAACTGCTTTAAGACAAGCTACTGCATTCAGAGCATCTTCACGTTCATAATCTCAGTGTAGTAACTGCTTTAAGATAAGCTACTGCATTCAGAGCATCTTCACGTTCATAATCTCAGTGTAGTAACTGCTTTAAGATAAGCTACTGCATTCAGAGCATGTTCACGTTCATAATGTGGCAAATTAGATCCATCAACTGTTTGGCATAATCAATACCTATATCTAAATAATATAATATATAGGTATCTATATAATATAATAGATAATATCACAGCCAAAAGATGTGTGCGCCTCCGGATGATATTATGAATTAAAGACTGCGTTGGGTTCTCGTCACGGTACTTCCACAACAAGTAAAGACTCGTAGTGGAGGTTATCTCGGTCAGAGTCCTGCACAGGTTCAGGTACCCGATGGGTGACCCGCACAATCTCGATGAAAAAATAATGTAGGTACTGTGTGGGACACGGGTGCTGGTCGGGTCGGACGCCTGGACAGCGCGGTTCGGTCGTGGGTTTGCGATTGCGAGCGAGACTACTCCGGTGCGGGAGACGTTATTCAGGAGCAGAGGGGTAAACAAAACCTTCCACAGTGGATGATGTGCTTTCACACATCGGCGTCCGTTTCAATTTATAGCGGGTCTGGTCGGGTACGGAATGGAATTCTCGGGTATGGGGGGGTGCGGGATTCCAAAATAAGACCCGTGTATTGATTCTCATCCATGGTGGAGAAAGAATTTGGGGAAGAAACGTTGGCTTTGACTCTCTGAAGTCCAGATTGAACTGCAACTTCAGATTGATGTGGTATGTGATTGTCTCCCGCCGAGGCCCCACGGTCCGCGCCGAGGCCCCACGGTCCGCGCCGAGGCCCCACGGTCCGCGGCGAGGCCCCACGGTCCGCGCCGAGGCCCCACGGTCCGCGGCGAGGCCCCACGGTCCGCGCCGAGGCCCCACGGTCCGCGGCGAGGCCCCACGGTCCGCGGCGAGGCCCCACGGTCCGCGCCGAGGCCCCACGGTCCGCGCCGAGGCCCCACGGTCCGCGCCGAGGCCCCACGGTCCGCGCCGAGGCCCCACGGTCCGCGGCAGTGGGGCCTCGGCGCGCGGCGGTGGGCCCTCGGCGCGGACCGTGGGGCCTCGGCGGGAGACAATCGCGGGCCACAATCCCTTTCTCCTCCATGTCACAGTTCAGTCTATTTCAGATTGATGTGGAAGTGGAAGAACCAGAAACGTGGGAGAACCCAACGCAGTCGTTGGAGAGGATATTATGAATAAACGACTGCGTCCGGTTCTCCGGCCCTTCTAGCAGGCAAGCACAGTTCTACTGACATGACGTCAAACCTGTCATTTGATGTCAGGTCAGGAGAAATGTAAGGACAGCTGGGCCAAGGGGAGACTGGGGTAGACGGAGGGAAGACAAATCTTTTTTTTAATATTATAATAGCGATTTTATAATGGTAAAACGCCAGTTCTGTATCGGTGAAGTATTGCTTTAAGCAGGAGTACTTGGGGTTAAGAGGGAGAGCAGGCATCGACACATGGGAGGCTCTGGGAGTACTGTAGCATTGATTACCGCCACAGTGTACCAGCTACCGATATTTGTATTGTTATATTTGACTTATAGACATGAATCGACCCAGATGTATAGGATAATGAAGTCAGGCTAAAACATTCCCATTTGACGATGCTGAAATAAGCACACAGTTATAACTTATAATTTATTTTGGCTTTGCACTGAGAGCTATAGATCTGACAAACCTACAAGTCATATGATTATCCCGAGTAACTCCCAGGCAGCAGAAGGCCACCACACAGTCTACCCTCTACCTACCATCACTACTTCAAACTACAACCGCTCAAAGGCTTTAGGTAGTTTGCTGGGCAATGCTGAAAGTTTTGTTTGGGTGGGGGGGAACGTGTGTCTGTCTGTCTGTCTGTCTGTCTGTCTGAGGGAGAGAAAGAGAGCATGCTGTTACCTCGGCTGCCCGGTGTGAGCGCTGGACTGCTGTGCTGATTGAAGACTTGGCTGCCGTTGTCTGGCGTGTCACTTCCCATCCGCGGGGGGAGCGGTGGCGGGTGGTCGTCGTCGGGCAGGAGCAGGGCCGGTGGCGAGGGCAGGGGGATGTCTGGGGCGCCCCTGGCCCTCTCCCAGTCTTCATCCTTGTCCCTGCTGCCGCTCTCCTTCCGTGGTTTGATGAGCTTAGCGAGCGCCTTGGCCCCTGCCCAGTGGCTCCTCCTGGTCAAAACACACACGGCCGTCACACTGGGCCTCACTCACTGGGCCTCACTGGGTCTCACTGGGACTCACCGGGACTCACTCACTGGGCCTCACTCACTGGGCCTCACTGGGTCTCACTGGGACTCACCGGGACTCACTCACTGGGCCTCACTCACTGGGACTCACTGGGTCTCACTGGGACTCACCGGGACTCACTCACTGGGTCTCACTGGGACTCACTCACTGGGCCTCACTCACTGGGCCTCACTGGGTCTCACTGGGACTCACCGGGACTCACTCACTGGGTCTCACTGGGACTCACTCACTGGGCCTCACTCACTGGGCCTCACTGGGTCTCACTGGGACTCACCGGGACTCACTCACTAGGTCTCACTGGGACTCACTCACTGGGCCTCACTCACTGGGACTCACTGGGTCTCACCGGGACTCACTCACTGGGCCTCACTCACTGGGACTCACTGGGACTCACTCACTGGGCCTCACTCACTGGGCCTCACTCACTGGGACTCACTCACTGGGCCTCACTCACTGGGCCTCACTCACTGGGACTCACTGGGTCTCACTGGGACTCACTCACTGGGCCTCACTCACTGGGCCTCACTCACTGGGCCTCACTCACTGGGCCTCACTGGGTCTCACTGGGACTCACCGGGACTCACTCACTGGGCCTCACTCACTGGGACTCACTGGGTCTCACTGGGACTCACCGGGACTCACTCACTGGGACTCACTCACTGAGACTCACTCACTGGGACTCACCGGGACTCACTCACTGGGCCTCACTCACTGGGACTCACTGGGTCTCACCGGGACTCACTCACTGGGCCTCACTCACTGGGACTCACTGGGACTCACTCACTGGGCCTCACTCACTGGGCCTCACTCACTGGGACTCACTGGGTCTCACTCACTGGGCCTCACTCACTGGGCCTCACTCACTGGGACTCACTGGGTCTCACTCACTGGGCCTCACTCACTGGGCCTCACTGGGTCTCACTGGGACTCACCGGGACTCACTCACTGGGCCTCACTCACTGGGACTCACTGGGTCTCACTGGGACTCACCGGGACTCACTCACTGGGACTCACTCACTGAGACTCACTCACTGGGACTCACCGGGACTCACTCACTGGGCCTCACTCACTGGGACTCACTGGGTCTCACCGGGACTCACTCACTGGGCCTCACTCACTGGGACTCACTGGGACTCACTCACTGGGCCTCACTCACTGGGCCTCACTCACTGGGACTCACTCACTGGGCCTCACTCACTGGGCCTCACTCACTGGGACTCACTGGGTCTCACTGGGACTCACTCACTGGGCCTCACTCACTGGGCCTCACTGGGTCTCACTAGGACTCACTCACTGGGCCTCACTCACTGGGCCTCACTGGGTCTCACTGGGACTCACCGGGACTCACTCACTGGGCCTCACTCACTGTGACTCACTCACTGGGCCTCACTCACTGGGACTCACTGGGTCTCACCGGGACTCACTCACTGGGCCTCACTCACTGGGACTCACTGGGACTCACTCACTGGGCCTCACTCACTGGGCCTCACTCACTGGGACTCACTGGGTCTCACTGGGACTCACTCACTGGGCCTCACTCACTGGGCCTCACTCACTGGGACTCACTCACTGGGCCTCACTCACTGGGCCTCACTCACTGGGCCTCACTCACTGGGCCTCACTCACTGGGACTCACGGGGTCTCACTGGGACTCACTCACTGGGACTCACTCACTGAGACTCACTGGGACTCACTGGGTCTCACTGGGACTCACTCACTGGGACTCACTGGGACTCGTCTCACTGGGACTCGTCTCACTGGGACTCACTGGGACTCATCTCACTGGGACTCACTGGGACTCATCTCACTGGAACTCGTCTCACTGGGACTCACTGGGTCTCACCGGGACTCACTCACTGGGACTCATCTCACTGGGACTCGTCTCACTGGGACTCACTCACTGGGACTCACTGGGTCTCACCGGGACTCACTCACGGGGTCTCACTGGGACTCACCGGGACTCACTCACTGGGCCTCACTCACTGGGCCTCACTCACTGGGCCTCACTCACTGGGACTCACTCACTGGGACTCACTGGGTCTCACTGGGACTCACTCACTGGGACTCACTGGGACTCGTCTCACTGGGACTCACTGGGTCTCACTGGGACTCACTCACTGGGACTCACTCACTGGGACTCACTGGGACTCGTCTCACTGGGACTCGTCTCACTGGGACTCATCTCACTGGGACTCACTGGGACTCACCGGGACTCACTCACTGGGACTCACTCACTGGGACTCACTGAGACTCACTCACTGGGACTCACTGGGACTCATCTCACTGGGACTCATCTAACTGGGACTCACTGGACTCGTCTCACTGGGACTCGTCTCACTGGGACTCACTGGGACTCGACCCACTGGGACTCGTCTCACTGGGACTCGTCTCACTGGGACTCGTCTCACTGGGACTCACTGGGACTCATCTCACTGGGACTCGTCTAACTGGGACTCACTGGACTCGTCTCACTGGGACTCGTCTCACTGGGACTCACTGGGTCTCACTGGGACTCACTGGGACTCGTCTCACTGGGACTCACTGGGACTCGTCTCACTGGGACTCGTCTCACTGGGACTCACTGGGACTCACTGGGACTCGTCATTCTGGGACTCGACTCACTGGGACTCGACTCACTGGGACTCGTCTCACTGGGACTCACTGGGACTCGACTCACTGGGACTCGTCATTCTGGGACTCGTCTCACTGGGACTCACTGGGACTCGTCTCACTGGGACTCACTGGGACTCGTCTCACTGGGACTCACTGGGACTCGTCTCACTGGGACTCACTGGGACTCGTCTCACTGGGACTCACTGGGACTCGTCTCACTGGGACTCGTCTCACTGGGACTCGTCATTCTGGGACTCGTCTCACTGGGACTCGTCATTCTGGGACTCGTCTCCCTGGAACTCACTGGGACTCGTCATTCTGGGACTCGTCTCACTGGGAATCACTGGGACTCGTCTCACTGGGACTCACTGGGACTCGACTCACTGGGACTCGTCTCACTGGGACTCACTGGGACTCGTCTCACTGGGATTCACTGGGACTCGTCATTCTGGGACTCGTCTCACTGGGACTCACTGGGACTCGACTCACTGGGACTCGTCTCACTGGGACTCACTGGGACTCGTCTCACTGGGACTCACTGGGACTCGTCTCACTGGGACTCACTGGGACTCGTCTCACTGGGACTCACTGGGACTCGTCTCACTGGGACTCACTGGGACTCGTCTCACTGGGACTCGTCTCACTGGGACTCATCATTCTGGGACTCGTCTCACTGGGACTCGTCTCCCTGGGACTCACTGGGACTCGTCATTCTGGGACTCGTCTCACTGGGACTCACTGGGACTCGACTCACTGGGACTCGTCTCACTGGGACTCACTGGGACTCGTCTCACTGGGACTCGTCATTCTGGGACTCATCTCAATGTTTTTGTTGTTATCACTTCAAATAACTTTATTTCATACCACACTATTTCTACTTCCTTCTGCTCTGTAAAATGATGAAATGCTGTACGATAGAGACTCGGAAATGGTTGCTTTATATTAGAGCGATTAAGAGCGAGATTTCACACATTAATTATATAGTGTTTAAACACTAAAGATAGATCTCCATGTATTTACTTTTTAGGCGTTGGGTCATGGAACTTGTACTGGTCCATAATCTTCTCCTCCAGCTTCTCCTTGTGGCGCCGCAGAGCATTCAGCTTATCACTGAAGTGAAGGGTTAGAAAACACAACATGACTCCAGTAGTTACACTGATAACAGGATTAAGCTACATGCAGTAGATCAGTAGATACCATGTTGCTCCAAAAAGATACTGTAAACCCATCTACATATGATAATAAGCAGGAGAAGTCATTTGGACAAAGCGGTTATATCAATCACTGCAGATGTCGAGTCGTCGAAGGCAGAACACTCGACTTGATCTTTAGGATGTGACGATGAAAACCATTCATAAAAGGTAATGTCATTCAAACTTAAACAGGGCAAAACGGTTAGGAGAAAAGGGAAGAGGCGTGGTGAACTAGATCCACAACTTCAGGATATAAACCCTGCTGTACATCACACATGGTTGAAACCCCCAAGACCAGGGTAGTGCCTAAAGCAGAGGCCTTGAGGCAGAGCACAGGGGCCTCCAGCAGAGCACAGGGGCCTCCAGCAGAGCACAGGGGCCTCCAGCAGAGCATAGGGGCCTCCAGCAGAGCATAGGGGCCCCCAGCAGAGCACAGGGGCCTCCAGCAGAGCACAGGGGCCTCCAGCAGAGCACAGGGGCCTCCAGCAGAGCACAGGGGCCTCCAGCAGAGCATAGGGGCCCCCAGCAGAGCATAGGGGCCTCCAGCAGAGCATAGGGGCCTCCAGCAGAGCATAGGGGCCCCCAGCAGAGCACAGGGGCCTCCAGCAGAGCATAGGGGCCCCCAGCAGAGACCATCCACAGAGCACAGTTGTAGTTACATGTAGAGCTTCTGCTCGGCGTGGTACAGCTCCTTGCTCTCCATGCTCCTCTCCAGCAGTGTGTGGTTCTGCTGACTCAGCAGGCTGATCTGGCTCAGCAGGTGGTGGTTCTCCTCCTCCAGGTTCCCCTTCAATCGAGTCAGCAGCTACACGCACACGGAACACACCATTAAAAAGACATAATCTTGATGTATAAAGAGAGAAGGCCAACAGCACAATAGGACAGCGGGGACATGCTGTCTTCCACAGGTTGTATTTAACCAGACAAGGACCTGTGCATAAGGTTTGATCTCCTTGGAAAAACGACACTAGAACAAATAAATATAATAGCAGTTATCATGCAACTGAGCCACATAAACCCCCATAAAATACTCGAAAACGAGGAACAACCAAGTGACGACCCAAACACATGTCATTACCTCACAATGGTTATCCACCTTGACCATCGATAGGTCCAAAAATCGGTTCTGCTCCATCAGCGAATCGTATTGCTTCATACATTGGCTTGTTTCTGTTTTGGCGGAGCTTAGCAAGCTCTTCAGCTCATTGGTTCGTTGCTGCAGCCCCTCAAACTCCTCATAATGCTGGGATTGGCTTTGTGTCATTCTGGTGAGATGGATTTAAAGTCAAAAGTAATGAATGATGGTTAGAGGACTGTCATTCCACACACATAAACAAAACATGATTCAAATCAACGTATAGACAGACAAAGAATGGTAAATCCCAGAGTCTCTGAAAATACAGAAGGATAGGCAGCGTTGCTGTTCCTTAAAGGCTGAATTATACTTCTGTGTCTAACAGCTGTGGGGAGCGTGGCTCTCTGTCAAGACGTGTACGCTGAAGTCAGGGTTCGGTTCATACCTCGGTTCAGACATCACGGTTCGGTACAATGAAGGGAAAAGAAAAAACAAAAATGCAGAAGGCGATTCTTTTTCATTGTCTCAGGTTGTACCAACTAGTGCATACAGTCTCTCCCCTGAGCTAGCTGCCACAGCCTGAACTGTGTAATCTTAGATCTTAGACTCCATCCGTAACTTGTAAACAAAATAAGACAACCAGTTATAAAACTGAAAATTTAGCATGTGTTATTTATGAAACTGCAAAGTAGATAGAATTCGCGCATTTCCACCGGAGGGTGCGGGTCGGTTCAGAGCGGCTTGGTGGAGAAGTGAAGGTGAGGTTCGGCGCAGCTCGGTTATGGTTCGCGTTTCCACCACCGACAGCACAGCTATGGTGGGGGGGGTTAAACCGGACCGCGATAGCCGCGGCAGCTACGTTAGCAGAGAGGGAGGGAGGTGGGTGCAGGGAGGAGGGAGCAGATAGAAAGGGAGGGAGAAGAGAGGGAGGAGGAGTGAGTGAGGGTGAAGGATGGAGCAGGTAGGGAGGAGGAGAGAGTGAGGGTGAGGGAGGAAGAAGCAGGGAGGGAGGGAGCAGAGAGGGAGGAGGAGAGAGGGAGGATGAAGGATGGAGCAGGGAGGAGGGAGCAGGGAGGAGGGAGAAGAGAGGGAGGAGGAGAGAGTGAGGGTGAGGGAGGAAGAAGCAGGGAGGGAGGGAGAAGAGAGGGAGGAGGAGAGAGGGAGGATGAAGGATGGAGCAGGGAGGAGGGCGAAGACAGGGAGGAGGAGAGAGGGAGGATGAAGGATGGAGCAGGGAGGAGGGAGCAGAGAGGGAGGAGGAGAGAGTGAGGGTGAGGGAGGAAGAAGCAGGGAGGGAGGGAGGGAGAAGAGAGGGAGGAGGAGAGAGGGAGGAGGAGAGAGGGAGGATGAAGGATGGAGCAGGGAGGAGGGAACAGGGAGGAGGGAGAAGAGAGGGAGGAGGAGAGAGTGAGGGTGAGGGAGGAAGAAGCAGGGAGGGAGGGAGAAGAGAGGGAGGAGGAGAGAGGGAGGAGGAGAGAGGGAGGATGAAGGATGGAGCAGGGAGGAGGGAGCAGAGATGGAGGAGGAGAGAGGGAGGATGAAGGATGGAGCAGGGAGGAGGGAGAAGAGAGGGAGGATGAGAGAGGGAGGATGAAGGATGGAGGAGGGAGGAGGGAGCAGAGAGGGAGGAGGAGAGAGGGAGGATGAAGGATGGAGCAGGGAGGAGGAAGAAGAGAGGGAGGAGGAGAGGGAGGATGAAGGATGGAGCAGGGAGGAGGGAGCAGAGATGGAGGCTGCAGGAAGGGAGGGTGAGGGAGGAGCAGAGAGGCAGGGAGAGAGTGGTCTTATGCTATAAGACAACCACTACAGATAGAATGGGGATTTCTATCGATTAAATATATACTTAGGCGCAGGTCCCAACATACCGGTCTACTTCTGCCTTAAGTTGCAGACTCTCTTGCTGCAGGAGCCGATTCTTTTCCACCTCCTGGTTTAGCTCCTCCTTCTCTTTCAGGCCACGCCCCTCTTGTGCCTCCCACTTCTCTTTGTGCTGCAGTAAGGAACAGTACCTATGGTTGGAGATATAAGGGGGAAAGGAGAATAAAAGAGAAATCTTGAATACAAGCAAAGCAATTTTTAAATGAATTTTATTAATTGACCTGAATAAAGAGCGCTTAATTTAACTGACGCTAATAAATCAAGTTAAAACAGCGGTCGCTAGATTATAGGAGTAATGCCTCGAGAATCGAATTTTATCACATAATTACACTTACAGAATATAGTACATTACAATTACTTGCCAACAGGGGCTCAGAACAATGTAGAAACCAAATTACAACTACAGAATATCTAGCCACGTGAGACCATCCTGATCTCACATTCTGTGTCTCTCTGCAGAGTCTGGCTTTCAGATGTTCAAAGCCTTTTCCAAAAATGTGAAAACGAAAGTGGCCACATTGGTTTGGCTCATGACGAACAAGGACCACTGCATTTCACCAAGAAAATAAAGAAATGGGAAGTTCAGATCTATGGATCAATCAAAACTGTTTTTTATCAGAAATAAACTCAATAACGATGTTTAAAGACATAAAAACTACATAGAAGTCGGTTTTCGGATTATAATCAGTTTCGGATTAAAATCTGTTTTTTTACGTAAAGGTCTACTAGCGTTACTTGGGCGTGCAAACCACAAACTCTCGCACGAGTGATTCAGCATCAAGCGAAATTCTAGGGGGAGTTGAAATGATTGAACTCGAGGGAACTCTGAACTGGCATGGTCCACGTAGGACGCCTGTTGACTCACTTGTTGTGAAGCGCTCTGTGCTCGCCCTCCAGGGCCCTCTGCTTGACCTTCAGGGCGGCGTGCTGGCTGATGAGCTGCTCGTACTCGTGTGCCTGCCGCTCGTGGACGTTGAGCAGACGCTCGTGGTCACTCAGCACGTTCTCACGGCCCTGCCACGCTTCGTCGCGCTGACGGTGCCACGACTCCACCTCTGTCTCCAGGGCTACCACCTGCCCCTGAAGCACGGCATTCTGGGCCATGAGGGAGGCGCTCTGTGAGGAGAGCGTGGAGTTCTCCACCTGAGAACACATGGAGTATTAACGTTTAGCACAACAAACTGAATGACCTATACTAATTAACTATGGTGGTATGACATCAGGGGCATTGGGGCAACCCTGAGGGGGCGCTGTTATGTAAGGGATAATGTACAGAACGCCGGTCATTATCGGGAAAATAAGCCCCGACAGGTCGGACAGGACACCGACGCGAAGAGGAGGCGTCTTGCTTCGCCCTGAATTTTTCGATAATGACCGGCGACGTTCTATACATTATCCCGCTTATTACATGGCTACTTGCCAAAACGAAAAAATAACTTCACGGTGTGTCTTTTTACAATTTATTTGGTAGCAGCATTCGTAGTGGAGCAGAGAAATAGTCCGCCAAAGACGTTGACGTCGCTTAGCAACTGAGTAAGCTGGGGTTGATAAGTTACCGGACTACTTGCGGAGTGATACGAAAGACGGCAAAAAGTCCACTTTCCTTGATAGCGGCCAATTAAACTCAGCAACGGTGAATTATCAAAGATAATTCACGGCCCTGCCACGCTAAGACCCTCATTATACTACCAAAGAAGTATCGGGCTACTTCCATCCTTGTAAGTGGTTTAATATAGCGATTTCTTTTTTACCATGAGAGATGCCCTTAGCATTCCAACGTAGAGCATTTTGGTAGAATCGGCTAAAAACAGCCAACTTTAGAATGCGTCGTATAGACGTTTTTTTGATCCTCAACAAACGATCGAACTTGTATCAGTGAATTATCAAAGATAATTCACTGCTGGAAGTTGTGAAGGGCCCATGCAAGTGAACGGAGGGTTCCACGGCATTGAGAAGAGCTGTGTAATAAACTGTTATACTTGATACGGCTGTGTGACTTTGGGAGCGTGTGGATGATCACTTGGCCCGAGTAAGACTGATTGGACTCTTGGGCTGGGTGAAGTAGCACACCTGTTAAAGGGGAAATCCGGTGTAAAATGGATCTGGGATATGTTTAGTATGATAACGAGTTTGAACGTTCGTTGGGTAGCAAAAAAACGCTTATACGACGCATTCTTAAGTTGGCTTTTTTAGCAGATGGCATTGATGACCATGTAAGTGTACAGATAGTTTATTAAAATGACATTTTATACACACAACACCTTCAGTGGTTCACCCGTCGACGCCATCTTGTTTTTAAGACTCGATAAGTCGGTTGACGAACACAGAGAATGGCATGTTGTTGACGGATGTAGGGCTGTACACGTGAACAAGGGAACTAGGGGTGTTAGTTCTGTGTTCGTCAATCGACTTACGAGTCTTACAAACAAGATGGTGTCGACGGGTGAACTACTGAAGGTGTAAAATCTCCTTTTTTATTAACTATCTGTACACTTAGAAAGTTAACAATGCCTCGTTTTACATGTTAAGACCCTCATTATACTACCAAAGAAGTATCGGGCTACTTCCATCCTTGTAAGTGGTTTAATATAGCGATTTCTTTTTTACCATGAGAGATGCCCTTAGCACTCCAACATATAGCATTTTGGTAGAATCGGCTCAAACAGCCAACTTTAGAATGCGTCGTATAGACGTTTTTTTGCTCCTCAATGAACGTTCGAACTTGTATCATACTAAACATATCCCAGATCCATTTTACACCGGATTTCCCCTTTAAACCAGACATCACCCCACCAACTCAAGTCCATCACCTGCATGTCAACATGGACCAACAGTGCAGTGTTCCGATATCCACACTTCCCGTACTTACTAAACTGAGTTTGAGTACATAGGGCGTTCCAATTAAGATCGAGGGGAAAGGAAATGTACTGAAAGGACCTGGATGGTGTAGACAAAACGCTCAAACCGTGTGTGTGGCTTGATATTCACTTTTCATACTCAACGGCAGCCAACGTCGGCGCATTCATCACATAGCCTGCATTGATGGAGTCATTTTGTAGCTGTTAAAGCTTTTTATAACTGCTAGGCGTAAAAGGTTCAATGTTCAAAGAGGGATTTTTTGGGTGGAGGAGGAGCCGCGGCGGGAGTCTTGATGGAGATTTCAATCATTCTCTGTGTATAGATCAGACAGCAGGGCAACAGCCTGAATGAAAGGAAGCATAATGGTCCACCTGAAAAATAATGTTCTGCTGGAAACCCTGAAGAGGACATATTATTGTCCTTGCAGTTGTGGAGATATCCTCTATTTACTTTGGGTATGTTATAAAAAAAAAAAAGGTATTGTATCGAAGTTAGAAAATCTAGTATTGGGACAACACTACTCTACAATAACACCAGCACTACTACCTGTAGTCTGGCCGTCTGTGTGTGCAGGCTGGTGTTCTGCTCCTGCAGTGAGACGGCGTGTCTCTGCTGGGCTGCCATCTGACCGTTGAGGGAGCTGTTCTGGTTGTTTAGCTGCTTCAGCTGCTCCTTCAGGAGGCTGCTCTCCGTCTGCAAGGACGAGTTCTGGCGGGAGAAGATAGGTTGAAATTAAAGCTGTTTCAAAGTTATTAAAATGTGACACAGGAAGGAAAACGGGCCCATAAAAACTGATACTGGTTCCAGTGGGTACTTTGTTAAAGGGCCCTATAAAACCACCAGGTGTTAGTGTGATCTTCCATTACGACCGTTGGAAAATCATGCCTTCTCCTTTGACTTAGTGACATCACAAGTGAAAGATGCATGATGGATGGATAAGTAACATTTGCTATAGTCCACTTGGTAGGCTGGAAGACTGATCTATCCAACATACATCTAGACGGACAATCCCAATTGTGATGTCATTAAGGAAGAGGGAAGGGGAGATTTTCAAATGGCTTGAAATGGCTAATCACACTCACACCTGGTCATATAATAGGGGCCCTTTAAGACTTATATATATACAGTGGGGCAAAAAAGTATTTAGTCAGCCACCAATTGTGCAAGTTCTCCCACTTAAAAAGACGAGAGAGGCCTGTAATTTTCATCATAGGTAAACCTCAGCTATGAGAGACAAAATGAAAAAAAAAAATCCAGAAAATCACATTGTCTGATTTTTTAAGAATTTAATTGCAAATTATGGTGGAAAATAAGTATTTGGTCAATAACAAAAGGTCATCTCAATACTTTGTTACATGCCCTTTGTTGGCAATGACAGAGGTCAAACGTTTTCTGTAAGTCTTTACAAGGTTTTCACACACTGCTGCTGGTATTTTGGCCCATTCCTCCATGCAGATCTCCTCTAGAGCAGTGATGTTTTTGGGCCTTCGCTGGGCAACACAGAGATTCAACTCCCTCCAAAGATTTTCTATGGGGCTGAGATCTGGAGACTGGCTAGGCCACTCCAGCACCTTGAAATGCTTCTTACGAAGCCACTCCTTCGTTGCCCGGGCGGTGTGTTTGGGGTCATTGTCTTGCTGAAAGACCCAGCCCGCCATCTTCAGTGCCCTTGCTGATGGAAGGAGGTTTTCACTCAAAATCTCACGATACATGGCCCCATTCATTCTTTCCGTCACACGGATCAGACGTCCTGGTCCCTTGGCAGAAAAACAGCCCCAAAGCATGTTTCCACCCCCATGCTTCACTGTAGGTATGGTGTTCTTTGGATGCAACTCAGCATTCTTTCTCCTCCAAACACGACGAGTTGAGTTTTTACCAAAAAGTTCTATTTTGGTTT
This sequence comes from Pollachius pollachius, assembly GCF_949987615.1. NCBI lineage: Eukaryota > Metazoa > Chordata > Actinopteri > Gadiformes > Gadidae > Pollachius > Pollachius pollachius. The sequence goes on along the minus strand of NC_136948.1, from coordinate 22,461,328 downwards.
CATCTGACATTCTCCCAATCCTGTTCTGGATCATCCAAATGCTCTCTAGCAAACTTCAAACGGGCCCGGACATGCACTGGCTTTAGCAGGGGGACACGTCTGGCACTGCAGGATTTGAGTCCCTGGCGGCGTAGTGTGTTAGTGATGGTAGCCTTTGTTACTTTGGTCCCAGCTCTCTGGAGGTCATTCACTAGGTCCCCCCGTGTGGTTCTGGGATTTTTGTTCACCGTTCTTGTGATCATTTTGACCCCACAGGGTGAGATCTTGCGTGGAGCCCCAGATCGAGGGAGATTATCAGTGGTCTTGTATGTATTCCATTTCCTAATTATTGCTCCCACAGTTGATTTCTTCACACCAAGCTGCTTACCTATTGCAGATTCAGACTTCCCAGCCTGGTGCAGGTCTACAATCGTCTTTCTGGTGTCCTTTGACAGCTCTTTGGTCTTGTCCATAGTGGAGTTTGGAGTGTGACTGTTTGAGGTTGTGGACAGGTGTCTTTTATACTGATAAGGAGTTCAAACAGGTGCCATTAATACAGGTAACGAGTGGAGGACAGAGGAGCCTCTTAAAGAAGAAGTTACAGGTCTGTGACAGCCAGAAATCTTGCTGGTTTGTAGGTGACCAAATACTTATTTTCCACCATAATTTGCAAATAAATTCTTAAAAAATCAGACAATGTGATTTTCTGGATTTTTTTTTTCATTTTGTCTCTCATAGCTGAGGTTTACCTATGATGAAAATTACAGGCCTCTCGTCTTTTTAAGTGGGAGAACTTGCACAATTGGTGGCTGACTAAATACTTTTTTGCCCCACTGTATATATATATATATAAATATATATATATATCAGTGGAGGCTTCTCCATTGAGGAGAGGGAGGAAGATCCTCCTTAACATTGTTGAGAATAAAAAATGTAGATTGCCCAGACTAATGTAATGAATTAATGCCCTTAAACATGACTACTTTAATGCCTTTGAATATATGATGTTCGTTTCCCTGGGTAAAGGGACATTAGCACCCCCTATCGCCTATTAACAATTACTTCAGGGAGGAAGGTCTTCCCTCAGCCTCCGTTGACTCCCATTCATTTCCCCGAAAGTACTGGCGGCCGGTGAATAACATGGGTTTCAATGGGAGAGAGGAGGAAAGTCCTCCTCTGAGTGGGTGTGACCTTAAGGCGTCTGATTCGGCAAAAATATATTCGCGCTGCGCAATTAACTTATAAGCATGGCTGTTGAGCAGTGTTGCCAGATTGGGCAGATTTCCCACCCAATTTGGCTACTTTTAACCACGTTAGGCTGGACAAAAATATCATTGGGCGGGAAATGTGCCCAATCTGGCAACGCTGTCGATAACAAACCAAAGAAAAAGGTAGACCACTTCCCATAATTGAGATCACCAAAAGTAATGGCAACGTCATTGTTGTAAGTGCTACATGGTTTGCTAGGTACGCTTGGCTTACTGTTAGCATTACTAGCAATCAAGTTTATTGCTGGCCCTGTTTGCTCTTGAATAATGAACCATGAACCATAAAGATTTGCCATTATTCATTAGCAAACAGGGCCAGCAATACAGTCGATAGCTAGTAATGCTAACAGTAAGCCATGAGTACCTAGCAAACCATGTAGCACCCACAACACTGACGTTGCCATTACTTTTGGTACTCTCGATTTTGCAAATTGGTCTACCTTTTTCTTTGGTCACTAACTTAGCACTGTAACTCAATGTATGGAATACTTTCTGTAATAAAACATGAACAATGTCCTCTGTTTCCAATGTTTCCATTGTACACTTTTTTTGTAAATGTTAGAATCTCGTTATCCTTCAGAGGATTTCACCTGCTTTGCGTCTCTTAGACTGAGCGGCAATGCAGGCAGAGCGGGTTTGTTATCGACAGCGTTGCCAGATTGGGCAGGTTTCCCGCCCAATGATAATTTTCCCAGCCTAACGTGGTTAAAAGTAGCCCAATTGGGTGGGAAATCTGCCCAATCTGGCAACACTGCTCACCAGCCAGGGATCCTGCTTATTGGTTCATAGCGCAGCGCGACTAGATTTTTGCGCGAATCAGACGCCTTAAGGTCACACCCACTCAGAGGAGGACTTTCCTCCTCTCTCCCATTGAACCCCATGTTATTCACCGGCCGCCAGTACTTTCGGGGAAATGAATGGGGGTCATTGGATGCTGAGGGAGGAACGTCCTCAGCCTCCGTTGACTCGGGAGAGAGGGGAGAGAGGAGGAAAGTCCTCCTCTGAGTGGGGTGTGACTAGCTAATGGATCTGGATCCGGCCTAGGTCTGTTCTCGCTATGAACCAATAAGCAGGAGCCCTGGCTGTGAAACAGCCAGGAGGGAGGGGTTATCCCCTAATACCATCAGTAGTTCACCCCTCAATGCCATCTTGTCTTTAAGGCTCGATAAGTAGATTGGCGAACACAGAGCTTGCGTGTTGACGACGGATGTCACAAGCTCTGTGCTTGTCAATCTACTCATCAAGTCTTAAAGACAAGGCGTTGAGGGTGAACTACTGATGGTATTGTTTGTATAAAATGTCCTTTTTAATAAACAATCTGTACACTTACAATGTTATCAATGCCTCGTTTTGTATGTTAAGACCCTTATTATACTACCAAAGTAGTGTCGGGCTACTTCTAGCCTTGTAAGTGGTTTAAAATAGCGATTTAGTTTTTACCATGAGACATGCCCCTATCATTCCAAGTTTATGGCGTTTTGGTAGAATCGTATGAGCCAACTTAAGAAAGCGTCTATATGCTTTTTTTTGCTCCCAAACAAACATTCAAACTCGTTACCATACCAAACATATCCCAAATCCATTATACACTGGATTTCTCCTCTAAGCAGCCTCACCTGGCCCGAATGAGACTGATTGGACTCTGGGGCTGGCTGAGCTAGAAGCACAGGTTAAACCAGCCATCCCCACAAACACTCATGGATGGCAACATGGAGCCACAGGTTATCGATCATTGTCTTCAAACTTTTACAATAAAGCGGCCTTCCAACACCACCACCATAATTTCTTGTCTTGAGGAGTTCAAGTCCAGAAGGTGGAGGGTGGCCGCCACCTAGGTAGTGTCTAGCACTGGCATTGCTACACAGAAATATGATGGTTGATTATAAATGAGGATTTTAGCTGATCACTGATAGTTGTTTCAATGCCTAGGCCACTGCACTATCGATCTTGATTGCACTTTTTCTATCCTAGGCTAGGTATTGTGGGCTCATGGATTTGTTTAGGTGGGATATGTATGCATACATGTGTTGTGTTGTGTTGTGTTAAGTGTATGTATGCTGGCTGCTGGAATACCTACATTTCTCTGCTGAGATGAATAAAGTATAACTTATCTTATCTTAAAGGATACTATGAGAAAAAGGTGTGGTTTTTGGAGTGGATGAAGACCTGAGCTGTACTGATGGTGCTGGGCTGTGGACGTCCTGTGAGACCACCCTGATGTTAGGGCAGTCTGGCCTCCATCATGTTGAAACCAACATTTAAAAGCCAAAAAGTGAACTGACCATTCAGTGCTAGGGGGAGGAATTTAAGTTCATAACGAGTCAGGCCATGGATGGGCAGAAATTGATTTCCACATATTGGTGCGGCCTGTGATGCTCTCTTCCTAAATCTGGTCAGAAGTTAAAAACATCATCTCCTCTGAGTAAGGCCTTTGTGTCGGTCATCTTTTAACGTCAGTCTTTGATCTATTTAAATTAAAACAGTTTAGATTGCTTCCCGTTCTGCGGACTGTGGCACTGTGCTCCATGAACCCCCTTTCCCTGGAGCTGATTGGCTCGTCCCCTTGTTGGGTTTGAAGGGAGCCAGGACAGCTCTTCATGTGTCCTTGGAGATCATGATGGTCTTAAAGGGCTACGGCTTTTGCTGGTGCATATGACGAAAAGTTTGAAACACTGCTTTAAAGCAAATTGAACTGTGATTAAAGCAGAGGATACAATTGCCTTCACTTTGTCTCGACTTACGTTCTTCTCCAGATCAATAAGGTGGTCTTTCACCCGGAGCAGTTCGGCTGTGGCTGACACCGGAATCTGAGATTGGCCTAAGGTCTGCGGCAGTAAGTTCTGGTTGTAGTTCTCTTCTTTCTCTTGCCGAAGAGACGACACCGTCTGGCGAGTCTAAAGCACAAAAACAGATTCAGTTATACACTTAATAAACTAAGCGGAAGAGGCCTCTTACTAGGCAGAAGAGGCCCACTATGGGATGCATTAAAAAGAGGGACAGGTACTACCCAGTCCAGGTAGGGCAAATAATCAGAACCTGGACACAGACAATCGGGTAATCACAAAGTCCATATTCAAAACCAAAGCTAAAAATGGGCAATATACAGTAAGTAATAGTTATATCCTTTTAGGTCAAATTTCTTTTTTTTAACTAACTTTATTTATATTCACTATTTCTTTATTATTATTTATTTAGCAGACTAATTTTAACAGTCACTAGTCTGGTCAGGATTAACGTCCCAATGGGTCATACTGAGCCCCTCCCAGTGAGTGAACTAAATAACAGTGTTCTATGCCACTCAGATTTAACTGGCTTTGCCACTGTGTAGTGCAAACGAGTGTTGCTGGGCTGGCTAGTTGGTGTGATTGGGAGAGGGGAGTCCTGATAGAACGATTGTTGTCAAAAAAGAGAGAGCTGAGGGAAGCCAGCATGGATTACAGATATGTCCAGGTCATTTGAAGCTACCAGCTAGTAGTTGAAATGAAGCATGTTGCGACCTTCAGTACCCTGAATCTGAGCTTCAGATTTGGGTTTTCTAGGTTGATTCTGAACTCAATCAAATGTATAAACGACTAGCAGCCTGTGTGTGTCCTCACAGAGGTGAGCTGGGACCGCAGGGTGGTGTTGAGTGTGTTGCTCTCCTCCAGTTTCTGCTTCAGACTGGAGATCTTCTGCTGTTTGAGCTCCATGGTCTGCTGCACCGTCTCCTCCAGACGGGACTCCAGCAGTCTGTACTTACTGGAATACATGATATACATTATCTACACATTGATAAGTAACATTCAATGGCTTTCCGTTCATTCACATTGTGTGTTTTAAACAATGCAGATACAGTGTTTCCCCTAGGATGGAGCTGCAGCAGCGGAGGTGAAATGTTGTTTATTTTCGCTCGCAAATGTTTTGTGTGCTTGCAAAGTGCGCCCTGCAGGGAGGTTTCTGTGTGTCTGCCGGCACCGGAAGGGCTCTTGAGGCCTAAGTACATACAGTACACTTGTGCACAGTAATGAGCAGGGGAAATATGGAGAGATTTAACGTTATACAAGTATAATCTTTAAAACAATTATTTAACAAAAAATATTCTATATCAACAATCACCCTATACAGTTAAATCACATAACACAAATACCACAACAATCAAAAAGGTCTGTGCCTCCAACCCATGCATCTTCCCACTCCCTCCCCTCTCCCCATCACAAAGGTTGTAGTAGGACCATAAAGAGGCCATGCCTCTATTGAATACGTTTTGGGGCTCTAGAGTCAATAATGGCGCCGCTATACTGGTCTAGCAACGCACCACCGCTGCTAGGTGCATATAGGGGAAACACTGAGATAAGCTTGCAAGCGTTACCAAAATGCGCAACACAACCCAACCCCTGTGGACTCATTAGACTCTCCTGTTCTGTGTGAGTTACCTGTCCTCCAGGCTGTGTTCCTTCTGCAGAAGTCTCTCCCGGTTCAGTCCCACCTTCTCCAGCTCCTGGTTGAGGCTCTCCAGCTCCAGGTTCTGCTGCTGACCATTCAGCTTTTCCGAAACCAGCTCCTGTTGTGAGAGAGGAAGACAGGTCGAATCCAGCCCCACGGTTCCCTCCTTCAGTCTGCGGCCCCAGCAGCCTGTATCCCAGCCCCAGGAATAGACTGGGGATCAGCGGCCTGTATCCCAGCCCCAGGAATAGACTGGGGATCAGCGGCCTGTATCCCAGCCCCAGGAATAGGCTGGGGGATCAGCGGCCTGTATCCCAGCCCCAGGAATAGACTGGGGATCAGCGGCCTGTATCCCAGCCCCAGGAATAGACTGGGGATCAGCGGCCTGTATCCCAGCCCCAGGAATAGACTGGGGATCAGCGGCCTGTATCCCAGCCCCAGGAATAGGGGGATCAGCGGCCTGTATCCCAGCCCCAGGAATAGGGGGATCAGCGGCCTGTATCCCAGCCCCAGGAATAGACTGGGGATCAGCGGCCTGTATCCCAGCCCCAGGAATAGACTGGGGATCAGCGGCCTGTATCCCAGCCCCAGGAATAGACTGGGGATCAGCGGCCTGTATCCCAGCCCCAGGAATAGACTGGGGATCAGCGGCCTGTATCCCAGCCCCAGGAATAGACTGGGGATCAGCGGCCTGTATCCCAGCCCCAGGAATAGGGGGATCAGAGGCCTGTATCCCAGCCCCAGGAATAGGGGGATCAGAGGCCTGTATCCCAGCCCCAGGAATAGGGGGATCAGCGGCCTGTATCCCAGCCCCAGGAATAGGGGGATCAGCGGCCTGTATCCCAGCCCCAGGAATAGGGGGATCAGCGGCCTGTATCCCAGCCCCAGGAATAGGGGGATCAGCGGCCTGTATCCCAGCCCCAGGAATAGACTGGGGATCAGCGGCCCTGCACTCCTCCCCGATTGGGAGCATGTGCACTACCGTGTGTCGCTCGGTGACCCATGATGCACTTTGTTCTTTTTTTTTCACCAAACAAGAAATAATATAAAGTTGAAATATAACTACACCATTCTTACCAGTAGCGCCATCCAGTTGCCCTTACCTCTCGGAGCGTCGCGAGGGTCCTCCGGTCGATAGTGGCCTGCTTCTGGAGCTCCTTGCTGTCCCTCTCCAGCTCCTTCACCCTGACCGAGGCTTCTTTCAGCCGCTGCAGCTCCTTCCCCTGTGCCCCGCTTTCCTTCCTGGCCTTGGTCAGACACGCCTCCTTTTCCTCCAGCTCCGCCTCCTTGGCCTCCAGCTGATTGCGGAGCCGCCACGCCTCCTTCTCCATCCCCTTGCGCTCCTTCTCCGACTGCTCTAGGTCTGTCACGATCCTCCTCCGCTCCTCCTCCGCCTCTTCCCTCCTTCTCCTCTCCTCCCGAAACTCGCCGGCCTCGCGTCGCCTCGCCTCTCTCTCCTCCTGCCGCGTCCTCTCCGCCTCCTCCTTCTCATCTTGGGTGCGCTCCAGCGCCTCTTCCAGCCGGCCCTTCTCTTGCGACAGCGCGGCCATGGTCTGCTCGGCTTGTCGGCGCTCCACTCGCGACTCCTCGCGAGCCTCCTCCAGCCGCCCCGCCAGCTCCTCGTGCTCCTGCTGCACGCGGCTGTGCTCCTCCTGCAGCGCGGCCAGCCGCGCCGCTGCTGAGCGCAGGCCCTCCGAGGACCGTCGCAGCTCCCTGTTCTCCTGTGCCAGAAGGCGGCTCTCCTCCTCGCGCCGGACAGTGCGCTGAGCCCCCAGCCTCGCCACCTCCTCCGCCTCCCGCTTCAGCCGCCGGGACTCCTGCTCCAGGGAGGCCACCTCCTTCTCCAGGGCCTCGGCACGCTCTTTGGAGGAGAGCAGGGAGGCCAGCTTTAGAAGGGGAGAAGTGAGTGAAGAGCATTAGTGAGTTGGTGAAGGTTTCAATGTCCCATATGATTTGAGCTGGTTTGGGGCTCACACATAATACATTTCTTTAGGAAGACTCATCGAAGTTAGGTATTCAGAGAGTATCTGTGGTAACCTATTGTTATTCTAGGGTTTATCATTAATATTCCAGATTGCTAATGCCTATATCTCAGCAGTGGACTTCTTAAAGGATTGGTGCCAATTGTCCCATAGGGGGGCGCTATGTCAATGGTCAAAGTTAAACGATCGGCATGTCCTTTGCGTATTTCGCATGCTGAACAGTTTTGCCTCTTGGACCCGTATGCAATGTTCCCTCTAAGCTGCGCCCTGCGCAATCGCGCACCACTCCCGCGTTCTCTGTGCACAGCAAATCTATGCGGCGCATAAAATAAAATCCAACCTGAACTGGAAATAAAATAAACGCATAACAATTTATTCTGGTCCATTTTGCAATGCAACTCAGTGAGTGACAGGTGACAGTAAAACAATGACTAACGCTGTGTCCAGCCAATGACATGATGTGGCTCACACGTATTTACTTACGCAGCCAATCAATGTCATTAACAGCGCTTTATGCGTACGTGCCTCTGTTTAGCAGGTTAGCGTATAGCTGATGGTGCGGCGGCGAAGTTAAGCTAGTTTACCCTTTACTATGTTGAAACGAAAGGGTAGTGGCACATCCACTCACCAAGCCAAAGTCAAAAAGAAACGCGGTTCTTTTAAGATGGAATGGCTGTCGGAGTATGTGCGAACAGAAGAACAAGAGATGAAACTGGATGAGATTTTTTCTTTTTCGAGCGAGAAAGGGCTGCTCTGCAAAACATGCTGCGAAGCCAAAGTAACGAGCGAGTTTTGATGGAAGGACACTGCTTTGCAAGAGCAAAGATTGATAAGTTGCGTTCCCAATACTTGAACGATGAGATGGATGTTCGGTGGAGGAGTGACCTGATGCCAGAAATACCGGTGAGATTACTCTTTTTATTCGTAAGCTCTGTGATCACTTGGATGCTCATTTTCCAGAGGATGAATGAAAGGAGTGGTCTTCATTTGACTTTGAAGCATTGAGCTCAGACATCAGTTTTGAGTATGGATCAACAGACATTGCTACACTGGCAAAAAAGTATGAGGCCATTCTCCACCACCCACATTATATGGAGGCCATTAAGTGAATATGCAGTGAATATGCTGAATTCAAGTACAATAGTGAAGCAAAAACTGAAACAAGGGTCAATCAGCACATTTTCAGATACGGTGGCTGCAGCACTTAGATGTGAGGAGCTAAAGGAGATCTCGCAGCTTGTGAATATTTGTGCCACATTTCAAGCATGCAGTGCAGATTGTGAGAGAGGCTTTAGTTTGATGAATCATATCAAAACAGCATCCAGAAATCGTCTTGAAGTGGCAAATTTGGACCAGCTGATGCGCATAAAGTCAAAGCAAGAAGCAGACGGGGCCATCAACCTGGACAAAGTCTACAACCACTGGAAAAGTGAGAAGGACAGACGGGAAAAATAAGGAGAAATTTAAGTCCCTAATCAGATTTGTGCTTATTCTAGTGTAATTTATTAAGAATTTTTATTTGTGGATATTAATCAAATGCTGTTACTAGATTATGATTAGTAGAAATTCAAATAAAAAGCTGTAATTATATATTATATATACAGACAAAGAGCGACATAAATTTACACTGTATCACATGCTTGTGCTACAGCACACACCTCATTGTGCAAAATGTGAATGTTTTAATGTGAACAAAATTTGATCTCTGAAAGGTGTACATTCAACACTCAATTCTTCCAGAGCAGGACCCTCACCCTGACATACAACATGCTACACAGATCATGAAAAACACATTTTTTGTCTTTTTCATTCAAAGTGGGCCAAATCACTTATACTAAAATTAATCTAACGGACATTACTGCTGTAATTTGATTCTTTTAATAAGCCCTGTAACTTTCAGGTTTTTGTGTGTTAATTTATCCATCCTTGTCTGTGTCTGTCTGCTGGTGGGTTTCCTGCTCTAGCTGGAGTCCCAGTGTGCAGACCTGGACCCAGAAGTGGCAGCAGTTCTCTCTGTGCACCTTGACCATCACAGCCTCAGCCTAGAGATGGTCCAGGCTAGAGAGACTTCCTCTGAACAGCTGCAGAGTAAAGTTCAGGCAGAGAAGCTGTCTAAAGTGGACCTTCTTTACTGTGTATCTATCTATACAGCTGGTCACTTTTTTTATGATGTACATACTAAACAGCTCATGAAAAACAAGATTTGTCTTTTTCATTGTAAGTGGGCCAAATCACTCATATTAAAAGTAAACTAACGGAAATTCCTGCTGTAATTTGATTCTTTTAATAAGCCATGTTACTTGTTATGGTGTTAGGTTTGGACAGGTGTGATACTGGTGTGGCCACAGTGTGCATGCCTGATGTGGCTCCCAGTGGTCCAAGTCATTCTCAGGGGGTTTGTGTGTATGCTCAGACACATGAAAGATTAGGGGGAACATTGCCCGTATGTCACATGTCCGTCAGGATAGATTTTGCTGTAGGCTAGACTGAACATTTTGGGACATTTTCTTCTTTAGAGTCATAGCTTTAAATGACAGACACTTTTGATCTTCTGTGGGTGTGTGTGTATGTGTGTGTGTGTGTGTGTGTGTTAATCTGACCTTTACAATTAATAGACACATAATTTTTACCTACCTCATAAATCAAGCCCACATTACGTACTTTGTTGGAATTATCAAATTCAAAATCATAAGTCTAACCTACTACTAAGAAACCATTTTCAAATTTGTACAAGACATGATCATGAACATGAACAATGGGGGCGAAGGGAATTACCCCTCAGATTGTCATGGCCTGTGACGGTAAATAAGGTGCAAGGACTTGCTAAAAAGTGATATCTGTTGCCAGACACGCATAAATCGCTTTGAGTTGCGTCCCCAGTCTTGACAGAATGACAATCGAGGACTCTCACTTTCATTTATGCGGATGCAAAGAGTGACGCCAAATTAACTGAAAAGACCACATTCACTCCTCATATGCAGCCGGGGCAACCCCAAGGGATATTCTGATTGGTTTACCAAAACATTCAAGGTTTAAATTTGAGATCTAGACCTAGAGGCCAACCAGCTCCATTTAAATTCTGATTGCCTATATAACAGAGGCTACAACCAGACACTCCTCTTAAATCCTGGTCACTGAAGGGATTCACATTGAAACACAATCCCCATTTAAATTGTTACATGCCAAAAAACCTGACCACACAGGCACTTAAGCTACATGGGCAAGAAGGTGTCGCAATTTATTACCATAATGTCAAAGGTATAACGGTCACAAAGCCACAGTTGGCCGATATAGAATACATACATATACATTTTCCCGTTATCCCTTTTTTGCAAAGGGATGTTTGATGTTACGCTATATTTTTGCATTACAGCTAAGTTCCTGTTATACGTTTATAGCGGCAGATTTGCATACTTTTGTATGTTTTTCTGCTTTCCCCTTAATCAGCTTTTTCCATGTTAATTGCAGTTACATCTAATGTTTGAAGTTTTTGGGTCACACAAACACACACACACACACACACACACACACACACACACACACTTGTATGTACACTGCATCTGTTTTTGGTTGTAGTGCTAACACTTTTTGTCTTTACAGATTGAGGTTAGGAAATCAAATTTGGGGATCAAGCTAGGAGCTTGTTTGATCGCCTTTTTTATTATTTTTTTTTACAAAGGGGTCAGGGAAGATTGTTGTAAACTCCTAAGTGGTCAAAAAACAGAAGGGTTGGTTTTGCTTCCCTCTGGAATAATTAATCCTGCAATTACATTTAAATAAATATATATATTTATGAATCCCAAATTTGATATGAAATAATAGTAATATGTTACTAGAAAATGAATTCCCTGCAGAGAATGCGGTGAGGGCTTTATTGCAAAGTGAGGTTCAAATGTTTTGATAAAGTCATAGTTTAAGACGTAAAACATTGTGGAACAGCTTAAATCAAGTGAAAAGATTCAAACAGAGTTCAAACGGAGTAAACAATGTAAACATGCACACTATTTAAAAAATGTCAAATGGCTGGAAAAAAATCAAGAATAAGAGTTAAACAAATAGCTTCAGTAATAAAGTTTGAGATAAAATATAAAATAGCAGAGCTGTTCTGATAAAGTTCAAGTGTATCAAAATAAAATACATAAAATGGAATGATGTTTTCTGTGCAAGGTCGATGTTAAAGGATGTGAGGGCGACAATTACTATGGAGTCCTGGGTAATAATAACATTATATTATAGAACAGAAGAACCCTCTCCTACCTCTCTGTTCAGCCCGTCTCGGCATTGCTCCAGTCGCACCGCCTCCTGCTCCACCTCCTCGCATCGTCTGGCCTTCTCCTGTAGACAGCCCGCCTCCTCATTGGCCAACTTCAGCTGGCTCTCCAGGCTGGCCAATTGCCTGCCTGCGTCGGTCAAGGCCTGATGCAGCTGCCGATTCTCCGCCTCCACCTCGCGGACGCATGCCTCACTGTTGGCCTGTGCCCGCTCCCGCAGTGAGGTCACCGCCTCGGACAGGTGCTGCCGCTCGCGCTCCAGCTCGGAAATCTGATTGGACGGGGAGAATGAGTGGGGGGTGCTTCCGCTTGAATTGACCTTATGGTGTTTTTAAAGGTCCCATGGCATGAAAATCTCACTTTATGAGGTTTTCTAACACTAACACGAGTTCCCCTAGCCTGCCTATGGTCTCCCAGTAGCTAAAACTTGCGTCTGTGTAAAACGAGCACTAGGTCTCCTGCTCGCCTTTGAAAAGATGGAAGCCAATGAGATGATGAGCTACGACCTTGCGAGCGCCACATGTGTGTGTGTGATTACACACACTATAACGCAGGTGTTGTACGCTTCTTTGTTATTTGGATAACCGTTCTGCTGTTGGTGTTATGGCGCATAACACGTTAGTTCTCTGACGTATCGTATTTCCACAACGAGACTGTAGTGGGGGTTATCTCAGCCATCGTTGAGCCCCGCTGCCCGCTGCCGCGAAACACCACCGCCGCGAAACACCACCGCCGCGAAACACCACCGCCGCGAAACACCACCGCCGCGAAGCACCACCGCCGCGAAACACCACCGCCGCGAAACACCACCGCCGCGAAACACCACCGCCCGGCAGCCGGCAGCCGGCAGCGCGCGGTTCACTCTACTTCAGATTGATGTGGACATGGAAGAACCAGAGACGTCGGAGAACCCGACGCAATCGTTTGTGATTCATAATATCGTCTGGAGGCGCACAAAGCTTTTGGCCGTCATAATATGCATAATATGATATGTAGGCCTATTAGGCTATATGCTATTATTTAGATATAGAGCACCAGGAGTGTAACGCAAGTGATGTAGGCCTACACTACTTTATTTGGATAACCGTTCTGCTGTTGGTGTTATGGTGCATAAAACGTCGGATTCTCGTCTCTGGTATTTCCACAATGAGACTCGTAGTGGGGGTTATCTCAGCGGTGGTTGAGAAAAAATTGGGGGAAAGGAACTTTTTTGCTTTTGTCTCCCGCTTGAGCCCCGCTTCCCACTGCCGAGGGACCACCGCCTCGGCATTGCCCGCTGCCCGCTGCAGGAGGCGGTGGTGCCTAAGCGCTAACCGCTGCCGAGGCAGCTAGGCTCCCGCGGGAGAAAATCGAGGTCAACAATCGCGGGCAACAATCCCTTTCTCTTCCATGTCGTCGTCCATTCTACATCAGATTGATGAGGACGTGGAAGAACCAGAGACGTCGGAGAACCCGACGCAGTCGTTTGAGATCCATAATATCTTCTGGAGGCGCACACAGAATTTGGCCGTGATAATATATATGATATGATATAGATATCTATGTATAATATGATATTTAGAAATAGAGCTCCATGACTCCTGAATATTTACAGAACACGGCCAAAGGCTGTGTGCGCTTCGCCATTGCGATACATCCACTGTAAACAGTGCATGGTACCGTGGCCGAAAGCTGCTGAGGGCCACACCCCCAGCCTCCTCCTTGACCCGCCTCTCTCCTCCTCATTTGCATTAAAGCTACAGACACTGAAACAGTCCGTTTGGGGAAAGCTCAATGTGCGACTGGCTCGTAGTGCCTGTAATTCTGCACCACAGAGAAATTTCGGGAACGTTCAAATACTGTGTTAGGGGCACACTAATATCTAAACTTAGCACAAAAAGTAAGGAAATTTGTGTTTGGTAGATTATTCCTCTGTGGTAACAAAGCTTTTTGGCAATAAATCTTATACCGTTGGAAAGCCTGTTTAGTTCCCTTTCAAATGGTGCCCCATTTGTAAGGAATCTGCATTTGTAGGATGAGCACCAGCGCTGAGTATGTGGGTTGCGCATGAAAAATTTGCCAAATCTTTTCTGCCATTGCCAAACAGGTTATTTTGCTGTTGCTATTGACACTTGTTTTGAGCTTCTATTACCCCCGGGTGCTGCCGATCAGGTGCCTGATTGCACCTAATTGGCAGCACCTGTGAGCATGGGCCCTACTGCTGTAAGTACAGCTACAGTCAGTAAGTGTCTGCTCCAAGAATCGGCATGCCGCGTTTGACTGATCTGGATAGGGCCCTTGCTGGTGTTCCGCAAAAACCAAGTTGCGGCATTATTTGGGGTGAGCCCTAGTACCCTCTCCAAACTGAAGGCCAAGTTCCATATAACGGGGGATGTCAAACACAGGCCGCGAAGTGGGCGTCCCAAGAAGACGACACCTCAAGAAGACCATTTAATCACCCTGTCAGCACTTAGATGCCGTAGGCTGTCTTCTACAGATTTGCAATCAAGGTTTGCAGGACGATATGGCCGACGGCTCTCTGCCCAGACAATCTGGAACAGACTACACTCAGCCAATCTCCGGTCTCACAGTGCTGCCAGGAGTCCTGCCATGACTGCCCTTCACCGTCAGGCCCTGGTGTCAGCAACACGTGCACTGGAACCTGAACATGTGGAGGAACCTCATGTTCAGTGATGAGTCCAGATTCTACCTTTGGCAGTTGGATCGTAGGGTCAAAGTGTGGAGAATACGTGGAGAACGCAATGCTGATTGCTGCACCGATAGAATAACATATTTTTGTGGAGGCAGTGTGATGGTGTGGGGCGGATTCTCCCTCACTGGAAAAACGAGGCTTGTCATCATTGGAGGCAATCTCAATGCAGAGAGATATAGAGATGAGATTCTGCAACCAGTAGCAATCCCATATCTCCCCAGTCTGGGACCGAACTCTATCCTCCAAGATGACAACGCTTGCCCCCACAGGGCGGGGTTTATCACAGACTACCTCCAGAAGGTGGGAGTGGACAGGATGGAATGGCCTGCTAGCAGTCCTGACCTCAACCCCATTGAACATTTGTGGGATCAGCTTGGGCATGCTGTTCGTGCCAGAGTGACCAACACAACCACGTTGCCTCACTTGTGACAAATGCTGGTTGAAGAATGGGATGCACTTTAATGTATTTTATTAGAAAATAATGCCAAGGAATTAGTAATTTCAGGAAAGGCTCACTGCTTAGCAAGAACATATTTTAACAAAATATGTCGCCGCATGTGAATTTTCTAAATAAAATGTGTTGACATCGATACAATTTTCGATACTCCTTAACGATCCGAGTCTTATCGTTACCACTATCGATACTTTTCTATTAATTGGTGGAGATACAAAGCGTTTTTAGTGATGAGGAAAATATTTAGGAAATAAATAATTGCATTTTAAATTAAATATGTAATTCTTAATAAATATTGACATCAGTAGTTTTAGTTATATAAACTAAAATGATTAGAGCACTATACAACTGTATTAGTAATACTGAAACATGAGTAATACAGTATTACTCATGTTTCTCACCAAAAACACAATTTACCGTTTCTTTATGTTACATTTGAACGCATCATGATAACCTAATTTTTTACTGAGCCAACCTCAACACATCATCACGCAGCACATCTGAAACTTTATTTACTTTGTAAGATAACTAGCTTGTATGCTGCTGATTACAACACTGATTTCACAATTGGATTGCTATTTTTAACTGATGGGACTAGCGACAATGTGTGTGCGATTACCGCTCGTAGTTTGAGTGGATGATTAAGACGGGGCCCGTCTGTGGTGCGACAGGAGAAGGAGGAGACAGAGTCTTTTCAACTGTCGAAGGTACTGCATTTGGTCTTTATTTGATGCACAATGCTTATGTGCTTGGCCATTGAGGTTCTTTTCCCCCCTTTACATTAAATGATTTTCGCCCTTTTCACCCATTCAGCCATCCTCGCGAGCAAAGTTAACTGCCAGACTTCACTTGTTTTACTTGTAATGCCTGTTTGCTTATAATTCCATTCAAAAACATTGATGGACATGCTGCAGTGATTGGATTGATTTGATTTAAATGCTGTGACGCGACTTGAGGGACACAACATTACGTTACATGACCTACGGGACAAATTTTTTTATAAATGAACGACGGGACTCGATAGTGGTATTGATAAGCCCAAACGCTAAAGATTTTCGGGTTTTGAAAAAAGTGGAACCGGGTCCTTGATAGAACCGGGTTTCGATCCCCATCCTTAACCATGAGTGTGAGTTTGATTACAGGAGGACACAGAGAGATGATACCATTGCGAAGGAAATTTATTTTTTCACCCGGGCAGCGTCAGGTGCACCAGTGCGACCTATGAAAAATATTAGTTGCAATAGCCCTGCTATAGGTGTACCGTGTTTACCAACCCTGAGTTTTTCGCCTTCGGAATGGTTGAAGTCTTTTTTATAAAAAAATTGCTTGGTGAGCACCTGCAACAGTGCTAATTTGAAATTGATCCTGTGACGCCATTTGGTGAGCTATCAACAGTGTTGTGCCTGAACGCGTTCATTGAACGATAGTTCTTGAACTCGTTCATATTTTGGGCGAACGTGAACTGAACGTATTGTATGACTGCCTGATGAACGTTACTGTGAACTCATTCATTCTGGTGTCTGTGAACGGCACGCTCACTTGGTTTAACTTCGTTCAATATGGGGGGGTTATTTGTTTATCAACACGGCGGATGCGCGCGCAGATCGCCGTGTTGTTTGAATGGTTGCCATGGTAATCTCCGTGTGGTTAATTTGCAGTTGCGGTGTTGACAGCTTACTGTTACATTAAACTGTAATCAGAAAACGCGGTTATATGCTATAGACCCTATAGTATCTGTCGTATAAAGGCTGGGAGGAATCTCAAATTATACATATGTACACTTTATTTTGAAAGTATAGACCGGCGCGATTCCCATTGAAACGAATGGCGCGGTGATTATTCTTCAAAACGAGAGCTGTTAAATTGTGGGAAATTAATTAAACTGTAATCAGACAACGCGGTTATATGCTATAGGCCCTAGAGTATCTGTGGTACAAAGGCTGAGACGAATTTCGAATTATAAATATGTACAATCCATAATGTTAGCTCTCTGGCTCATAGCTCAGCGGACTAGAATACCTCATAGAATCATTGCTTGTTGCCGGAAACAGAAAGGGGGGCTGTTCACCTTTGGTTGTAGTCTTTTCGCTCGGTTCTCCGTCGCATCAGTAGGGCTAGAACCGAGCGAAAAGACTACAACCAAACGTGAACTACCCCCCTTTCCGTTTCCGGCCAAAGAGCAATGAGTCTTCCAACAGAAATCAATGGGATTTACAAAATGCTAAAATGTGCAATAAAACACGATAGAAACTGTATTTTGCTACGATACTTGATTAACTGACTCTATTTCATCCTAGATAAACCACAAAGGGGGCTCAATGTTCGAAATACCGGAAAAAACGAATAAGTCACAGCAACATATTGAAAAAAAGAACTATGAACTAGTTCATTATTTGGAACTGTGAACTTAGTTCAACATTTTGAATTATGAACGTTTAACTGAACTAGTTCATTTTAAAATTTGTGAACTGAACTTTGAACTAGTTCACGTAGAAAGTGAACTTTCCCAACACTGGCTATCAAAACAAAATTTTCCACATTACCTAAGGTGGGGGAGGGGAGTCCTTCAGGCCTCTGTTGTTCTCTGAAGCGGACTTGGGATTCGTTGAACAATGATGGTTTATTTGCATGACATTATTTCATAAATCATCTGTAACTAAGACATTTCTTTTTTAAACATACTAAAAGGTTGTGGATTATTAAGGAGTATGTGTTCCAAATTGGTAAAACAAAATCTATCCTGATGGACCTGCAAAAAGATTGAGCATGCCAAAGATGGCCCAGAAAGCAAATTTCAGATTTTTTTATAAAACGGGGTGTGGCTCCCAGTCGTATAGGTTTGACCACTAGTTATGGCGCCTCCTGTGGTCATAGTGGGTGGCAGCTTTTTGAAGACCTTCGTACACCCGGTCTACATATTCTAATTTAATAATATTTTTATACTTTTTTTTATTTATTTATAAAGGGGATATATTATGAAAACACTTTCCTGGGATTTGGGGTGTTGTTTTGGGTCTCTGGTGCTTCCATACGCATACAAACTGTACATGAATTTTTGAGTGAGATATGCATTTCTGAAAGTACCCCGCCGAGCTCCCCTTTCCCCAAATTCTTCGCAACCATGGCCGAGATAACCCCAACTACGAGTCTTTACTTGTTGTGGGAAGTACCAGAGACGTCAGACGTATGTATGCCTCATCCGAGGCACACATAGCTTTTTGCCGGGATATTATATATATTATATAAATACCTAGATATTATATAATATTATTATATTATATAATATTATATATAGAGTTCCAGGAGTCCGCAAACGGCAACAATCCCTTCTTCTCCATGTTGTGGTTCACTCTGACAGCTCATTGGTCAATGGGCAGCAGCTCATTTGCATTAAAGCTACAGACACCAGAAACAGCGCATTCTGAAGGGACTGAAACAGAGGGGAATAGCGGTAGGCAAGATTCTTTTTCCTCATGTGACCGCCCCTTTTTTGAACAACTTCATTTTCTCCATTGACTTGTCGTATAATCTTAATATAAAGAGTTTTAAGCCTGGAACCAAGCTGATCATCCTTAAGGCTAGTCGTGACCATAAAACATTTGATTCGGGGCCAAAAAAAGGGCGAAAGAAAAGAAAGAAGGTACAAGACTGTGTACATTCCTTTTTGTGAATGAGTGAAGGAACTACTCATCCCATAAACCATTGCAAACCTTTCCAAAATGGTTACCACCCAGTAGTTGAGCAAGCTTCTTGCATCCTATAACCTTTTTCATTATTATATTGTTTATACTCTTAATTCAATATTTTGTGTAGGTATGTTTATGTATATTGTTTCGTATAGCGTACGTTCCTTCGTTCCTGACTGCAATAACTACGTTACTCGTTTTTAATACATGTGAATTCAGTCTCGTATTCCAGTTACGTACTCAATTAACATTATGTATTCCTAGCTTTTATACTACCAAAACTACAAAAAAGCACTGCTAGTGCTATATCATATATTTGAACCTTTTTCATATTCTATATTAACATTTTTCAACATGTAGAGCTCATTTCCTCTACAGCTCTAACAACAGCTCTAACTTTCCATTAATGTATGGGAAATCATGGTTGCTGTGTTGAGCGATCGAGTTCAGTAGCATCATTGAGGACTTGACTTTCGGGGGTGCGGATAAACGTGTCCATGTAACAGCGAGTAGGGTAGTGTAGTGGTTCTAAATGACATCGCCAATAACACATGTTTTTCTTTCATGTTTTTCTTTACTTGTTGTGGAAGTACCAAAGACATTGGAGAACCCAAATGTCGTCGTTTACAGGTTCATATTAGTATCCGGAGGCGCACACAGCCGTTTTGGCCGTGATATTATAAATATGATATTATATATACACATAGGTGCATCTCAATGAATTAGAATATCTTGGAAAAGTTCATTAATTTCAATAATTCAATTTAATATTTTTCCTATTACATAGACTGATTCCACCACAGGGACGGGGGGGATGGTGAGGGTGCTGCGGCCCCCCCCCCTGCAAGTTCATACTCATGTTATTATTTCATTTTAGAACATTGTCTGTGTAGGTTGACTTATAACGCCGGCACAACGCAGAACACGCTATGCGCGAAAGATCGGTAACGCTGAAATTTGAAACGACCTTTTTAATACTGGCCCCAAAAAACAGCAAACTCCCTGCCAGCGGCCCCCCGTCCCTGCAGCACCCCTGAGGGTGAGGGTTCAGAGCAGATAGGGAGCGGAGGAAAAGACTGCACCAATGCTAACCCCCCTCCAGTCGATCCTATGTTGGCTAACGTCAGCCCCGCCACCTTCCTCACCTTCACTGTTGGGGAAGAGCCCTGCCCGCCAAAGGAGTTTGACTTCCCAGCCAGGCGCTCTGTGTGTGTGTGTGTGTCTTATGGTTAAGTTCAAGTGCCTCGTTCTGCTGCTACCCGTATAGTGTCATTGTGACTGCGTCAATAATGAATCGCCTTCTCATTAGAAATAATCAGAAGTGTGATCTGTCCATAGCTGAATATGGTACTATGCTGCTTGAACATAAAGCATGTTGGTGTTCAACATTTCTGTTGTAGTGTAAAACATTTGAAAGGACCCATGGCACGCTACTTTATGGATGCTTTAATATAGACTAGAGCAGAGGTCTTCAACAGGGGCTCCGCGTCCCCTAGGGGGTCCGCTGAGGTACTGCAGGGTGGTCGCAAATGTTTTGGTTGATTAGACTTTTTTTTAATATATATATATATATATATATTTTTTTTTTTTCCACAAATTGAAATGTCTTTAAATACGCATTAACATGAATCCAACACACTAGCCTTGTTCACATGGACACTTTTGATCCAATTTCTAATCGTAATAGATCTATTCCTATCATGCGATCCAAATGTACTATATATATGGCATTTACAAAGGTGGTAAGCGTACGTTCGTATGTCTCTCGCGCACACCTGACCCATCTGGACTGGCTGCGACATTTTTATGCATTTCATTTTAATGAAAGCCCAGCAGGAGAGAGCTTTTCTTTGCCTGCTCCTTCAGTTAAGAAGAAGGACAGCACAGCGACGTCAGTTTCTCATCCCTTCTTTATATCTACCCCCTCCTCCGCCGCTAACATACGTATTTGGATGAGAGTGCGCAGCTGTTTCTCAATACCAAGTAGAGAGTGCTGTTGGGATAATGTACAGAACGCCGTCATTATTGGGAAAATAAGCCATCAGCAGAGAAATAGTCCACCAAAGACGTTGACGTCGCTTAGCAACCGGACACGCTGGGGTTGATAAGTTACCGGAGTGTTTAAGAAGACACTAACAAACATCACTAATTTTCGTTTTCCACATTTATGTTTTAAAAATGTCAGTTTGAATAGCTTTTATGCATGATTACATGCAATTGACAGACATTGTTGATCTTGGCAGGCATCAGTTTATTATGTTATATTTATGAATGGCAGTGGCATGGCCACCCTACCCCTTGCACATGTTTAAAATACAAACATGAATATATGAACCTGTGTATTATTTGAATATCTTAGTATTGAATGCAAAATAACAACGTACATACATGGCACTATAGGACCAGTTTAATATTAAAAACAAAATGATACAATATCTAAGTAGGGGGTCCCCGCTCCATCTCTCCATCAGTTTGGGGGTCCTTGGCCTGGAAAACGCTGAAGACCCCTGCACTAGAGTTTTCGCGCGCGCACTCAACCTCTAGTAATTAAACCCATAGTAATCATGTGGAAACCCCAGTCGATAATGTAACAAATTTCTGAGCGCATAATATAATAATATTTTGCCTATAATTTTACAACATATAACCTTCGTTCACCACAAATGACTCTTAAAAGCAGTGCCAACATTAAAATATTTTTTTTACCATTCAGCGAACAAAAGGGAACAGGCTGATTATCATTTAGGGGGCCACTCAATGACATGCAGAACCGTCATCAACACGCCCACTAAAGTAGTGTGAGAAACACAGACTTTCTACTCCTTATTCACACATAAGGTAATATACATTTCCTACAGAGAAAACACTACCTCAGGGGTAGTATTATTCAGGAGATTTTCAGGGTACAAATGTCAGGATATGTTGTTCACACATACGGCCCATCAGGAGAATATCAGGACTAACACGTGTGTCTGAAAGCAGCTAGTGTGTGAGCATTTGATTACATTATAAAATTTGTCAATTTATGGTAATGGGTAATTATTCAATGGAAAGTGTAGAAAACTATGCATGCAAATCAATTATTAAATAGCCTTTACTGTAATTCAGGGCTGAAAAGTGCATTGACATTTTAAAATGCAAGGCAACTACTATTGATTAGTTGAAAAATAATAATCATTGTGATTAAACATCTATTCCAGTGTCCTGTCAAAGACAGGCAGCAGTAGACTACAGTCACACATAGCATACACACAAAACATAAGAAAAATAAAACAACTAAAACAGTCCACAGGGGGGCGGGGAGGATATCAATATCGCAAGACATTTGGGGAGGCTCAAGGAGGAGAGAGCAATATTAAGTTTGAGCAACAAAGTGTAAAGACATTTTGGGAGGCTCAAGGAGGAGAGTAATATTACATTTGAGAAACAAGTGTAGTCTTGTGGTGGACTCTATAGACATAATTCACCATACTGTGTTATTGACATGTTTTCGTTCTGTGTTATAGGAACACTGTCTCTTTAAGAATCACGTTACTTCTGTGTTGATATGGCGGTCGGTGCGATGTTTGAATTCAACGGTTTTTATATGACAAAATGAACGACCCGCCGTTGCTTGTAGAGGTGAGAAATAGTCTCTTCCCTTATTTTATCGCAATTTCTACAGTCTATAGACGGAACGTGTTACCTGGCAGAGTTTGCCGACGTGTTTACAAACATAACGTCTTACCTGGGCGAGTGTCGCTGCGGTGTGTGCGTGTGTGTTCTTCCTTGTGCGTGTGCCGATGGCGGAGCCCTTAAACGGCTTACCTGTGTGTGTGTGTGTGTGTGTGTGTGTGCGTGCGCTTCCGTGTATTTGTCGCTGCCTTTGTGTTGGCAGCAACACAGAGCGTGCTTGTGCTTGTGTGTGTGTGGAGTGTGTGTGCGTTTCCGTGTGTGTTCGTGCGCTTGTGCGTGCTTGCGGTATATATATGCGTTGGCGCTTGGCACACGCGCACTTGGGTAACTGGTGCGAAAGGCCTGCTATTATAGTAGCAAGATATTAGTGGGCCACTAACACAGCATTTGAAGATTTTCCCAAAATTCAGCCGTGGTGCAGAGTTACAGCCACTAAGAGCCCGTCGCACAATGATCTTTCCCCAAACGCGCCGTCTCGGTGTCTGTCGCTTTAATGCAAATGAGGAGGAGAGAGGCGGGTCAAGGAGGAGGGTGGGGGTGTGGCCCTGAGCAGCTTGCTGCCACGGTACCATGCGCTCTGTTTACAGTGGATGTATCGCAATGGCGAGGCACACAGCCTTTGGCCGTGTTCTGTAATATTCTAGAACACTCCGGGTGCTCCGGCAGGAGTCCTAAAGCGCTATATCCAAATAATAACATATTATACATCCAGACGGGGCCTCCAGACGATATTATGAATCTCAAACGACTGCGTCGGGTTCTCCGATGTCTCTGGTTCTTCCACTTCCACATCAATCTGAAGTAGACTGAACCGCGCGTTGCGCCTGCTGCCGGCTGCCGGGCGGTGGTGCTTTGTGTTGTTGGTGCCTCGCGGCAGCGGGCAGCAGGCAGCGGGACTCCGGAGGGAGACAACCCGGGCAACAATCCCTTTCTCCTCCATGTCACAGTTCATGTACTTCAGGGAGTCAAAGCCAAAGTACCTTTCCCCCAATTCCTTCTCAACCATGGCTGAGATAACCCCAACTACAGTCTCGTTGTGGAAATACCAGAGACGTCAAAGAACCGACGTGTTATGCTCCATAACACCAACAGCAGAACGGTTATCCAAATAACAAAGAAGTGTACAACACTTGCGTAACAGTGTGTATAATCACACACACACACACACACACACACACACACACACACACACACACACGGCGCTCGCACGATCGTGTCTCATTGGCAGGCCAAATTCTCTGGGCTGGCAAGGCAGAGAAAGGGGAGGTGGCATCTCCCCTTATGACGACATACAGGGAACATTCCAAAACGGCACGTCTGAGCTTCGTTTTTCAAAGGCGGAGCAGAATGCCTAGTTCTCGTTTTACACTCACAAAAGTTTCTAGCTACTGGGGGAGCATAGGTAGGCTAGGGGAACTCATATTAATGTTAGAAAACCTCAGAAAGTGAAATTTTCCTTCCATTGGATCTTTACAACTGGTGTAAAATGTTGCTGCCATTAATACGTAAACCATGAATGTGGGGCAGCATTTATTATGGACTTTCTCTCAGCACCCCCAACTTGGACGGACTTCCCGCGTCCCTGATCCACCAACAGTGATGATTGATTTTATGGATTACAGCTCATGAATACCCAAATTCAGTATCTCAAAAAATTGTAATATCACATAACAGCAGAGAAAAAAAGATTTTGCTAATCACCTGTCCGTCTTTCTCTGCCCTCAGGACCTGGAGCTCTCTCTCCAGAGTCTGTTTCTCCTTCAGAAGCTCCTCCCCCAAGGACTCCATGTCCTGATTGGTCAGCCTCTCCTGGTTCACCATGCCCTGAAGACTCTCCAGCTAACCAATGAAACACACACACACACACACACGTCGTCATTTATGGTGAGTTGGGCTGAGCGTTCCCCAACTTAAGACCTTTTTTATAGCTTGGATAGGGCTATCAGACGGAACACGTCGGGCAGTACAGCACCTTCCATTGAATATGTGTACCACTTATTGCTCGCCAACGGCCACGGTTCAATGTGATTGGTCGCACATCGCGCACCTCTAGAAATGTTAATGTCCGTTGGCCTTAACATTGAGTGAGTGCTCACTTAACCAACGGCACATCAACTATAGAGTCCCTTAAGACTCCAGATTTATTCAGTCGAGGCACCAGTTCACCTCTTTCTCAGAGTTCATTAGTGGTGCAACTTGATCCGTACAGATCAACCCTCACGGTTCGGGACGCAAGTTATCTGCGGATTGGCTGACTATGCAAAAGAATCATAACAATTGTGCGTTCACTTGATCGGCGCACGTTTAAAGGACAATTCCAGTATTTAGCACATTGAGCCCCCTTTTTGGTTTGTCTAGGATGAAATATAGTGGTTGACACAGAAATGTTGACTATTGGTCCGGTCTCGGGTATTTGGCTCATTTCGAATCGCCCCTGCCTGCTTCAGAAGGGCTGGCTATGGTCATTCACAAACCTGTCCTTAAAACAACCCTAAACGTTCGTTTTCAGAAATGTGCAACTCACCGAGTGGTTAGTGGTGTTTGTTGATGTTCCTAATCAAGTATCGTAGTGAAATACAGTTTCTGTCGTGTTTTATTTGGCATTTTATAAATCCCATTGAAACGGAAAGGGGGCTGTTTATGTTTGGTTGTAGTCTTTTCGCTCGGTTCTCCGTATCAACAGTAGGGCTAGAACCGAGCGAAAAGACCACAACTCAACGAGCAATGAGTCTTCCAACAGAAATCAATGGATTTACAAAATGCCACGACAGGGTTAGGACACTTGAAATGAAAACAAAATAAATAAAAAAGATGAGGATGTCTGCATTGCCTGGGAAGAGTGTAGACTCAACTCTCCCCAGGCAATGCAGACATCCTGAATTTAAAGTTGTAAATACAGGTCTGCTGTGCTTCCTTTGGACACAGGTTTTTTATTTTATTTACTACCCTCGTTTAAAAGAAGGAACAATGCCTCAGTGCACTTTATATTGTTATAAATTGTTCTAAAAAAAAAATTGTTCTAAAAAAAAATGAACTCAAGGACATCTTCAGTTAATTTTTATTTTTGTGGACACAAGCAATTTTTTTTAATATTTACTATGCTTAAAGGAAACAGGATTATTACCTAATTTTTCACTTTATTTTATTTTTACACATTTGAAGATTTTATTTAAAGTCACATTTGTCTTGTTATCTTTTTTGTTGTTGTTGATCCGAAAATGATCCGACCCGTGACTCAAAAACCGTGACCCGATCCGAACCGTGAGTTTTGTGATCCGTTGCACCCCTAGAGTTCATGTATACATTTACATCAAGTTGACATCATCATATTGCCTTGCTTGATTGATCAATGGCAGAATGAGCACAATTGAAACAGGTAAAAACAGTGAAACCATTCAAAGCTTGTTAAGGCAGGTAGCAATGGAACCTGACTAGAATGCATGTTTTGTAGGGATGGGAATCGAGAACCGGTTCTTGTTCAGAACCGGTGCCCAGTGAACCAATTCCTTGCAATCGTTAGCATGCCTGCTTAACGATTCCGCTTAACGGTTCCGGTCGTTCCAAATGCGTCATGACGTCACACACGCGCTGCTTTGTTTAGGTTCAGAACGCAGCAAACATTGCGCCGAGGCAGAAGCGCTCTAAAGCTTGGTTGTACTTCACACGAAAAGACGACAATATGGCCATTTGCAACAATTGTAAAGTTTCCATTTCGTCAAAGGGGGGAACTACCTCCAATATGCAGAAACATTTGGCTACACAGCATGCAATTCATTTGCAGGAATGTCGCATGTTTGATACACTACTAACTAGCGACGCAAGTGAGTCAAGCAGCACTTGACTCATTACAGCCATCGGGACGCTATCTGATATAAATGCCGAAGGTAACTATAAACTACAGGCAGGACAGGCCCTGTCTACTTAGTTAATGTGAGTGTCATTTCATTGTGTAATGTATACTATATGAATAATCTCCATTGCCCATCAAATTTAGAAGATGATGACGGCCAGAGTCTGGCTGGCTCAGAAGCTGGCTCTCACACTGGCTCAGAGTCTGCAGCAAGTAGGTGTCGAGCACCTCCAGCTACTCCGTTCAGAGGCAGGGAGGAATAAAATGACCGAGGCAAGGATAACCAAATGTCACCGAGCAGTGACTCAGTTTGTGGTAAAGGGTTTGCACCTGTTTGCCACAGTAAATTCCTTTGAATTTCGGTAGTAATTCGTCCAGCTTTTCATTTCAAGTGGAAATAACAAATTTCAAAGTTTTTATGTCAGTATAGTTCTGTTTTATTCATTCCTAGTCATATATTTTCTGTAGGGAGATGATAAAGACTCTCAACTCAAAATACAAAGCCCCAAACAGAGACAGTTAAACAAATCATCAGATTCCTGTTTGGAATGGGGTTGAAAAGAGCAATCTGATCACAGACCTGAAACATGTCACAAATGCAGCCATCACAGCAGATGGTTGGACTAGTTCCAGTCAAGACCACTACCTCACTAACATTGCTCTAGGTCAGGGAAGGTCTGAGTAAAGAAAAAGTCCTTAAAACCAAAGCAGTGTACCAAGCTCAAACAGGGACAGCTGTTGCGGAGGAGATTGAGGGGATCCTGGAGGAGTTTGGAGTGAAAGAGAAGGTGGTGGCAGCAACTGTGGATAACGCAGCAAACATGGATGTAGCTGTCAAAAAGCTTAACATCAAGTTTCCATGTTTTGCGCACACACTTAACCTTGGAGCTCAGAAGCTGTACAACTGCAATACAGTTTCCAACTGGGCAGCCAGGATTCGTTATGTGTGGTATGGATGAGGAGATCCCACATGGCTAAAGTTGTCCTAAAGGAAAAGCAACAACTCCTCAGTAATTAATAGGCCTACTGTTTAAATACTTAAATTGCAAGCTAACGAGATACAAATTGTAACATAAATGAACAGATTAGGATAAATTTAAAATGTATAAAGTAATGGTAATATTACATTGTTTAGTGTGTGTGTGTGTGTGTGTGTGTGTGTGTGTGTGTGTGTGTGTGTGTGTGTGTGTGTGTGTGCAGAGCTGCCCCAGCACTTGCTCCTTTTAGATGTGAGGACAAGATGGAACTCCCTGTATTTGATGGAGAGATTTTGTGAACAGTTCCCTGCCATCCAAGCTGCAGCCATAGACCAACGGCTTAGAAAGCCCATGGAGAAGGAGAAGTAAAAAATGAAAATGACTTATATAAAACTTGGTTAACTAAAGCCACATTAAAAAGGTTATGTTTGTTGTTTATGCAATTTTTTTTTTTGGTTTTGTTTATGTTGCAGACTGGCCAGAATGGGCAATGAGGACCTGAGGAAAGCAGAGGATTTTGTGCTGCTGATGAGGATGCATTACACATCCACAGGTTGGAAAAAGTTCCAACCTGTGGCCAGATATTGCCCATCCTTCAGAAACTGCGCAAACGTTACACTGTGCAGGCAGATGACTCTGCATTCGTCAGGAGCGTCAAGGAGAACATCTGGAATCTTTCCAAACGTTACCAGGTACAGTCACTGACATGAAACAATTAATTACTATATGACAATTAATCATATACACTAATGGTTATTCATTGTCACATTTTCTCCTTAATTGGTGTCGTTTGTCCTCCATTTTAAAATGAAGGATGGTGATATCCCGGCATTCCTGGAGGAAGCCACTGTGTTAGATCCCATATTTAAATCTTAAATGGACATGGATGAAATCTGGGACAGGGTCAGGGCATCAGCAGTGGCTGCAAACACAGAGGCAGTTGAGAAGGATGATTTGAATTTGACAATGCCTTTAGCACATTTCTGTTGTGAGACCTTTTCTTCTTGCTCTGTGGTTCTTACTCTTTACATTCCTTATCAAGCTGTCAGAGCCAAGAGAGACACAGGGGCAGGCAGAAGAAGTGGATGAAGAAGAAGAAGACTACGTAAGTTTAATGTAGCTATTACACTATTTACCGTATTTCCCGCACTATAACGCGCACCGGATTATAAGGCGCACCTTCAATGAATGACCTATTTTAGAACTTTTTTCATAAATAGGGCGCACCGGATTATAAGGCGCATAGCATAGAAGATACTGCAGTCAAACATTTGACTGGGGATGCGTTATGCATCCACTAGATGGAGCTGTGCTAATTGTATAGCTCGTCACGCGCAACGCAACTGTGAGGACGAGTTGCTGCATTTAGCAGATATAAAACTGGAACCTTTATGACAAAAAAGTAAAACACAATTACGCAGTTCCAAACCTTAGATTTTTTAAATATCTTGCAAACGTGAATGATACAAAGTAGAGAATCGCACCCTCGAATCTTGTAGTGTGGCCAGTCTTCCGCCCGATTTCCTGGCTCTGTGATCGTATAGTGTGACCTTCCTAATAGTGGAGGAATATCTGTCGTGTGGTCTGAACCAGCCATAAAGGGAATGTCAACAAAACAGTCAGACAAAGTCAAACTTTATTAAGCGTTCTGACAACTTTGTTCATTTGTAAACACGAATTGATCCATATATAAGGCGCTCCGGATTATAAGGTGCACTGTCGTTTTTTGAGAAAATTACCGGCTTTTAAGTGCGCCTTATAGTGCGGAAAATACGGTAGTTTAAAACTAAACCTTGTTATGTCATAATTTCAGATGCCACCTGTAAAGCAGAAAAAGTTGACAGCCCTAGAGGAACTTTTTGAAGAAGAGGACGGCAAGCTGCTTTCCACGGCAGCTGCCCCCTGCGTCCACAGCCCAGAGAGTGGATCAAGGAATCTAGCTTTACAGAAGCCTTCCTCCCATTCCAACCAAAGACAGTGCCAGCCTCTGGTGGTGGAGGAAGAGGGACACATTGCCAGTGTTGTCAGCTCTTACTGAGAAGTATCTCAGTGTCCAAACGTCCCCCACCCCTTCTGAAAGGGTGTTCTCCAATGCTGGAGACACCTCAAGTCCAGAAGGATCTCATATCCTTCCTGAGAGGGCAAACATGATCATTTTTCTGCACAATTTTTTTTAATTTTGTGTTCTTATCTTTACAGGAGACTTATATTTTTTTTTATGTCAGTTGAATTTTGTTACAAGTAGAATGCAAATGAGCACTGTTAATATTCCAAAAGGCACAAGCTCTTACTTGACTGGTTTCAGTCTGTGTTTTTAGTGTTATGGGACATAATGATGGCATTTGGGCTTAAAAAGCCAAACATATCTTTTTTTTTGTCTATACCAATTAATGTGAAAATGTACAATTTCCTAAACTAGACACACTTCTGATCAGATATTAAAGAGAGTTAATACAAACAAACAAATTTGTACTTATTTTCTCACCCAATGAGAATCGATAAGAGAATCGATAAGGAATCAGAGCGATAAGCAGAATCAGATTCGTTAAATTCTTATCAATTCCCATCCCTAATGTTTTGTACATTATCTAAATGGTTGGTTTACGAAAAATTGGTTGGTGGATATGCATTTGCTTGACCATATTCTCTATAGTTGGACAAATTGCTGGGGTAACTTTCATCAGGAAAGTTTCGTAGTTTCTGTTTTAATAATCGTATCGACTGAGGTGACCGGAGGTCAAAAGTTTTCAAAACTTTGAACTCGCCCAACCTAAGGAAGACTGCTTTTCGTTACTTAACGGATACTACTCAACTAAGTTGTCAATCTGACAGCATTTTTTATTAAAGGACGGCAAAAAAAGACTTTAAAGTAAGTAAAAGTACGTAGGCATTTTATCAAAAAAATGTAATGCAATTAAAACTTTTTTCATGTTTGGGATTCTCGGTCAGCTTTTGAGTTTAACTCTTGAAAGGCTTTGAGCGTGAACATATCAGATTGGCACCTTAGCACGAATCAAAGGCTAATCCATGTGGACCCATTATATTAAACAAAGAACACAACCTCAAATCAAATCATCTGACGTGGGTTGTCTACTATGCAACGCCTTGTCTGGTTTGCTACCCGCTTTAAAACCCAATTATATTCATCCCATGTAAACAACTGATTATATTTGCTCTGTTAAGCACATCTGTTTAAATAGAGGTGTGTGTGCATGCGTGCGTATGTGTTTGTGTGTGCATGCGGGAGTGTGTATGTGTGTTGACGTGTGTACCTTTTTGCCCAGGCCCTGATTCTCTCTCTCCAGCTCCTGGGTTGAGAGCTGCTGCCCCTGCAGCTGGTTCTTCTCCTCGCGGAGCTTCTCGACGGAGTCCTGCAGCTCACGGTTCTCCTTCTCCAGCTTCAGCAGCCGACTAGACACCCCCTCGTTCATCTCATGTATCAGAGACTTACGGGCTAGGGAAGGAGAGAGAGAGAACCGATAGTGTGTTTGACTGCATTGACGATAACGGATTCCGTCTTTTTTTTTTGTTGCTTGATTCACTCAGTGGCCATCTTGAATTTTGAAACAACAGTGTGAGGTATTTCAGAAGTTTACTTTCTCGCTGTTCATTTGATCTAACTTTGAATTTAAATGCACTTTCTGTCCAGATTTTCCAAACCCACTCTGCAAAGTTAATTGAGATTTGACTCCTACCAGAAGAATCCTTCCAGAAGTGAATATGCATTGTTACGAAATTTGTAGCGATGGTGTGAAAATATAAACATTGGGCTCCTCGATATCTTTAACTGTTAAAAATGAACTGTCATTAAAGCTACCGGGCCCTTGATGGCCCCCGAGTGACTCAACAGAAAGAGAACCAGTGGGTGGCATACTCTCAGTGTCGTCGTGGTTCTTTGCCAGTTGCTCCAGCTCCCAGCCCAGATGGGCCGACTCATTCATGCTCTGTTTCTGTCCGATCTCCAACAGCATGTTCTCCTCCAGCAGCTCCTCCTGCCGGCGCCGCTCACCGTCCCGCTCCTCAACACACAAACACTAAGTCATAGTAATGAGGAAGGTCCAGTCACACCAGCCTCCGAGATCTGCTCTACAACTTCCAAAACTGAAGCACAGGAATTCAGACAGAGCTCCAAAACTTCTTTGTCAGAGCGGTTCAAAGAGACTGTCGCTTGGGCATTTCAGTATCGCTAAATCATCGCTCCTCATACTTTGGAAGTCAGATCAAAATTAACAAAATACATGATCAAATGTTTAGATGCCTCTGAGGCACCTTATTTTTGTATCACTACGATCATTTGAAGAGTTGCGTTTTTCAAACATGGACATACGCGATTGACACGAACATTTTTGCGATTGGTCCCTATAATGTCCGTCAAGATAGATTTGTCTATACAGTGAAAAAAAATAAAAAAAAACGTAAAACATTTACTTCAGAACCCTAGCTTCAAATGATCAACAGTTTTCATATAAATTAACTATGGACTAAAATCGAGAATTGGTAATGGCTAATTCAATACACGCTAATTTGCGAACATTCAATCAACCACAAGTGAGATTGAATTGTTTTTATTAAATGCAACCGTGCTGCTTATTATGATTCCGACACGTTTGATCTACACAGCCTAAAACGCTGTGTCACTCTTTATGAAACTGTGAAGAACTGTAGAGGATGACTAAATATTAACAGAGAAGAAAAGTTAGACAGATTGGGCCAAAGGTGGCACTATAGTAATCGTCTGTAAATTAAGTAATTTTAATTCATTTCAAATTACCACTGTTGCAGGTGCTCACCAAGGTTTTTTTTATAATGGATGTCAATGTGGAAACTGATTTCACCCATTCCGAAGGCGAACACCTCACGGCTATCAAAGTTGGTCCAGGACTATAAACAGTGTGTAAGCAGGAGTCCAGAAAGTAAAGTACCGCTTCAGCAACAAGGGGGACCAAAGCTCCACAAAATATATAGATCCCATTCACTCTCTCCATAGAGGATTTGATTAAAGCCGTAATGTCTTAACCATCCAAAGTACTTACCACGCACAGTTATATTGTGAAACTATGAAATATGCTCCTGGAGAAGCCACAAGTAAGAGAAGTTAACTTCTAGTTTTTAGAAAAACACTTTTTAATCACAATGTCATTTGAAACCAATAATCCTACATTGTAACGCAACGTCTTTGTGTTCGGAAGTCTTCGTTGACTACTGCTACTGAACTCGATGCTCACGGAGCATTGCTCACGACAAGTTGGCCCAACCACATGCATTTTAATCATGTCTAGTTATGTATGGGGTTCCTTATTTTATTTGGAATGTTGTGCTAATTACGGTCATATAGTCATCATATTGTAGCTTCTTAGTCGAGTTTAGCAGGGCATTGCTGAAGACTGAGCACACTGCTCAGTCTTCCTTCCCATGGTCAATAAATGCGGTGAAGTGAATGTAAAGTGAGGTTCACCATTTCAACGTCATGGATCTTGGCCCGCAGCAGCAGGTTGTCCTTCTCTACTGCATGGAGTTTCTCACATCGCCCCCTGGAGGCCGACAGCTGGTCCTCCAGCAACACCTTGGTCTCCATCAGAGTCAGGTTGTCCCCACGAAGCTCCTAATGCACACACACACACACACACACTCGTTCACTGAGTTGCCAGTGGCAGCTGCTTAGATCCACTTGTCAAATGGTGTGCGGGTCGGTTCAGTATTCAAAGGTGCAGCTCTGTTGTAGGGCTGCTATGAGGCCACGATGCTTACGTAGCTGCCGCGGCTATCGCCGTCCGGCTTAACCGCGCCCTACCATAAGGGGACTGTCTGCGGGCGAAATGCGAGCCGTAGCTGAGCTGTGCTATACACACCCTCACTACTGGGCCGAGACCAGCTGGGTCCGAAGCGTACCCGCCAGTGGAAAAGTAGGAAATAGGACCTTAACTCTGTGTTTCCGTGAAGCCCTTTGATAATCCTTACTATAAAAAGCATTTTTTAATATAATTTGGTAAACAAAACATAAAACAAACAAAAGTCCATGAAAACACAATAACTTTTGAAGGGCAAACTGACACGATTGCCATTTTTCTAATATTGGAGTACTGCTTCATACGAGTGTTGTGGAAAAAGAAGCCTTGCCTGCAACAGCAAATCATAAAAAAGTTGCTTTTACAGAAAGTGTTTATGAGCGTGGCAGTTCCTCTGTAACTCATTCCTCAGGTACAGGACTAACAGATGATCACATACTGTCTGCTACGCTCTTCAAGGTCATGAGTACATTGAACAAGTTGCCTTTGTGTGGGAATAGAAACTCAGTCCATCTCAGACCTGGTATCTAGATGGTGACTGGGAATTCTTGCAGCCACACAAATAAATGAGCTATGATTTGGTGGTCTTTTCCACTCCATCTCATTTTCTGGGTTTGACTGAGGCTGGCTTTTAAAAGGCTGCCATGGGCCTTAGTCACAGGGTAGCCATCTTGGTTCCATTCTGTTTCTAAATGCTAGCTGGTTAGGGGAACTTAATGTTGATTTCTGCAGGCCGCAAGGTGAATAAAGCCCATTAATGTGTATTTCTTTGGGGGATTTACTTTTGTCATTCTTGAACCAAATGTTTTGGTGAGCTGCTTCCTTCCTGGAGCAGGTCCCCTGTTGTATGACGGAAGTGTGGCCGACATACCTCCACCCTGCTCTTGTAGAAATGACCAACGGAAGTCCACCCTGGAGGTGTGACCGACATACCTCCACCCTGCTCTTGTAGAAAGGACCAACGTACCTCCACCCTGCTCTTGTAGAAGTGCACGTCGTTGAGTTTTTCCTTGCAGCGGGTCAGCTCCGCCTCCAACCGGTCAACACGGGCTGCTCGCTCCTTCATAGAGTCCATCTCGTCCTGGTACGCCCGCACGAAGCGCGCCTCCGTGGACAGAGACTGGTTCTGTATGGACCCACACATAACCATTGTATAGACGCACAACTTATTGCTAAGTTTAAAGAGACTGCCCCTTTGCCCCTGGAAGGTAATGTGTTGCAGTGGTGGAAAACACATCAGACTGAGTTTCCCCTCCTGGCAAACCATGCCAAACCCTACCTGTGTATTCCTTGCACTTGCACGTGTACCTTCAGAACGTGTTTCAGCACTGCAGGAGACATTGTCCCTTCTGAACACCGTGTTTTGTCTCTTGAGCATGTTGACCAGTTGTTTTGTAAGAAAAAACTCGCAAAGGACACTTGAGGACAGATTTGACTGTTACATTTAACTTTTTACAAAAGTGATGTTTTGTTTTTAGAAGAAAACTATCCAGATAGATGGATTGGGAATGGTCTATGTTCAAAATGAAAGTCAATTAAGCTCTTTAAGTTAAGCCATAAAAAAACATTTGCACTTTATTCTTTGGTTTAAAAAATGTATTGTTTTTGTTTTAAATATCTGGAAGAGCAAAGAAGTAAAATGATGAAATTATAATTAAGTTGTTTTTTGTGAGTTTTGTGAGTTAATGTGAATGTAACAGGTTGTGTTAAATGGGCTATGATATCTTCTCATATCGATCGCAGGACCCTGAATCGAAATCGTATCACGACTTTTGATATCGGCAAATATTGTATCCTTGTCCGATGAATCAATTTAATATCGTACCGTGATGAAACGATTTATGAGGATTTACACTACTAGTATAGACCCACACATAACCAGTATTTCGACTAGGGCTTAGACTCCGAACTTCGTTATTCGAATATAATTAGAATATCAAAAAATAAATCAACATTCGAACAAATATTAGGCAGCCCTTAATATTCGAACCTGTTATGGGCATTATTTTTGTAGAAGTCTTTGCTTGAACGTTGTTTTCAATTCAGATTCCGAGGCTTTTTCACGCCTGGTGAAGTTGTGAGTCGCATTAGCAAGGCTATTATTGGTCATCTGGGCTCCTGTAGGTGGCGTTATAGCGTCCTGGTTTGCGCCAATTTTGTATTTTATGGCAAAACAATGGCCGCCTCAACACCGACAACAGCCCCCGAGGAGGAGATCGAAATTTACACCCCCTGACCATTTCTAAAGCAAAGTGTGGCGCTACTTTGGGTTCCAAAAATGCAGGGGAAAATAAGCGGTAAGGAGCCCACCTGTCTACACTCCATCCCAGCAAGCTGGAGGTGGAGGCGGGGGAGGGATTGGGCCGAGGCAGGCCAGAATCGACACCATGCTACCTTCACGAGGCCTTCCCTATGCCCGTCAACAAAGAGCGACAGATTTGCTGACAAGGTTTGTTTGCGAAGATATGAGGCCCATTGACGTTATATACGAGAGCGGGTTTCAAGCTTTTGTCCACGAGCTAGAGCCAAGATTCAAGATCCCCTGCTTCCGGACCATCAGTGGTAAAATAACGAAGCTGTGCGCCAATCAAAGATGGCATTAGGGGAATGCTGCGTGGAGGAAAACTGGGGACCACTGATGGGTGGAGTTCTTTGGCTACTGAGTCCTATGGTACGGTCCCAGCCCATTTCCTCGATGAGGACCGGGACATGAGAAGCTTCAAACTGCTCACACAGCAGCGAATGTCTCTACATGCATCGACAGCATTCTACAAGAGTACCAACTGGAGCGGGAGTCTGTGCTTGCCATCACAACTGATAATGCGACCACCTATGTCAATAGTGTAGAGAGGTACTTGACGATCACGGATATCCCGTGCACGGCTCACACAATTAACCTTGCAGCGGGAAAGGGGCTTTCAGAGCGTTCCGTTGCAACAGCAACCCTTATTCTTCAGAGGTCTATAGAGTACTAAAGTGTCCTGGCAACCGGATTTTCAGTTCTAAACAACCGAATGAGAGGTGGCGTTTTCCATTGCTTCCATGCTTTGTTTCTTTCAAAAGGAAAATAAATCAATTTCAAGAGGTGAAAATCACTAACAATCCAAACATGTCGAGGCGTTCATGTATTTCCCTGGGGAATTAAAAGTTAACACGACGTTAGTTTAGGTTTTTTTTTATATGAAGACAATCTATTCTCAATATTAATTACATCATTGGTAAAGCAAACTCGCAAATCAATTCACAATAAAATCTTTCCTTTTCTATAAAATATTCGTGTGGAATAGGATTTCCCCGAAAACCGGTTGCTATGGAAACGTGACGTCACACTTTAGTATTCTATTGGTTTATCAATACGGCGGATGCGAGCGCAGAAAGATGGCAAAAAGAAAAATTGTTTGACCGGTTGCCATGGTTATCTCTGTGGGGTTAATTTGCAGTTGCGGTGTTAATTAGGGATTTTGTCAGCTTACCGCTACATTAAACTGTAATCAGACAACGCGGTTATATGCTATAGACCCTAGAGTATCTGTGGTATAAAGGCTGGGACGAATTTCAAATTATAAATATGTACAATCCATAACGTTAGCTCTCTGGCTCATAGCTCAGCGGACTAGAATACCTCCCGTTGCCAAGTCGTAGCTAAGGTCCGTCCTATTTATGTGAAAAACTGAATGATGAATGATCTTAATTTCTTTTCTTTGGCAAGTGACTGTGGTATAAGCGGGATAATGCCCTTCGAGGTGTCAAAAACATGTTTGATCGATCGAAATTAAAGGGAAATACTTTTTGACGGAGATGAACTCAACAGAGTATACATTTAATAAGCATGCAATACGAATAAGAAAAAGCATAATTATTAAAGTATTTGAATTGTTTTATTATGTTGGCAAGCAAGAAGTAGAATAAATGGGATAATCAGTCTTATTAAAAGGGTTTGTGCAACCAACCGCACAAGACATGATTGCGGCTCTTGACGCCCTCGTCGCTTTCTGCCAACGACATGCGCGTAGAGGAGGAGTGACGTAGAGTGACGTAGAGTGACGTAGACTGATAATCCCACTATACCTCTTCATCCCCGCAACTTCGGTCCCGTCAGAGTGGGTGTTTCCAGCAGCTGGACTGACAGTCACAAGGCTGCGTTTGCGTCTGACCCCCGAGCATGTTAACATGCTAATATTCCTAAACAAAAATCTGGGTGGGCAACAGTTTTAGTCTGAGGGCCAGAGTTACTTTGGCAAAGTAAGCGGATGGCCACACTTTGGAAGATTGTAATTAAACAAGCACGATTTAATGGTGCAAATGAATTCGATTCAAATTATGTATTAGGCTACTTTACAGTTGCCTCAACTTTGCCAGCCTATTTCAAGGCCTGACATTTACTTTTGTGCTAGGCCTATCTGACTTTGGCTACTCTAAGGTTACAATAACTGGATTTACTTTCAAGGATTCATTGACTACACTACCCTGCATATTGTTTATTCATACCACCTGTAGCTCTTCAAGATAGATAACTATTAACAGAACTGCAAATGTATGTGTGCAGGTTACATTAACATACGGACTTAAGGCAATCTGGCCTTAAGTCATCAAATTTAATGGAGGCTACTAGAGGGAGACCTTCATCACTGAACGAACAATATCCAGCTGATTTCAGTTGGGATTATTCTTTTTTTCTATTATTATTATTTTTATAATATTTAATTTAAATATTTCATGAAATTAGAACTATGTTTCTGTTCTGCCAATTTCAACCATGGCCTGTCTCTTCTTGTTGTGGAAGTACCAGAGACGTCAGAGAAACCAACGCAGTTGTTTAGAATTCATAATATCATCCAGAGGCGCACACAGCTTTTTGCCGTGTTCTATAAAATATTCTCTGGGAGATCCGGCGGGCTTCCTGGAGCTCTATATCTAAATAATATAAGACATATAATATATAGATATCCATATAATATATAATATCACGGCCGAAACCTGTGTGCGCCTCCGGATATTATGAATGGTAACGACGGCGTTGGGTTCCGACGCCTCTGGTTCCTCCACTTCTACATCAATCTGAAGCGCGACATGGAGGAGAAAGGGATTGCTGCCGGACTGGGAGGAGCTCAGCCCTGGGGGGAGCTCAGCCCTGGGGGGAGCTCAGCCCTGGGAGGAGCTCAGCCCTGGGAGGAGCTCAGCCCTGGGAGGAGCTCAGCCCTGGGAGGAGCTCAGCCCTGGGGGGAGCTCAGCCCTGGGGGGAGCTCAGCCCTGGGAGGAGCTCAGCCCTGGGAGGAGCTCAGCCCTGGGGGGAGCTCAGCCCTGGGAGGAGCTCAGCCCTGGGGGGAGCTCAGCCCTGGGGGGAGCTCAGCCCTGGGAGGAGCTCAGCCCTGGGAGGAGCTCAGCCCTGGGGGCCTGCAGGTGTCCGGGAGTCTGCACCGGCAACAATCCCTTTCTCCTCCATGTCGCGGTTCAGTCTTGACTTCAGGGAGACAAACACAGCGACATCGGTTGACTTGCTCTTAATAACAGGACCGCGGGTCAGATAAAGGCAGGGTGTTTTTCCTCCAAATTACAAAGCACTATGCGGGTGTGATGCTCATCTCTGTTATAGGCTATAGGCCTATTTGGTGCTTGTAAAAGTCGAACAATGCACTCTCAAACACGGGAAACCATTAAAAAAGACCAAATCTTTATTACACAAGAAATAAAAACAAACAGAATAATTTCTTAATATGTTATACATATTGTGTTTTTGAATGGTTTCCCGGGATTAAGAGCGCATTGTTTGGCTTTACAAGCACTCCATAGGCCTATAGCCCATAAGGCCTATAATTATTTAAAAACTGTTAACAGTTGTAGGTCTATACGTTAACTGTCTTGTACATCACCCCCACCCTGATGCAGCTCCACTGGTTACCAGTCAAGATCTGCATTAAAATCTAAATTCTATTCCTCAGATACAAGTCCCTTCACGCTCTGGCCCCCGTTACCTCTCTGACCTCCTCCACCCCTACAGCCCCCTGCGGTCCCTCAGGTCCTCTGACAAGGACCGGCTGGCAATTCCCCGCACGAGACTCGAGCCCTCTGGGGACAGGGCCTTTTGCGTGTCCGCCCCCACTCTGTGGAACCAGCTCCCTCCCAACATCCGCTGTGCCCCTTCCATGGCCACTTCCAAAAAGTACACGAAAGCACCCCTTTTCTCTGAGGCCTATGGCCTCTAACTCACAACCCCACCCAGCGCCTTGCGCATTTTGCACTCTCACTCAGCTAAACACACACCCTCACCTCGCACTCTTGTGAAGCGACCTTGAGTATCCTGAAAGGCGCTATAGAAAATCTTTTTTTTATTATTGTATTATTGTTGGCCTATAAAAAAATGATTGAGAAAAACATGCTGTATTTTCTATCAACAGCAAATTTTATCTTGCCTTCAGAAAAATAACGATGAAATCGATAATTTATCTTTAATTTTATCGATGATCGTTCAAGGATATTTCTTAAAATATCGATCCCTGATAGCGACCCACACATAAACAGTGTGTAGACCCACACCCAGTATAACCTGGGTGTACTAACATTCATTATTGTCTGGCAATATTATTTCTACTGCAACCTTCACTCAATAGCCAAGAAATGGTGTATTTTTCTTTTTATGCATTCCCTTGCCTAAGCTGTTTAAAAAGTCTATGGGCCCCACACACACACAATCCTGACCTCCTGTCTCAGTCTCTGGAGCTCCTGGTTCAGACGCCCTGCCTCGTGTTTGGAGTCCATCAGCTGCTCCGTCTTCTCCTCACTGTCAGCGCACACGCACAAACACACACACACACACAAAGGTCAAATCTGTCAATGCAAAATGTATAGTCAGCCATGATAATGTTTGGTTAGCAGTGAACCGGTGGTAATGATCAGTTGATTAAATACAACACTAACACTGCTGCAGGTTCAGAGCCACGCCCTGGTTGTCATGACAGCTAACCTTGAGCGTCTTAGTTCAATTCATACTTTGCAGTCACGTGACTACCATGGCTACCTGGAGGGCAACAGACGCCGACAAAATGGCGACGAACATCGGCCAGCCAGGGGATTTGCAGCCTTGCAGATTTCCAATACTACAATCAATCAGCTATTTAGACCATAAATGTTCAAATTAGATATCAAGAAAAGATAACATACTCGGAACTTGTGATCCATACACAGCACCCGCTGATGTGTTCATTGCTTTGAAGTTGGTAACGTCTCGAC
Source organism: Pollachius pollachius (assembly GCF_949987615.1). NCBI lineage: Eukaryota > Metazoa > Chordata > Actinopteri > Gadiformes > Gadidae > Pollachius > Pollachius pollachius. Next base: position 22,421,059 of record NC_136948.1, on the reverse strand, counting down.
CAGACGTGGAGTTTGGAGATATTGCCAATACAACGAAAGCCTACAAAAGTACTAACTTTTTTTCAAGAGTGGGTTGATTAACAACGTTGTCGTATGGGAGGTGAAAAACGGAATATCTTCAGTGAGTACTATCTAGCTACCCGCAAAACGATCAACAAATAGCTTTTTTCTGAATCAAGTAACTTATAAGTAACTCTTTTATTGACCAAGTAATGCGGTAGCGTCCACACAAGTTACATTTTCTCAAGCATTTCCGAAGTTCCAGCGCAGCAGAGCATTTTGCTGCACTCTGAAATAAAACTGCTTAGGATCATTTAGTGACGCCTCCACCAGTGTTGCCAGATTGGGCCAGATTTCCCGCCCAATCTGGCAACACGGGCTTTCCCCATAACGGCAGAGGGAGGGTTATTTTCATTTTGAAATAATCTTAATTATAATGTGCAATTAAACAATGTATATTACTTATGGCAAATTCTAATCTTATAGACAATAATACAATTTTTCTCCTTTTGGGATGGGATCCGGTAAAAACATAACCCCAGCTTCACTCCTCGGCAGTTAATACATCCAATCGCACAGCAACTATCTGGCACATCGTTTTCACCTCAAAATACCAACTTTCGTTCGTATGGTAAAACTGGCGACGTCCTGGCAGATCCTTGATTAGGTTACTAAGTTGCTAGAGAACGTTGTTCTTGCCCGCCAGCCAGTCGTCGTGACGTCACGTGCAAAGTATGAATATAGCAAAAAAGGCTTCTGGAATTACAATGGACTTTTTCCACAGCCCCAGGAAGAGCCAAATGGAAAGTGAGGGATCTCGCTTTGTCTTTTTACTAGTTGTCATCCATCCAGGATGTGTCTGTTATACAGACTCCAGAGAGCAGATTCTAGCCATGAAGAACTGGAAACACTCACAGTTCCTGCCTGAATCTGCGCAGCTTAGCCTTGTTGTCGGCTAACTCCACTGAAAGATGGTGCTTCTCTTCTTTGGTGTGCTCGGGGCCCGACAACACTGGGCCCCCATTGGCCACCACCAGCCCACCAGAGGGAAGCCTCTGTTCTGGGCTGTGCACCCCCAGAGACCTGTACCCGTCCCGGGGCTGCTGGCTACTCAGGAAGTCCCGCTCCTGAGTCAGGTCCAGAATGACCTGGAAACACAAAACAGAAGGTAATTAACAAACCCACTCAAGTCACAGGCATGTTTGAGCGTACTCCATGTACTCAGTACTAGGGATGGGCATTTGAAGGCATATCAATATTCGATTAAAAAAATTTCGAGAAAAAAAAAAGTGTAGCGCACTGATAATGTAGCCTGAAGTTCTTCTGTGATCTGGCCTTCACTAAACAAATGTATTCGTTTTCCATCTATTAGTCAAATAAATAAGGAAATCAAAATTTGTTCAATTTATTGAGCATTTTAGAAGGAAAAAAAAACACTCGAAATCAGTATGCTGAATCAAAATCAGCATAATGATCATTTTTGACAAGAATATGAATGAACACTATTGCATACTTAAGGCACAAACTGAAATTAGATTAAAGTAAATTGAAGGCACCAACTGAATAGATTCACGTAACTGAAGCACAACAGCAGAAAGTATAAGTACTGGTGGGTATCAACAGAACTCCACTTGCAGTGCACGGGCCCGCCTCGCATTATGCATGAAGCACATATAACAGAACATCAACAAAATATATAATGTGTAAGACGGAAATACAGTATGTCTAAAACATTTCCAGTTAACATAACACATAAGCCCACTGCATCACTCATTCTTGTTCAAAAGAATGAGCATATCTACGCGCTCGGGGGATAGCACGGAGGCGGTTTACAATCACCGTCTGGAACGGAGGTTGCCGGTACAGTGAAGTATTCCAAGTATGAAATGGCATAAGTATACACATTTAATGAACAATATATAATTAATTTAGCTAATGAATATATTTAATTAACTTTAGGCAAAACTTTAAAAAAATCTGCTACAGCTAAAGTCGAATACCCACTCATTTTGAATAATCTAATGTTCGAATAGCCGTGCCCATCCCTACTCAGTACCTCGTTAGCCTTCTCCCGTTGCTCAATCAGTTGCCGTAGCGAAACAGCCATGTTGCGGGAGAGAGGATCGAGGTCATCCGGGGTCAACTCTGCCCCTTCTTCCAGCCAGGACAAGTCCAGAACATTCAGCTGGTTATGGGTCACCTGTGATACACAAGCATCGCCACAAACACAATTACATAACAGAAATATACTATTATATGCTGTTTTTTTATTCAGATATAAAAATCTGCAGCTCAACTATTGTTCTTCTTAAGTTTTATTCTTTCTTTCTTATTCTCTACAAACTTTGGGACCTATCTCCTTCCTCAATTTTTCACCTAGAGACTGCATTCAAATTTTTAAATATTCAGTATAGCTTGGAATCGCGCGCTTCTTTTCCGATTTTTTTAATATTTTATACTTTTTAAGATATTCTACTTTTACAATATTATCTTTTTTTTAACATGGGAGTCAGTGGGAGGACGGCAGAGCCGTCCTCTGGTACTTCAACTGTTTAAGACGTAACTAAATCAATTTTCAACCGTTTATCTTCCTTCAAACCATCTACGCACTTGGATCTTGAATAATATCTCAACGGAATTTCGATATCATTTGAACTTTCTTCAGAATCACAGTTTTAGTTTCAAACCATCATATTCTACAGTTGGTCCCATTGAAGCCGTCTGCCCATTCTGACACTTGAATTACTTAAGACATCGTAACTCGGTCTAATTTCAACCGTTTACCTTCGTTCAAACCATTTAACAAATCTACACACTTGTATCTTCAATAATATCCAAACGGAATATATCATTTAAACTTTATTCAGAATCAGTTTTAGTTTCATACCGGTGTTGGTACCGGATTGACTCGGCAGCCAGATCGACTCGAGGTCCTAGATGCGCAATAATGACGCACTACTTGTAAACGCTGTCTTTTAAATGCTCGTTTCATTCATTCCCATGTTATTCCCAAGTATTGACGATCTCCTTTTGTTTTCTAATCTATGAATAATAATCTAATATACAAAGATTGATCAGATAATATTTGTGGCTTTAGATTGATGGCTAACGTGAGCTAATAAAAGTTAGGGGGGGGGGGTGCTTTCATCAATATAGGATTAGTTTTGTAGGTGATAATTACTTTAACATATGTGAAGACAAAAATATATGTGTAACCAAGCGTTTTATTGTTGCCTATACTTGGGTAATATATAAAAGAAGAATCGGTTAACTCCATTCACTGAACGGGGCGATCCACTTTATTCCCAGCGCTTCCAACACAGAGTCAAAACAGCGACGCACACGCAGACACTTCCAGACATCGACACTGTCGATACGTCAAGTGTCGATACGTCATCTGTAAGCGCAGGGCCCCGAGTCGATCAGGCTGCCGAGTCAATCTGGTACCCACACCGGCTTCATTTTCAGTTGGTCTCCTTGATTTACGTTGATGCTGGAGCGTGATGACGTTCAGCAGTGTTGCCAGATTGGGCGGTCTTTCCCGCCAGATTGGGCTACATTTGGAGGACGTTCAGGCAGTGTTGCCAGATTGGGCGGTTTTTCCCACTCTATTGAGCTACTTTTAACCACGCACCACCTCGCTATTCTCTTAAAGACACCACACACACACACACACACACACACACACACACACACACACACACGCACACACACACACACACACACACACACACACACACACACACACACTGCAGGGCAATACATTTGACGTTTCAGATTCTTCAGTTATATTTATTTTATATTTCTGCATTTTTAGCAATGCTTTGCGCTTTTCATTCAGCATTAACTTTATTGTTTCCAACCATTAGCTTTTTCTGGTGTGCATGTTTATATTGTTTACTCCATTTAGACTTTGGAACTTTTGTTAAAATCCCTTAACTTGATTCAAACCATCTAATGTTTCTTTATGTCTTAATCTATGTGGCTTTATTAAAAAATATTTTCAACCTCACTTTGTGCGATAGCACTCACCGCATTTTCTGCAGGATATGCATTTTTAAGTTAAAATGTATTACTTTATTCAAAATAAAAACATGATTGAATCCCAATAGAAACAGCCAAAGTATCAGAGCAAATGTCTTCTATTTGTACCACAGCATTGTTAGATAATTTATCCTGATTGGTCAAAAACAGCAACCAAACAAAACAGCAAAAACAGCAGTAAATACAACTAAAATCTCATTGCATAAATCAATGAGACCAACTGAAAACGAAGCCGACATGGAACTTAAAATGTGATTCTGAAAAATGTAAAAGGGTAATCGAAATTCGGTTTTCAGATTATTGAAGATACACATATAAGTGTGTTGATTTGTTAAATGGTTTGAACGAAGGGTAACGTTGAAAATTGACTAAGTTACGATGTCTGAAGTAGTTGAAGTGTCAGAGAAGGTAGGTCAATGTAAGACATTGACAATATAAGTCAATGTAAGCCATCAACTTGCAGTGTAAAAAAAAAAGCCGAAAAAGCTTAATAGTTTAAAAAGTTGAAAGTTGAAAAACGCAGAGAGATAGCCATCATGTCGTTAAAGAGCTGGACCTTTTGATAGTTTAATGGTTTCTGTAGCTGAAAGTATGCAGGAGCAGTTAACTGCACAAAAAACAAAACGGTCAAACGGAATAAAGAAAACTTAAGGAGAATAGTAGATGTGCTTAAGGAAGCAACCACACTAACTAGCGTCCATTCTTGATAATGCAAAAACAATATACTCAAAGCAACAAAGAAGAACAATTTTAACTAAATAAGTCATTTATCTGATGAAATAATACCATTGGTGAAACCAACTAATATCTAACCATTATTAGTAACTGTGGTATTAGGGGTATAAACCACTCTGGGGTTTTCCCTATTGGAAATAAAAGGGACAATGTTATGTTTTACAGTATTTTCATAATGATGTCGTTCAGCATTTTCCAATAACGGGTCGGAACGTCATGCTACGATTCTTACTCACTGCATTTGTCACAGTTTCTATGGCCATGGGTTGACCACAACGGTTGCCCGCTTGCCCGGGGAAACTAAAAGTAATATATGGGCAAGTTCAGATTGACTTCTGGTTGCCCGAACGGGCAAGTGGATTTTGGGTGGATGCTAATATAAAGGCTATTTATTCAAGTGTTTTTAAAAACTGCAGAACAACCTTTTGTTCCGCCAAATCACACAAAATAGATGTATTTGCAATTGATCAGCGCGCTGTCTTCTCTTCTCTCGGACAGCGAGTTAACAGACACGCATCGCTTCAGCGCGAATATAGCCCCGCCTCCTGTCACTCACGCGCAGTGCGGTCTCTGGCAGTGATTCGACGGTGTTAGCTGAAGGTTAGCCAACACAGCTAGCATCTCAAGTGCAGCGCCTTCGCGACCGGTTTAGGTAGAAGGAAAATGGAGTAGTGATGGAGGAGTGCGGTTTGGAAGTACTTTGGATTGAGGCAAATTACCAAGGAAAGTCATATGCAAGAACACGGTTTTGGGTTTCATGACTGTGCACATGCACAGCAATAGCGATCTTTTTCACGAAATTGGACCCTCACAAACTATATATTATATGAAAGCTGAGCCTCCACTTATTCCGACAGTCCAAACCATATCATTCTGTGACTAAAACTCGCAAGTAACAAATTAAGAAGAAACGTCTCCTTTTCTTTTAACAACCAAAAATGATGTTTTAACTTTGTGATTTTTGTCCACAAAGTTGATTCTGATCGCATAAAACCACCATAATCAGATAATCCAGTGTCTGGGTGAAATCTTGCAATTTAACATGGTGTTTACAATCAATGACTAAGAGAAGGTTTCTTAGGAAAAAGGTAAATTGCCTTCAATCAGAACACATGTTCTTCAGCGCAATCTACTGGCCATATGTGTATTTGCGAGTGTTTGGCTTGGTGCATTTCATTATATTTGCCCTGAACTTTGAATAGAGGTGTCGAGTATCAAAATTGTAAGATATCTACCTTTATTTGTGTCTCATAGTAAGACGGCGCTCCCAACTGATAACGACCAACTGATAATTATTTCAGGTGGAAATGTTATCTTCTACTTATGCTGTGTTCCATGGCTTTATTCACTTTAACCAAGTATTATCCACATTGAATATTTCACTTGCACAACAATCTTTCTTTTGGCACAAAGATGAAATTATCGCCCTTGCAGTTGTGGAGATATACACTATTTACTTTGGGTACGTTCTTTTCTGAAAAAACTTGTCCCCTGATATCGAAAATGGTATAGAATATCGATATTTTTCCAGGTATAGTATCGAAGTTAGAAAATCCAGTATCGTGACTGACGACACTACTAGAAACGCGATTGTGATTATTCAGTTAGACCTACAAGAAACGTGAAAGTTAAAAAAGACATATCTTTGCTACTACCTTGGACATTTAGTTATGTACATTTGCATAAAATCATGCAGGTCTACATATAACTGGGCAATAGCTTTAATAGGTTGCAACGGTGGACTGAAATCACTTCATGGCACGATGTGACCGTTCGATAAATAAGTAAACAAAGAGAAGTTTGTTATTTTTTGAAACACAACATGTGTGGAAGCTAACATTCAGCTTCAGTCTGAGCTACGATGAGTTTTCTGAGCCCCCCAAAACCAGGCCGGGAGCCTGGCAAAAAGAGGCCCCTTCACGATTCTGATTATAATTTGGATGAACATCACATTCGGGCAAGTTGAAGATGACCTGTACTTGCCCGATGGGCAAGTGCTTTTGAAACCTAAGTGTCAACCCCTGTATGGGGATGGACTAGACTGGGTGCCCGCAGCCCATTTTGCCAATAGCAAAACTGTTGTGTCTGGGACTATGACTGACGATGTGAATGCTTGGTTTACTTGATATTATAGTTTGAGTAAATATATGAAACCAAAAAAATCTGGACCACATGCACGCAACACACACACATCCACCGACCTCTTGGATGTGAGAGACGATGGCAGCCTGGGTCTGGATGTCCAACAGCTTTATCTTCTCAATCATCTCCTCCTTGCGCTCGCACTGAACACACACGCGCGCACACACACACACACACACACACACACACACACACACACACACACTTCTAAACATGGATAATATCATTGTACATCAACAACTGAGGAATACTCATCTCAGAGGCAATCCCTTCTTTTCTCTGTGTGTGTGTGTGTTACCTGGACAGCACATCCCAGAATAAGCAGTAGCATTCTCTTCATCTCCTCCATGCTCTTGGCTAAAGGACAACAACAGGTTGCAAACTACGTTACATCTTTGAAACAAGTGCAATATATAGCCATTATGAAAACTTATGCAATTTTACTTTTTCATCTCGTGAAGTATTTTTATTCAGTTATTCAACAATGTATGCAAGAAAAATATTGAGTTTTATATAATGAAAGTTAGATTGCTAGCACAAGCACTAAAAGTCACTTTGCTGTTTTACAAGATGCTGTAGTTAAGAGCTATACTTTGAGTGTAACTTATTAGAAATGCCATAGCCATCCTTCAGCAGGGTGAAATGATGGGTAAGAACCTCATCTGGTTAACTGTGCCTGGCTCTGTGTGAGCCGCCTTTTGAACACTTGGGTAATTCATCTTGCCTTTCCGTCCCATGTGCCTACACACCATTATCATGGCTTCCACATGGGTGAAGGGGTGAAGAACTGAGAGACGGGGCATTTCTTACGGTGGTTTATTTGCAAGGACTTGCAATCTTGGGCTCTCTGATCGATCTGCAGCCACTTTAAACCCTTAAGATTAAACTCTCTACCACAACCCCCGTTATTTCATCAAGGGCAGCGTCCTACCTCTAAGGGATAGAGTTTCAATTCACTTGATAAAACGCAGAATTTCATGACATCTCACTTTATTAATACGAGGTTAGACTATCTATATATATCCGTTTTTCTACATGGCTATGATCCAAAGGTCGCAGACCTTAAACCATCATATGGAATAAACACATGAGCAACAATTGCTAAAAATAACTCTGAACAGCGCAGGCTATTGTACTTGAATACATACACCCTCCGGAAATGCATAGGCCCATGAAAGCGCATTACATGACTGAGTGTGTGTGAATAAATGAAGTGTGTGAGACTGACCCCAGTTGAAATAGTTAAGGACATACTTGTCAGGCAGGTGTTTTTCTTGATAATTTTGTAATTTGCTTTATTGCCATGAGAATCATTGGATTGTATTCGCCCAAGTGCTTTGTAACATCTGTTTAAAAAAGTGTGTTTAGCTGTTCATGCCCGCGTGCGTCTATGTGTGTCTGCGTGTGAGATTGTGCGTGTTACTTGACATTTTGAGAGTGTACTTGTTACCTGACATTGTGAGAGTCTCAGTGTCCGTGTTACCTGACAGTGTGAGAGTGTGAATGTAACCTGACAGTGTTAGGGTGTGTCTCTGTGTTACTTGACAGTGTGTGTCTCTGTGTTACGTGACAGTGTGAGAGTGTGAATGTAACCTGACAGTTTGACAGTGTGTGTCTCTGTGTTGTGTGACAGTGTGTGTCTCTGTGTTACCTGACAGTGTGAGAGTGTGAATGTAACCTGACAGTGTTAGGGTGTGAATGTAACCTGACAGTGTGAGAGTGAGAGTGTGGTACCTGACAGTGTGACAGTGTGTGTCTCTGTGTTACCTGACAGTGTGACAGTGTGTGTCTCTGTGTTACCTGACAGTGTGACAGTGTGTGTCTCTGTGTTACCTGACAGTGTGAGAGTGTGTGTCTCTGCGTTACCTGACAGCGGGTCCTTGGCAATACAGAGGACATCTGGAAGCGTCATGACTATTAACTGCCGTAAAGTCTCCTAAAGCACAGGAGGGGAAAAAGACAAACAAGGGATTTAACAGCAAACTATGATTGTTCAAAAAGAGAAGGAAGCAGAGTGTAGCTGTAGGTTAAGACTTCCATCAGAAAGGATTCATTGACCTCCAATGGGAAGTGACTCAGTCAGCTGACTCTGTACCAGGTTATCAGGGCGTGTGTGTTGGCTGCTAGCCAACAGGAAACATATGTGGTTAGCGGAGTGTGTGTGTAACATACACACACACACACACTTTGTTTTGATCATTTCTTGGGTGTTCTATTTGAAAAGAGATAATCTGGGCCAGAAGAACAAGTGCAACATGCCATGAGGAAGGAATCTTTGCACAAAAAAAAACCTATAAATAAACCAAGTCAAGTATACTGGAATAAAATGCAAACAACCACACACCTCAGCGATATCTCTAAATTGTTGTCTTTTAACACAGCATTTAAATACTTACAAAAATACATCTTCCTGTAGAAGGGGTACGGTTGGCAAAATGACCCGATTAATTAAAACCCTTTGCTCACCATGTCGACGCAAAGCTTTATGATAAAAAAATCGAATAGATCATGCATGCACACATTAACACACACGCTTTTCTTTCTGCTCAGGTGAGGGACAACGAGTACAGGTGTGTTGTGGAGAACCAGGTAATACCTTCAGATACTGTTACACCAACAGGGAACCTGATCACTAGTCTCCCTTGGTGACCACACACACACACAGTGTAAATTAAACATGGGAGCCGGCTCACAGATGTCTTTCAAGAGACGAGAGTCGGAAAAAAAAGATATAGGAGTATTGCAATAGTGTCCTGCTCCAACAAAGAACAGGTAATATAAGACCTTTTGAATTAAAAATAAGGCAGAGAATGGAAAGTACAGCAGAACATATAAACACTCAAATGTTGGAATGCTGAAGACTAGACAGGTTCTTGGATTTTGAATACTGTTACATTATTAACATTATGATAAAGCCTGAATCATATCTTTTCCATGATATTTCCATTTCACTTGGACGAGTCAACATTAACACTCGTTAATGCGTTTACATGAGACAGCTAGATCGGATTAAGCCTTATACCGATTTTGCTACTCGACCGTGTCAATTATCCGAACGTACATGGCCTTAAAGAGATCGGATAATGGCCGGAGCGTGGCTGAATCCACTACCCTAGGTGGCGCTGTAGCCCTTTCAACAAGTGGTTATAGAGCCACTCCCGGTTGGCCTCTACGTCCCAGCAACAACAAACACAGGCGGCAATCGAGAAAGATGCTTTCAGGAGACAGCTGTCAGTTCACTTTGGGTCCATGTCATTTCTCCGACGCTCCATTGTTCCGACCTCTCGGTCGTTTGCGGACTCCTCCGGCGGCGGAGCAGCGGGAGGAGTCCAGCGGGAGGAGTCCAGCGGGAGGAGTCCGCATACGACCGAGAGGTCGTATGCGGACTCCTCCGGCGGCGGAGCAGCGGGAGGAGTCCAGCGGGAGGAGTCCAGCGGGAGGAGTCCAGCGGGAGGAGTCCGCATACGACCGAGAGGTCGTATGCGGACTCCTCCGGCGGCGGAGCAGCGGGAGGAGTCCAGCGGGAGGAGTCCAGCGGGAGGAGTCCGCATACGACCGAGAGGTCGTATGCGGACTCCTCCGGCGGCGGAGCAGCGGGAGGAGTCCAGCGGGAGGAGTCCAGCGGGAGGAGTCCAGCGGGAGGAGTCCAGCGGGAGGAGTCCAGCGGGAGGAGTCCGCATACGACCGAGAGGTCGGAACAATGGAGCGTCGGAGGAACGGCATGAGGGGTATTCCATTAAAGTCCCTAACGAAACCGGCGCTTAGTTGATTAAGCCCGGTTAAAACTAACGCCAACTTCCACTTGAGGCTAAAGCCGTTCCATCAACGCAGTTCAGCCGCGCCTTGCTCAGGTTAGCTCAAGCCAGGCTTACGTTATCGTGGATTACGCACGCTCACGAGATATGTAACCAGCCCAGAACCGTGAATGTCGAATCATGGATCAAATGTCCGATAAGGACCGAGCGGGATCTTTTCCAGAGGCGAACAGAAGCTGCTTGTGGAGGTCTATGAGGAGTACGAGCATATAATCAATCAAAAAGGGAACACCGTTACCATTAAAAACAGGGAGGCAGCCTGGCAATAAAATCGGCGATCTTCTGAATGAATAAGTAGTATTAAGCATTGATGACCAACGTTTAGCGTAGTGTGTACTGAATGCATGTTGATGATGGGGGTTTCACTTTATAGGGGTAATGGCAAGACACCAGCTTCCTCCATCTTCTGTGTCACCTTTTGAAATAAATCGCAGTTTCTCGTTTTCCAATGGCGACAACAATAAAACAAATATTTAAATATTTATAAAGAAATAAGAATTGTTTATATGTCTATGACGACAACAACACGACTACCGTCTTGTACTTCCGGCTCACGTCCCGCGGCCGCTAGATCTCCAGCATGCACAGAACGCAAAATCTGACGCGGGTAGAAACCGGACTATGATCAAGTTATCGAGGTGTTCTTATCCGACCTCGCTTGTCTGTTCATGTACCGATTTCGGTCCGAAGTAGATCGGGTAAAGGTGTTTCCATGCATTTTAAAAGTCTGATTGAGGTCTTATTCGTTTGTTTATCCGATAATGACTCTGAATGTAAACGCACTGACTGATCAGGGCCATTAGCCATCAAGAGAAATGGGACTCTCTTGGTTCCTTTCCCTCATTAATAACATACAGGACCTGAAGCTAGGAAGGACAATGCAAGTAGTTGATCAATTAATGAATGAGTAAATAATGCTCTAACATATGTATATTAAGAAATACATCAATCACAACATTGAAAAGAAGCAATTTCATATAACTTTGTCGTCCGGCATAACCAGCCACTTTCTTGTATCCCCAATAAGGTGATGCTTCATGTTCCACTAAACCACAGCCTTACCAGTCTAATACCCACTCCCGCCACAATGCTAGTCATGCTGAGGTGCTGAACACCTTGCATCCATTGGTCGAAAATGCACGGTAACATTTTTTATTAAAGTCTAGTATGGTTTGTTCACTGAAAAAGCAGATTTCTTGCATAACCTGCACATTTGGGTTTTTATTATTTCACCTCTATCACCTCTACATAATAGGGGTGTAACGATACACGTATTTGTACCGAACCGTCACAGTACAGGCACTTCGGTGTGGTTACAGAGGTGGACCGCAGTGCGTAAATGTGGCGTACATAGCGTTAATATGGCAAATGTAAAGGCTTGTTTTGCAATGCGGAATTTAAAACTTGAAGTTGGAGTTCCCCCCGGACCGTTTAGCCAAAGTATACTACTCCGACTCCGTAATCCGACTCCGTAACTACGGAGACCCCTCAGAAGCTCTCCGTCGGGATGTCGGATACGCAATGCAATTCGCCGCCCGATCGATCTTATATGTTGACTACAAACCATGTAAGCAGTGTTGTAAATAAACTTACAAAGCTTTTCAAATCTTATTTGGTGTTTTATTGGTCTTTAAGGTGCTAAGTAAACAATGTACAAGGCAATTAAGGTGCAAAGTCGAACCGGAGAAGTGATTCCGGAAATGATTTTGCTACGAGGACCAATCAAAGCCCTTGCCATCTCCATTGCGTCGACCAATTGGTCCATGGCGTCGACAGATAGTTTAAAAATATTGACTGCCCACGTAAGCTACGGAGAGGGTCTCCAACAGGCTTTCTGGCTATGGAGAGGGCTCATCGTGTCTACGTACAGAACTTTAACATGCACACACATTTGAAAAGGCAACATTCCAGGTGTTACTATCACCGTTGCTGTGAAAAAAAAACGAGCTGTGCAAACCCAGCTCACGACACTATTTCAACAACCCCCGTGTGGGAATTCAGAAATGCAAATATCATAACCAAGTTTATTGGTGTTTTCATTGCTGCTGATCTACGGCCATTCTTTGTTGACAAACAAGCTGCATTTTCCTCTCAACTATGAACCGTACTGTACTGTAACGTACCGTTACTTCAAAACCGAGGAAAGTACCGAACCGTGACTTTTGTGTACCGTTACACCCCTACTAGATACCATGTATAGGCAAGTTTTGCATGATAACAATCGGTTGTTATTATTGAAAAGATGTCATTTGTAGAATGTACATGTATCATGTATGTTTTTTCTGGAGACAAAATTGATTATTTTAGATTGCTAGCATCGATTTGTTGGAAGTCCTAGCGTTTATGATCAGACTGTTTTGAAAATGAATCAAAGTAAGAGCCCCCTAAGTTCAGTTAATTTGGGCAGTTGAACAGGTATGGATCAAGACAAAGGCACATGATGGTATATGGATGCGTCACTCAACGTTAACCCTAACCCTAACACAAGGTTTAACTGACCCAGTTAAAAGATTAGTCTCCCGGAAATCTTGTTGCAGAGCCACTTTACTCTTGCCTGCTGAGACAGGAGCAAGAGTTGTAATGTAGTCAAAAACTCCCTTACTACCCAGCAGAATACCAGGGTTGGACGAGCCTCTTCTCTGTTGGACCCTTGCCTTTTGCAACACAACAAAACTTAAAAAAATGGATTTTATACTGAAACCCAAGTGTACGTTCATCGAAGATATTGAGGTGCACTGATGCAGTGAATGTGAATAAACACGGACGCACAAACAAGAATGAGCCCAGAGGATGTGAAGTTTCAAACATCCTAGGCAGGCACGGGGGGGGCTTTGTTCTCCTGTTCCCATGGTTACCAAGGAGGGGTAATGCAACAGGCCTATAGGGGCCTAGGGGGGGAGCCAGTGACAGAAAGGAGCAGGAACCAAAAGGAAGGGCATGGCAAGAATAGAGTGAAGAAAGGATTGACTAAATCATCATCATATACATTGATAATAGTTCCAAAAAAGGCCCATATTGATAAGAAAATGCCAGTGACCAAAATAATAATATCCAAACATATCCCTCCTGATAGTATTCTATTTGTTGCAGATCCATTCCGCTCTTGCCTGCTGTTAGTTCATAAAATCTAAAACCTTGGCAATTCATATTGGGAGTGTAAACTAAATAAGAAACCTGAAGTCTGTTGGAAGTCAAGACTTCTGTGCAGTGTTTCAGCGAGGCACACAGAATCAGCCAGTGTCAGGTTACAATGCATTTACACAATAGAAGAGGGTTAGGGTGCGTTGGGAGGCAGGGCACACACACACACACACAAGGGAGCGAGCCCTTCTGCTATTGTTTGCCCAGTAGGTCACCCTCCCACACCCCACCCTACAGAGACCAGAGCCCTTTCTGCCAGCCCAATGAGAAGAGACAGCCTGCCCACATGGTAAAAACCAGCACTTCCACATCTCATCCTTATGACCGGATGGGAGGTTTGATTGTTGAAGTTCTTCTAGATCTGTCTGTCATTAACCATCAACAAACAGATTAACTTACCCTTCTGCCAAGCATGACCCACTTTAAAGAATGTGTAACACACACACGCACACACACACACACACACACACACACACACACACACACACACACACACACACACACACACACACACACACACACACACACACACACACACACACACACACACACACACACACACACACACTGAATAAAGAAGATCTTGGCCATGTTGTCCATCTTAGTCTGATTTAGACAATGTAAACTGCCCTGAAGAAGCGTGTGTGGCATCTTGCTCTTAGACTAGAGAGCTATGAAGTCAGATCACCCAGAGGGAGGCTAAAGTGCTCTTTATAGCACATGCAACATTTCTTCAATCTTTTAAAATAGTTCAAGAATGTTCAACAACATAAAATAGGTTTTGTCTGCAAATAACAATCCATTCAATTCACAAATCGTGTTGTTATTTTTTTTACCGTCTTGGCAGGTCAATTGTTCCGGTTCAATGTTCAATGGCGGCAGCTAACAAAGTCAAAATCGTAATTGTCTCATCCTATTGGCAATTAAGTACAAATCAATGTAGTCAGGTTTTAGATTGTGGAATCAATTCTAGCCCTTTTATATTCTTTTTATAATATAACGTTGAAGTTCAGTCGCAAGAGGTTCTAACGCTTTCACATTGTTCAAGAAATGTACCAATTATTCTAGACATAAATATTTAGCTCACACAAGCACATCATGCATCCTATTATAAAGGTCATATTTAAACTTTGAAATGTTTTCCAAAGTGTGTGTCGGGTTAGTGAGAGCTTAGTCTTAGAGGAAATGTGTGTGTCTAGGGAGTATTCTCATCTTCTTATCACCAGGATGTTTAACAGAGTGTTACATGTAGATATAGGGGGCCAGCATAGCAGCAGCCAAATCCATAAATACACAGGATTTGTGGCTTTCGCTAATGACTCTGTTTAGCTTTAAATGGATGACAGCTTAATCGTTATCTTAATCATATATTCACCATTGGGATTGGAAGCAATTTCCCATTTATATTTAAAAGGCAATAGTAAGCAGGGTCCAAAACTAACTTTTTCACTTACCAGCCAGGCTGGCTGGTAAGTGAAATTTTTTACCAGCCAGGCAGATATTTTACCAGCCAACCAAATAAAAATTGCTTTTAAGTGTTGTGAATTGCTATCAGTATTATTTAACATGTCATTTGGGTCTAATATGCGATTCTCAATCAATATTTTATTGTATATGCACTAATACTAGTAGCAATGTATGTTAAAATATGAATCACTGTTTCTGATTTTAGCTCAACCAGACTGCAACAGCCCTATATAAACATGAATATCTGACCAGTGGTGGACAAAGTATTCAAAGACATGACTTAAGTGAAAGTTCTTTTTTTTTAATTCATGTAAAACCATAACCGTAACCCTAATATTCATTCTTCCGGATTCCACCTACGAAAAACACCGGTCACATACAAAGCGGGGAACATAGGGATGACCCCGTTAGATCGGTCTAGCACACAGTCTATACATTATTTTATCACAGGGAGTAAGTTGTAACGTTACGATGGATGGTTTCCATTTGATAACGAGCGAACGAAGCCATAATATTGATAACTCAGAACGACAACTCACTTCACTCAGTTCAGACAACTATACGCTCAATATACAGCAGTTAGGAACCAATCAGATCGCTTGATTTATGCCACCCGTTTTATATATATATATATTTACGTAATTTACCGTTAAAATATTATTAATATATTCGGGCGCAAACAATCCCAGAATGCACTCGCCCGTGATGTGGGCGGGGCGTGATGTCACGCCCCGCCTTCCCGCAGGCCGCAGCGAGACGTACTTGGAGAACTCTGCTGGAAAGACACGTTACTCTGTCAGGAAACTAGCAGTTCTACTGGGCGCGCCAAACAACACCAATGAGTACGCTGAATGGTGGCATCACGCGCTTACGTGCCAAAAGATCGTCTCTGCTGAAAAGACACATTACTCTGTCAGGAAACTAGCAGATACCAGCGTCGTTCTCCTCCAGTAACGAAAAATTAAATTTTCGCCGGTAAAAAAAATAATAACTCGCCAGAGTGGCGAGTGGTCTTAAACATTTACCAGCCAGAGACAAAATCTACTCGTAATTGGCGAGTGGCGAGTGTTAGTTTTGGACCCTGATAGTAAGGCACAGAAAATCCACACACAAAACAAGAATGAACCTTCAGAAGTCAACAGCAGAAAGAGCTGTGGTCTAGGATTTGAAAGTGAATAGCTGGCATATTGTTAGAATTGATTATGATCCGATTCTGTTATTCAGCTATAAATGGTAATTTGGGAATATCAGCGTGTGTACTTGGCCATGGCGGAGTACGATAGGCAGTGGAAAAAGCCACATACAGCAGGTTTACTGTTTTGTTCACAGATTGGTCTTCAATGCTAGTGAGAGGCCTGAGGATAATATCTCCAGTCTGTTGGCTCCTGGTCTTCACTGATAGTGAGAGGCCTGAGGATAATATCTCCAGTCTGTTGGCTCCTGGTCTTCACTGATAGTGAGAGGCCTGAGGATAATATCTCCAGTCTGTTGGCTCCTGGTCTTCACTGATAGTGAGAGGCCTGAGGATAATATCTCCAGTCTGTTGGCTCCTGGTCTTCAATGCTAGTGAGAGGCCTGAGGATAATATCTCCAGTCTGTTGGCTCCTGGTCTTCACTGATAGTGAGAGGCCTGAGGATAATATCTCCAGTCTGTTGGCTCCTGGTCTTCACTGATAGTGAGAGGCCTGAGGATAATATCTCCAGTCTGTTGGCTCCTGGTCTTCACTGATAGTGAGAGGCCTGAGGATAATATCTCCAGTCTGTTGGCTCCTGGTCTTCACTGATAGTGAGAGGCCTGAGGATAATATCTCCAGTCTGTTGGCTCCTGGTCTTCACTGATAGTGAGAGGCCTGAGGATAATATCTCCAGTCTGTTGGCTCCTGGTCTTCACTGATAGTGAGAGGCCTGAGGATAATATCTCCAGTCTGTTGGCTCCTGGTCTTCACTGATAGTGAGAGGCCTGAGGATAATATCTCCAGTCTGTTGGCTCCTGGTCTTCACTGATAGTGAGAGGCCTGAGGATAATATCTCCAGTCTGTTGGCTCCTGGTCTTCACTGATAGTGAGAGGCCTGAGGATAATATCTCCAGTCTGTTGGCTCCTGGTCTTCACTGATAGTGAGAGGCCTGAGGATAATATCTCCAGTCTGTTGGCTCCTGGTCTTCACTGATAGTGAGAGGCCTGAGGATAATATCTCCAGTCTGTTGGCTCCTGGTCTTCACTCATGTATTGAAAGACAATTTTCTCCGGGGAAAGGGTTGTATAGAAAAAATATTGGTTGATGTATGCATGAAAACGCATTATGTATAGAGACAGAATCAGCAGTCGCTTTTACAGCAAACGGCTTTTGTGTTGTACGTGTGTTTGTCTAGATAAAAATAGCATGTCCCCTCAAGAGTCAATGCATAGCCATAAGCATGTGTCTGTTGACACAAAAGTAGCATGTCCTTTACCATTCATGGACATAAGCATGGTGTTTTGTTGCTCATGTTTTCAAAGCTATACCCATGACGCCTGTGAAACGTCCACCAATACAGCTCCTCATCCCCAAGATCAATCATCTACCAACCTTCGCAAATCCAGACGATATACAAGACAGGGGGAAAATTGAACAGTTCAAACTAAAGTTCAATAATGCGATTGTGGAACTGCTCCACTTGCCCTGCGCACATTGAAGTGCCTGGCTTTAAATGCGAGGGCCTTGGACGTAATCCAATCCATAGAAGAAAGTTTAGTCCGGTGTCATTGTGGTTTTAGGTGTTGATGTTCTTTGGATGTTGACAGTAAAGTAAAAGTTCTTCTGCTTCAGTAAAAAATAGCAGTGCAGCGCAGCTCCCGTTTGAATGCTACCTGCCAACGTGCACCGTGCAGTCAGAGCCAAGGTGGGTTCTACTCCACAGGCATAGGCCTGTCGCGATAAGCAATAAATCAATTAATTGCGCGATAAATTAAAATGAGCGCTAATTTTTTGCCGGCCGCAATAATTTCCATTCACACTCTTTTTTTTAAATCATTGCTTTATAGGCCTAATCTGCGAAGAAATCTATGCCATAAACAGAAATATTATAGGCCTTTATTACACGGGTCTTCTCAATGCCGTGGAACGCTCCGTTCACTTGCATAGATAGTAGTCCGGTAACTTGTCAACCCCAGCGTCTTCGGTTGCTAAGCAACGTCAACGTCTTTGGCGGACTATTGCTCTGCTGATCAACACTACGAATGCTGCTAACGAATAAATTGTAAAAAGATACCGTGTGAAGTTATTTTTTCGTTTTGGCAAGTAGCCGTGTAATAAGCGGGATGAGGTATAGAACGTCGCCAGTCATTATGGAAAATAAGCCCCTTCAGGGCGAAGCAAGACACCGGCTCGCCCTGTCGGGGCTTATTTTCCCAATAATGACAGCCGTTCTATACATTATATATTTATTATATATATTTAGCAGAGTAGGCCTAAGTAACAATTGTCGGGTTGAAATCGGGCGCCGGCTCATAATTACAGGGCACCTCCAGCATTTTTTGTTAAAATAGACTGAGTCCATTTTATTTATTGTTTTTGGTTGTTTTGTTAATTTATTCTGGATATTTTTAATGTCTTCCAGACGTCCAGTTCCAGTGTTCTTTAAAAATAAAAGTTTATTGATCTTCGAAAGGGTGTACTTGCATTATTATGCCATTATCATTATATTAGTTGAAAAACGGCAATATTATCGCTTATCGCATTAATTTCTGGTTATTAAAAATTGGTAATCGTAACAGGCATACACAGGCAGCAGGGTGTGCTTACCTGGTAATAACTGTGGATTTGTCTGGTGAGTACAGTCAGGTTGTAGAGACGAAGGGACACATCATTGTTCACGTTCTTATTCAGGCGCTGATTGGTTGGGCTAGGGTCACTATGGAGACACAAAAAGAGCAGTCTTTATTAACACCCAGATGTAATGAGAAATATAATTGGATAAAGTTGAACATGAATACACCGGTACAGTGAAATGTACTAGTGCTTACAGATACAGTGGAGCTGACCTAGACACACACACACACACACCAACAAAAACAGTTAGACACCCACAAGGTTGTGTGTGTGTTTTCCTAATAACTGATTTGCATAGGGGAGGGAGCAGGGAGGGGCTTTGTCTGCATGGTTGACCTACTAATGCAAGAGGATTGGTTGTTTAAGGTCCATTTGAATCTCCTGTTCACAGACACCATGGAGAACAATTACTTTGTTGCTCAATGTTAAAATGAAGCAGGCCACTTCCAAACATGGCTGTCATAATTGTTTCTTTTGGCAGTGCTTAGGTGTTTAGTTCTTCTTTCCAGATAAAAGCGTTGGGTTGGCCTATAATGGTTCAATAGAGTGCATAAAGTACATCAATAGGACACGAAAAGCAGCAAAGCAAATTAAGTTACAGGAGAATACAAATACATAAGGCACTGATAACTAAGTATCAAATCAGTTAGAAAGGATGCATAGCAAAACCTTTAGCAAGGATGTGGTCACACACAGGAAACGTTTACTCACTCAACCCTTTCATACTATCTGGACTCCTCAATGCACCTGCACACCAAAGCAAGCTCTCTTTCGACACTGTGTGCCGCTACCTACATCTGTGTCATGATCTTGTGTAGAAAGACGCCGTCCACCAACTCCATGAACAGGTTGACCCGCTCCTCCGAGCTCACCCCGTCTGGGGAACCCAACGGACCCAACGTCTGGATCTAGCAACCAGAGAGAGAGACAGAGAGAGAGAGACAGAGACAGAGAGAGAGAGACAGAGACAGAGAGGGAGGGATGAAAATGTAATCAAACAATAGTATACTACTTTCATCATAGGATGAAATCAAACAATGACTCTAAAAAGTGTAACATGGAAAACCTTCACTGACACGTCAGGGGAAACTCCCGACACTTTTTAATGTGCGGCTGTGTGCATGATAATCGCTGTGCAAATAATAACAAAGCCAGGAAAATGTGGATGGATGGCTGGCTGTCTGGCCTGTGAGCTAGCCTAACAGGATAAGAGGTCACGGAAAAGCAGGAAGTAGGCCTACATCAAGTCCAATGACCTGCGCTGATGGACTTGACGACTTTGGGGAATAAAAGAACCTGACGCAGTGCAAATTAAACCAAAAAAGGTATTTGTGAATCAACATGAAAACATCATGGATTCAGGATTAGGGTCACAGTATCTCGCTTTGCATCATGACACCAAGCTCACAATGCAGACATCAAGATCAGACCATCTGGGTCAACACATAATCATTAAACGTATGAGGGGTTTACCACCTAGGAGGTAGGTCTGAGAACCTCAGTAGTGACCTCCTACTAGAGGAAGTTATGAACCGTAGGTCTGAGAACCTCAGTAGTGTACTCCTACTAGAGGAAGTTATGAACCGTAGGTCTGAGAACCTCAGTAGTGAACTCCTACTAGAGGAAGTTATGAACCGTAGGTCTGAGAACCTCAGTAGTGAACTCCTACTAGAGGAAGTTATGAACCGTAGGTCTGAGAACCTCAGTAGTGACCTCCTACGGTGTTGAACTGAAACGTTGTGGCACAACATCCACTGTCTCCAATACCTTTAAACACGTAGAAGGACAAAAGTTGACACATCCACTGAACTGACTGTTGATGGACCGGCCAGGAGAAGCATATTCAGTATATAGTAGAAACAGGAGATGTAAAACACAACCCCATGTTGAAAAGCCCATAGATTCTTCAGATGTATTGAGAAATATAATTGGATAAAGTTGAACATGAATACACCGGTACAGTGAAATGTACTAGTGCTTACAGATACAGTGGAGCTGACCTAGAGCCCTTCAGAGATAAGGTCATTGACCTGACTGAGTGAGAGAGTGAAACACCCCTCACCCATAAGAGTGAAACACCCCTCACCCATAAGAGTGACGAACCCCTCACCCATAAGAGTGAAACACCCCTCACCCATAAGAGTGAAACACCCCTCACCCATAAGAGTAACGAACCCCTCACCCATGAGAGTGAAACACCCCTCACCCATAAGAGTGAAACACCACTCACCCATAAGAGTGAAACACCACTCACCCATAAGAGTGAAACACCCCTCACCCATAAGAGTGAAACACCCCTCACCCATAAGAGTGACGAACCCCTCACCCATGAGAGTGAAACACCCCTCACCCATAAGAGTGAAACACCCCTCACCCATAAGAGTGAAACACCCCTCACCCATAAGAGTGAAACACCACTCACCCACACCACCAACGGCGACTCCATGAATTGGACCAACAACTCTGATAAAGTCAGATCCATGTTGATTGTCTACAGAACGATGCTTTCACACGTTCCTCGCTGGTCCTCACTGGTCCTCGCCGGTCCTCATCGGTCGTCACCGCTTCAGCTCACAAACTGTGCTCTGAAGCGGTTCCCGAAACATCGTAAAAGTAACTGCGACGAAAGCAACCGTTGGTCCGAACTTCGCACGACACTTCTGTGTTGCCAAGGAGATCCGATTCAAACCGTAAGAAGACCTGTTGAAAGTTTTTTTTGTCATAAAGCTCAATAAAACGCCAGGATTAACCGATATTAAACCAAATCAAAGCGTGTTGGCGGGTTTTACACGTTATTTCCCTATTCCTATATCCTTTGTTTGGAGTGTCATTGTATAGTCAATGCTACACGAGGAAGAGTGACACTAAGCGAGGTCGGGTTTGACGGACAGGGAAGAGGGCCAATGCAGTGCAGAAAGCTGTAGTCCCGCCTCTTGGATAAAATAGCCAATCAGTTACCCTGAACGAGGTCGGGTTTGACGGACAGGGGTGAGGGCCAATGTAGAGCAGAGAGATGGTAGTCCGTCTCTCAGATGATATGGAGCGGCGAAGTCACGCCCTTTCCGGTAGAGCTCATGGGCCCTATGAGATCGAAAAATATGAATGGGTTTCAATGGAGAGAAAGTAATTATCTTCTGGTCCCAGTCTTTATATGCCCCGGATTACACATATGTTGTTTGTGGATTTAAATGATAATTTTTCATGTCAAGAGTTTGACCGTTTAATGTGCAATTGTTCAGTTAAAGGCTGTAGAGAAAACACAATGAGAAAGACTTCAAGTGACGTCACGCTTCGTCTGTGACGTCACGCTCCCTGCGACTGGTGTGGACAAGACCGACAATATCCCCATTGGCATAACTGAAACTCTCCACATGCCCCAACTTATAATGGTTTTCAACTCTTTCGATGCTTTTATCCTCCCCTTGGAAAAAAGGGGTGAAGTGGAGCAGAAATCGCCCTTTCCGATAGAGCCCATGGGACCTATGAGATCGAAAAATATGAATGGGTTTCAATGGAGAGAAAGTAATTATTTTCTGGTCCCAGTCTTTTATATGCCCCGGATTACACATGTGTTATTTGTGGATTTAAATGATAATTTTTCATGTCAAGAGTTTGACTGTTTATTGTGCAATTGTTCACTTCAAGGCTGTAGAGAAAACACAATGAGAAAGACTATATACATGCCTCGTATGTGACTGGAAAAAATGTAAAATGTATACGAAATACCAAAATGTATACGCACATTTCCCGGGGAAATGTGCGTATACATTTTGGCATCTCTAGCTATCTCGAAAAGGCAGGAAAAGTGGCGTGACCTCCAACAGAGTAAATGTACATAAGACAGAGGTTTGTTTCTAGTCCCCATTTTTTGTGGGATGGAGGTGTACATTTGTGGCTTAAGGTGTGTAGACACAACCCTGTAGGTCTGGGAAGAACTTCAGGCCAAAATCTTGCAAGCGAGCCGCTGGGTGAGGTGCAACGAGATGGAGCACTTGCGGAGTCATTTCCTGTAGGGCTGGAGCAACAGGTTGATGCGTATGCGTCCTTTGAGACCCCCTTTGATATATAAGACCCCAATGCATAGCTTACTTGTAAATGTTCTCGACTCAGTCACCCATTGCATCACTTCCTTTAGGGCTTCGGCCTCCTAATTGATCATTGTAGTATAATTGAATGCCCTCTTTCATATAAATGATACCACCACCACTGGGAGGTGGCAACCATTCTCCATATCCATATGGGGAGGGGGGGGTGCTTGTTGACAGTAGGGGTACACTAGACATAAATAGGAAGCACACTCAGGAGGAGGAATGACCTCTCACACATGTTTAATTAATTGTTTCAAATAACCCTGCCTCGTTAAATCAATGAGCTTGGTGTTCAACTGTGTCTCATCAAAATTACGTTCCCAGAGAACTATTCGGCATTCTCAATTACGTTTGTCTGAAAAACGTATTTTGTCCATGATTACGTTTTATTGAACATATCGCAAATACGTTCGTTCTCAGCCTA
Organism: Pollachius pollachius; assembly: GCF_949987615.1. Classification (NCBI taxonomy): domain Eukaryota; kingdom Metazoa; phylum Chordata; class Actinopteri; order Gadiformes; family Gadidae; genus Pollachius; species Pollachius pollachius. The sequence continues at coordinate 22,397,393 of NC_136948.1, read as the reverse complement.
TTTTTTGCTGTTTATTTACCTCTAGGATTATGTTTGGTTGAAACGTATCCCAGATATGTTAAATGTCAACATATCACACATTATTGTCATTAAGGCATATTTCCCTTTCGGGGAACGTTTCATTTAACGTATTTTGTCCTTGATTACGTCTTATTGAACATATTGCAAATAGGTTCGTTCTCAACATATTTTTTGTTATTTATTAAGGCTACCTCTTGGATAATTTACATTTCATTTAAACGTATCCTCAGTAGGCTACGTTAAACATCGATAACACATTGTCATTGTCAAGGTAGGGGAGAGCCGGGTCGATTGAAACACTTTTCAGTTAAACGTCTTTTTCAAAGATGACGTTACGTATATAAATAATTCTAACATGTGATCAACAACTCACATGTGTGTTCTCTTAGTTACAAGTGTAATTTAATACATATGTTGGATGATCAAGCTGTTTTTTACCTTTGAACGTAAGTAGACATTCGTCCCACACATGCGGGACGAATGAAACAGCATATTTTAAAAATAAACTATTGACCTTACTCTTGTTTTTATGTAACATACCGGACAACATACTAGTGTACTCGTCATTGCTAAAATTGCACATAATTCTGCATAATATAAATAGGTCAAAATATATTTTTGGCCCTTGCGTAATTGTCAAGATGCACATTTAGATTAAAACTCACTTTTCTTCTTTTGGACGACTAAATTTGCATTAAATGTACTTATTTCCCTGTCCTAAATCATGTTTAGGGATACACAGTTGAACATCCTTTTATTTATTTCAAACAAAATCTATTGTGCCGGTTATAGCCAGGGGACCTAGCTGCTTCACTGCCCTCCGCTTGAGGTAGCATGACAACGTGACATGGTTAATGTTGTTGGCCAATGCTGCCTGCCCCACTGAGCTCCCAGAACAGACCTGGCTGCAGGCCCTGGCATACCCCCCTGCAGGAACCAGCCCACGGGAGGTGCTTCTTCTTCTGACTCGCGGCATTTTTCTCTCTTGGTAATAATCTGTTGATGCATGTGATAAACACGTTTTGTTCTGTGGCAACCCGGTCCCGACACAGCGGCCATGGAAGCCCAGGGGACAGGTGGTGCAGGGGTCTACCACCCTTCTCCCCCAGAGGGCGCCGGGGACCGCATCGTTGCGGCCCCACTCAAGGAAAAGGGGAAACACCTGCGAGGCAGAGGGACCAGAAGCAGGTGAGACAGATAAAGGGCAGTAGAGACGGGCTAATGAGAAAACCGTGTGGGTCCAGTATAGGGTCGCGGACCGGATCGAGATTCGCTTCCCGGACGGACCACGGCGCGAGAGACCAGGACCCGAGGAGGCCATCGGGCCACCCAGACGGATCGCCGCCTCCCACGATCGGGACAAGATCGAGGGAGAGTGAACGAGCGAGGACCGGAACGTCCACAGAGGCTCAGGGAGCCCAGACTTTGATTTCTAGTTCTGCCGGGATGGGAGAATCCCCCTTTTGTATAATTTACCTTGAATAAATGCGCCGTTGCCGGCTGCTTTCGCAACAGAGACGTGTATTGATTGGGGGGAGGCGGGACAGGACGGAACCGGGTTGCCACACATGGTGGAGGATGCGGGCAACGCGAGTTGTTTTTGGAACGCCCGACCCCCAAAATGCAGAACCCCGATGGAGCCACGGCCACCGCCCTGAGAGACGCAGCAGAGGAAAGGGCCCTCCTCCGACAGGCGGTCCTACGGCTGGAAATGCGTGCAACGGTGGCCTCGCCGATCTCGGCGCCAACCAGCCACCTCACCAAGCTAGGACCCGAGGACGATGTGGAGGCCTATCTCGAAACTTTCGAGAGGACGGCCCGGAGAGAAGAATGGCCAGAGGACCAGTGGGCCCACATTTTAGCCCCCTTCCTCACTGGACCTGCCCAGCAGGCGAGTCAGGACCTAGCCCCAGAACAGGCAAGCCAGTACCGGGTCCTCAAGCAGGCGGTTCTGGCGTATTATGGCCACAGCCTTGCTGCCCGGGCCTAGCGGTTCCACAACTGGCAGTTCGACCCCAGGGGCACCGTGAGATCCCAGATCGCGCAGCACGCTAGCCTCATCAGAAGGTGGCTCAAGGGAGACGACGGTCCCAGCGCTCTCGTTCGGGTGCTAGTGGATAACACCATCCGCCAGCTTCCTCCGGACGCCCAGAGAACCCCCGCCACCAACCATCCAAACACGGTGGACGAGCTGATCCGCCAGTTGGAGAACTGGCAGGTGGAACGACAGCTGAGCGGCGCCGCCCGGCCCCCGGTCCAACCAATCGAGACCCGTAGGGACCGACGGGGACAGGGACCCCCGACACCATGACAGCAACCGAACAGTCTGCCAGCCTAGGGATGGCCGAGAGCTCTCCCCTCACGGAGCTCTCGGACTTTCCCCCTACCGGGGGGGGGTCAGACCAGCCCGGACAGTTCGCCACCGCCCAACTACGGGACGACGCTCTGATACACGCCTGGAGCCACGTCCTCTCCCATGACGGTCAGGCCAGGGACTCGGTGAGTACCCTACCGCACCCACATTTCTGCACCAGGACAGGCCTCCTTTATCGGGTAGCAGAGAGGGGGGGAGGGATAATAGAACAGTTGGTGGTGCCTCGGCTGTACATCAGTAAGGTCCTCTTCTTGGCCCATACGCACGTCTTAGGGGCCCACCTAGGCATGGACAAAACTAGGGATCGGATCCTAGACAGGTTCTACTGGCCCGGGATAAAAAAGGACATCATAGAGTTCTGCCAGTCGTGCCCGGAGTGTCAGCGCACTGCCCCTTGACCCTCGACCCGGAGCCCGTCAATACCCATGCCCATCCTAGAGGTACCCTTTGACCGACTGGCACTAGACATTGTGGGGCCTCTCCCGAAGACCAGAAGGGGCCACCGATATATTTTAGTCATGGTGGACTATGCCACCCGCTACCCAGAAGCTCTGCGCCTCCGCGCCGCAACCGCTAACCGGGAGCTAATGCTGCTTTTCAGTCGGGTGGGGATAGCACGGGAGATTTTAACGGACCAGGGGTCATGTTTTATGTCCAGAGTGTTAAAGGAGCTGCTTAGTCTCCTACAGGTGACGCAGCTGAGGACGTCGGTATATCACCCCCAGACGGACAGCTTGTTGGAAGATTCAACAAAACCCTTAAGCAGATGCTGAGGAAGGCCATGGAGACGGACGGGAAAAACTGGGACCAGCTACTCCCCCACGTCCTCTTCGCCGTTGGAGAGGTACCCCAGGCCTCCACAGGGTTCTCCCAATTCCAATTACTATATGGACGGCGGTCAAGGGGACTCCTGGACCTGGCTAAAGAGGCGTGGGAAAGCCGACCCTCTTGGCCACAGTCCAGCAGAGCGAACAGCGCCCTCTGTCAGATGTCTTCCCTGAAGAGCAACCTTTTCATGGTAATGCCTCACCAATAAGGTTGCTACGTGGTGCTTTTTGGGGACGATGATTGGGTGTTTCTCTTCCCAGGGTAAGTCGGCCAAAGGAATCAGTCCTCCAACTCTTAGCAGGCCGTCTGCGTCCACAATTGGATTTAGTTTCCTCAGAAGACTGGACTTTGGGACAACTTCACCTCTGGAAAGGCATTTCATCTCCTCAGCAAACGCATCATGTTGAGCATTTCTGATGATTATTAGTTTTGCTTGTGTCATCTCATTCATATTGTTGATTGAGTCCTTTGTGTAGGACCTGGCCTTGTGTATGAGCTTGGTAACGGCTCGACTGAGTGACTTCCAGCTGGAGAAGCGTTCAAATCGGTTTGACCCCAGCTGACCTTCAAAGGCCTTGGTTATAAAGGCTTGGACCTGTGGACGTATGTCTATGTCCGCTTCAGGGTCAATTAGCTCAAATGCCTCTGGCTGTGGGGTGTCTTTGGCTAAGAAAGCTGGACCTTTGAGCCAGTTGGTGTCTTTCAACATGGCTGCTGGCACTGAACGAGTTCCATGGTCTGCAGGGTTGTGTTCAGTGCTGACAAAGTGCCACTGTTTAGGGCTTGTGGACTTCCTGATGCGAGTGACTCTGTTGGTTACATATACATGAAATCGTCTGCTATCGTTGTTGATGTAGCCCAATACGATTCGGCTGTCTGTGTAGAATGTGACCTTGTGGATGTCTGTGTTGAGTTCTTCTGTGATTAACTCCGCCATTTCAACAGCCAAGAAAGCACCATAAAGTTTGAGCCGTGGTACAGTGTGTGGAGGATGAGGGGCCAGCTTTGACTTGCCTATGACGAATCCAATGTGAGTGTGTCCATTTTCATCTGTTGCTTTAAGATAGGCCACTGCTGATATGGCCATAGTGGAAGCATCAGAGAAGACACAGAGTTCTCTGTGTTTGGTGGAGCACAAAGAAACAGGCACATAAGGTCTTTCAATCTGAAGCTGCTCATGCTCATGGAGTGAGTCGGTCCACATTTTCCACTGTCCCTCTTTTAGTGCTGGCAGGGGAGCATCCCATTCAGCTTGTTCGGCAGACAGCTCCCTGACTAAGGCCTTTCCTTGAATTGTGACAGGTGCCACATAGCCCAGGGGGTCATAATGCCCATTTGCAGTAGACAGGATTCCCCTTCTAGTAAATGGATCTTCTCTCTGGATACGCGGAAAGTGAATGTGTCTGACTCCAAGTAGTTCCAAGTAAGTCCCAAGCTGCGCTGCAGTGGCAAGGGGTCAGCAGTTAGCTCCAGATCCACTAAGTTTTTGGCCTGCTCCTCAGGGGGAAAGGCATCCATCACAGTGCGGATGTTAGAGGCTATTTTGTGTAGCTTAATGCTTGACTCTGCTAACATTTCTTTTGTACTTTGCAGGATGGCAATGGCCTTTTCGTCAGTGGGGAATGAGGAAAGCCCTTCATCAACATAGAAGTTTCTCATGACAAACTGTCTGGCTTTGCTGCCGGGTTCCTTTTCTCCATGCAGGGATGCTTTTCTCAGGCTGTAGATGGCTACCGCAGGGGAAGGAGAGTTGCCGAAAACATGTACCTTCATGCGGTACTCAGTGATGTGTTTGTTTGGGTTGTTATCTTCAAACCACAAAAAATCTCAGAAAATCTCGATGCTGTTTCTGGATGATGAAGCAGTAGAAAGTCTGCTGCACATCGGCTGTTACTGCTACAGGCTCTCTGCGGAAGAGCATCAGCACCCCCAGTAAGGTGTTCTTCATATCAGGCCCACTGAGAAGGATGTCATTGAGGGAGGTGCCTTCGTGCTTCGCACTGGAATCAAACACTACCCGTATCTGGTCCTTTTTCTGTGGGTGATAAACACTGAATATTGGTAGGTACCAGCACTATTGTTGAGGCCTCAGCTCTGGAGCAGGCTCTGCTTGGTCTGCGTCAAACATGGCTTGCATGAAGTTGAAGAAGTGTTCTTTCATGGCACTTTTCTTCTCCAGCATGCGACGGAGGGAGGCGAGACGGTTGACAGCATGCTGTCTGTTGTTGGGCAGACGCTGCCTATTTGGCCTGAATGGCGGCAATGTTACCCAGCAGTTTGCGTTGTTCATGTAGACTTCCTTATCTATGAGGTCAAGAAACAACTCATCTTCGATGGACAGGCCAACTTGGTCGCCGCGCTATGTTCTTTGAAACACGTTTCTGCCCAGGCTGTCTATTTCATTGATTGCAGGAGACGCACATGGAGAGGTGTGGGGTGGCACAGCGCTGTCAATCTTCTCTCTGACTGTTAAGCTGCTGTTGCATGGGCTGAGGAGGGAGTGGCGCCCGCTTATCAGCAAACTGGTTCTGAAGACGCTGACAGTGGTGGGTTTGTGTGCTCTTCCCAGACACACATCTCCGATTATCACCCATCCCAGGTCGAGTCGTTGGGCAAACGGTGCTTTGTGTGGCCCGTTACATTGTTCTCGCACTTTGTGCACCTGAATTAGGTCTCTGCCGAGGAGAAGGAGGATGGACGCTTCTGGGTCCAGGACTGGGATTTTGTCTGCCACGTGTTTGAGGTGAGGATGATATCTGACTGCATCTGGTGACTGTATTTCAGACCTGTCGTCTGGCAGCATGTCACACTCAATCAGCGTAGGCAAGGGAATGTGGATGTTGCCGTCTAATGACCACACCATGAAGTTGCTGGCTCGCCCTCCGGCCGTATCCACCACTCCTAAGCACGTCTTCAAAGTGTATTTTCTTCCTGTGCCTTGAATTCCAAAGTGTTCAAAGAATTCTGTTCTGCCTAGCGACTTGTTGCTCTGCTCATCAAGAACAATGTAGGTCTTCATGGCTAGGTGTCTTTGACCTGCAGGATACACTAATGCAATACAGATTTTGGAGCATGATTTTGACGTGTTCACACTTCCACAGATTTCCGTGCATTTTGATGTCACAGACGGAATGGCTTCCAGCGTCTGCCGCTCCCCGCTGTGATCCACAGTACTCACATGTGCCTCGGTTTTCCATGGAGTGGGACCTCGATGTAGTGCTGCTGGGTGTCTGTTGCTGTTGCACTCCTGGCGCAGCACAGGCTTCCCACAGTCCTTAGCAACATGAGTGGACGACGCACAACATTTGAAACAGATGTGTTTTTCCTTCAGATACGCTTTTCTTTCTTCCTGAGTTTTGTTTCTGAAGCTACAACAATTTCTCAATGGATGAGGCTTGTTATGTAGTGGACACTGTTTGTCTGGGTCATCATGTTTCCTGACTCCTGTGTTGTTATCGTCGCCACTTGTTGAGATTTCAGTCCTTCTCACAGCAACTGATTGTGTGATGACTGGATGGCTGGAAAACACTCTTTTCTGTCTTTGTTGCACGCCATGCTTCTGTTATGTTAGCGAAGCTAGGATCGTTGCGCGTTTTTGCTTGTTCACAGACAAAGTTGACAAAGACTGCAAAAGGAGGATATGGCACTCTGTGCTGATCCTTGTAACGTGATCCTACAGTGATCCAGCTCTCTTGCAGGTTGGACGGGAGTTTCTGGACTATTGGGTTTACTCCACGGGAGGTGTTGAGGTATGCGAGACCAGGTAAGTATTCATCTACCCTGGCTGCTTCAAGTTCCATGAGAATATCTCCCAGTTCTCTTAGCTTGTGGTTTTCTTTGACTGAGATTTTAGGAAAATCTTCAACTTTTCCTAGAAGAGCGTTTTCAATTACCTCTGGTGTGCCATAAACATCTTCCAGTCTTTTGCCATAACATCCTGAGGCCTGAAGGTGGATAGGGAATGTGCACCACTCTGATTCTTTTAGCTTGCTCAGACGACGAAGGCCCAAGCCATTTGCACAGCAGATCAAGCTCCTCTCTAGGAGTTTTAGGTCGTCGGTAGAGCTGATGAAAGATGCCTTCCAGGCCCAGTAGTTCTTCGGCTTGTCCTCAAACTTCAGCAGGCCCGAACTCACCAGCTCACGTCGCATCAGGTACCTCCCTAGGTCTGTTGCAGCCACAGCGCTGGATGAGCTTGTGTTGGACATAGGGAATGGCTGTGTGTGGTAAGGCTGGGAAGGTTTGAAATCATCACTGGTTGGTTTCAGGTTGTAGGAGAGCTCTCTGTAGCTGTATGATTTTTTTCTGTGCAGGGCTGGTTGCCTGATTTGGGATCCAGGGGACTTCTCCTGTGAGTGTGTGGGGTTGAGGCAGCTCATTCAATTCATGGTCACTGCTTTCACTCAGATGTGCATGGCCCTGGTTTTCACATTTGTTTGCTTCACCGCTGTTCATGGTAGGCTGGCGCTCTGGTGAATGTGAAGTTTTCTGTGGCTTTGCATCTGATGGTGAGACTGTGACTGTATTTACCATGCAGGCTGCTTTTTCACCCTGATAGGACTGGTGACCTGGATTTGTAACAGGAGTCTGCATTTCAGCATTTGTATTCAGCATTTAGACTTGGGTTAGAGGTTTTGTGTATTCATTTGCTCTCATTTTAATTGGGCTTGACAGTTCATAATCATATTCTTCAGCGGCTGCTTCTAGGATTACAGCTTCAGCGTTTGCAGCCGCCGCTGCCTTTGCTAATTTCAGTTCGTGCAGACTGAAGTTTAGAATGGCTTGCTGTTTAAGTAGCTCTGCCTCTTGTCGAGCATATGCGAGCTCAGCACGTGCGGCTTCTGCTTTAGCCCGTGCTTGCACTGCCATAGAATTAGCTACAGATTGTCTGCTGGTTCTGGAGCAGTTGGATACGAGTGATCTTGTTTCTAGTTCATCACAATCCTCTTCTTTTCTTCTGAGTGACATGGTGATTGTTATAGATGGTATTTTACCTGCAGATCGGACGAACGCTGGCCGTTGGTAGAGCTGCCTTTTTACTGTTCTGCCCCCGCTTCTTTGTGTGTGTGGCGCAATCTAGCCTGGTACATCAGGTCGGCAGATAGCTAACAGTTTTCCCTCATAAAGAATGAAGCAGCTTGTTTCCTTTCCAAACTTTACTCAGGAAGCACTGTAAAACTGGACAGATACAAAATACACCTTTCAGCATCTCATTCAGACGTTGTTCAAGAACAATATTCATATATTGTCTGTTTAAAACGTTTCATAACAAACAAATAGCACATGCGTTAGCTTAGGGCTAACGTCTATGGGAAATTACATTAAGATGCTCGCGATTAGCATAAAGGATCAAAATATACATTCTGAACGAACTTAATTCCATTAACAAGGGTTTTCATTACTAGTATTCAATGTCAAGATAACTGTATGACATGTAGTTACAGGCAAACGTGTTTTCTGGCCAACCAATATAAAAGAGAAAAACATGTCACTGTTGCTTCACCATGCATCGTCAAACTACGGCAAGACTGCTATTACAAAAACATTTCTTTACAAGTTGACCACTAGAGGTCTCCTTTTCTCCAAATAAACATCAGAACAGCACAGGTGGTTTGTCCCACCACAGATTACGACCAATTGGAACTTACCCAAAATGAGCGAATGAGGGCCTCTACAGTTTGCAGGAGGTAATAGGATACTTTTCTGTGAAAATGGCGGACAAACTTTTTATTCTGGGTGGAAAATATGATATTTTAGTATAGTTACGCCATTTAAAGTGTTAATGTAAACATTTTTAGCGAGAAATGTGCATTTCCTTCCATAATCTTCGCTCTGTGAATGTGAAGGATGTTTGGTTTGACAGTTATGACAAAGAATATTTCAGGTCTCGACCGAAAAACATGATTTCTATGATGGTTGCTATGGACATGAAACCAGCAGCTCGCATGCCATTTAAATCATGGCTATAAAACCATTTTCTTTGCTGATTATGTTATTTTATGTAACCGTGTAATGATGTTATTTCATTTAACAACTTAAAAAAAAACTTTAAGCCCGGAAGGAAAAGATAATTCACTGCCGGAAGTCGGGAAGGCCCATGCAAGTGAACGGAGCTTTCCACAGCATTGAGAAGAGCCGTGTAATAAATCAATACATTTATTTGATTTATTTATTATATACAGAGACCACCAGACTTCCTCGAAGCAACGACAATGGTCTATTAAATTCAAGATGGGAGTATAGGGATATAGTGCCAATAGGCACTATATCCTAGTATAGGGATATAGTGCCAGTACGTCAATATGTATTTCCTTCATAGAATTTCCGAGTCAATGGTCAATGGTCAGAAACAGATCTTGTTGAATAAAAGCTATGGTCTACTTATAATATTATAACTAAATAATAGTATATTTATCTATATAATATATATTTTAATATTTAATTAATTAAATACAATAACGGCTTGTTAGAAAATATTCCGCTGGTTAGAAAATACTCCAAGGAGTCCTTCAAAAGGCACCTTGGAATATGTTTCTATTTTCCGCAGTTTGGACTCTTAATTATTAAGTTACTTAATTGACTACTTGACTTTTTTTTTTTTAATCGCTGTCTGGTGGCTTGTTACGTCACTGTGAGAGATGCGCATGGACAGATTTGACACAGCCTTTAACCTATTTGTGCAAGCAAAACACAAAGCTCATTGATTTAACGAGGCAGGGTTATTTGAAACAATTAATTAAATATATGTGAGAGGTCATTCCTCCTCCTGGTTGTGCTTCCTATATAGTGTACACACCTACTGCCCACAAGAATCCCCCCCCCTCCCCATATGGATATGGAGAATTGTTGCCACGTCCCAGTGGTGGTGGTGTCATATATATGAAAGAGGGCATTCAAATATACTACAATGATCAATTAGGAGGCCGAAGCCCTAAAGGAAGTGATGCAATAGGTGACTACAAGAAATGAATCAGCGAGTGCTCCATTTTGTTGCACCTCACCCAGCGGCTCACTTGCAAGATTTTGGCCTGAGGTTCTCCCTAGCCATCCAACATGCATTCTAAGAATCAGGCCTCACTTTAATAATGACAAAAAGTTATGAGAGAATGCACATTAACTTTTTGTTATCTCATAAGCGGCGTGGTGCCGGCTCCTTTTGACCTTTTGACCCCAGACTTCAAAAACGTGTCCACAGGCCAGCTGTGTGTACACACTTTAAGCCACAAATGTACATCCCACAAAAAGTGAGAACTAGAAACTAACCTCTGTCTAATATACATTTACTCTACTGTTGGAGGTCACGCCCCTTTTCCAACCTTTTCGAGATAGCTTGAGATGCCGAAATGTATACGCACATTTCCTGGGGTCCCAAGAACGACAGTGTTGCCTGTAAGACCTAGTGGTTCAGAATGTGGTGGAAAGACAGTTTTTGAGATAGGAAGGTCCTACCACCCTGAAACTTGAATACCTTATTCTAGGGCCTAACTGGGACCCCCGCACCGAAACTTGGCCCGGTCGGACCCCAAGGGCAGGGAGGTAGGGGTCTGAGGTTTCGGGTTAGGGTTAGGGCCGGCTTTTTCCCAGAGACCTACAATTTTCACAGAGTAATCCCAAGATGCACCCTGGTTGAAGCCAGTCTAATGGACAAGTTTCTATCACTTGTCAACTAATTTAGATTAATTTCTAGCAAAGATTCCGTCCTCTGGTTCATTCGCTGGTTCCCTCCCTACGGTTCCTGTCGTTCGCCGGGAGCCCTACGTTCCAACTCGAGCACCATGCTTGTCATGGCTTTCTTCTCCAGGTTTTCAGCAACAGCCGCTTACCTACGCCACCGAAACCTCCCGCATCGCCTACCTCATCGCCTGCCTTCAGGGGGGAACGCTAACCTGGGCTTCAGCAGAGATGGACCGCGGGGGTTCCGAGGCCTCTAACTACCTGGCTTTTACGAAGGCGATGCGGCAGACTTTCGACCATCCAGTTCGGGGAGAGAGGCCGCTCAGCGCCTTCTTGATCTACGCCAGGTTTGCCACAGCGTGGATGAGCTTGTGATCAATTTCCGGATCTACGCGGCAGAGAGTGGTTGGCGTGACAACGCATTGAGGGACTTTTTTCAGCGATCTCTGGCCGATCACCTACGGGATGAGATCGCGTTGCAGGACGAGCCGTCTGATTTAGAGGCGCTCATAACTATTGCTATGCAAATAGACAATCGCATTCGGGAGCGAAGGAGGGAGAGTTCCATCCAGACCCCGCCATCCGTCCCCTTCAAGTCCACGACAGCGAGATCTACGCAGCGGATCACCAACACCTTCCGAGAGTCTCAGAGTCTTCCCGAGCCAGAGCCCATGGAGCTGAGGCACGCAAATCTAACCACGGAGGAACGCGACCAGCGGCTTTGGACGGGTTCCTGCATGTATTGCGGGAGGGTTGGTCATATCCGCCTCCACTGCCCCCTGCGTCCGGGAAACGGACCAGCTCGGTCGCAGTGGGAGTTTACCGATCGAGCTGCGTTCCCAATTACGCTAACTCCCGTACCTTGCTCAAGGCCACACTATCGTGGCAGAACCGCTCATTACACCTCTCCGCCCTCGTTGATCCGGAGCAGACGAGAGTTTTTTGGACCGAGAGGTGGCACGACAGCTGGGAGTAGACATCATTCCACTCGACTTGTCAATGGAGGTGAGTGCTCTCAACGGAATGCACCTGGCCAGGATAGAGCATAAGACTGCTCCCTTGTCCCTGCTGCTTTCCGGGAACCATCAGGAGCAAATTTCGTTTCACCTCATTGGCTCGCCCCAGACTCTTTTGGTACTGGGTCATCCCTGGGTTCGTCTTCATAACCCCAGTTTAGAGTGGACCTCCGGTAAGATCTCTGCCTAGAGTACCCATTGCTTATTGAACTGCCTACGTTCCGCCTCAGCACTTGCGGCAGTCGCTCCACAGCCCGTTCCGGAACCCCCGGACCTGACGTTGGTGCCCCAGGATTATCATGATTTGGGCCCGGTATTCAGTAAACAACACGCACTATCTCTGCCACCACATCGCCCGTACGATTGTGCTATTGACTTACTTCCTGGTTCCTCTCTCTCTAGCAGCTGCCTGTTTAACCTCTCGCGTCCTGAACGAGAGGCCATGGAGGTATATATCCGGGACTCTCTTGCTGCGGGGCTTATTCGTCCCTCATCCTCACCGGTAGGGGCAGGTTTTTTTTTCGTAGCAAAGAAGCACAAGACCCTTCGTCCCTGCATTGACTATAGGGGACTCAATGACATTACGATAAAGAACAAATATTCGTTGCCTCTCATGGACTCAGCCTTTGTTCCCCTGCGGGGCACTACCGTTTTCACTAAATTGGACCTCCGTAATGCCTACCATTTGGTTCGCATCCGCGAAGGGGATGAGTGGAAGACGGGCTTCACTACTCCGTTAGGTCACTTTGAATATCTGGTGATGTCTTTTGGACTTACCAATGCCCCTGCAGTATTTCAGGTTTTGTTTCCGGTCTCCCCCCATCCAGAGGTAACGCCGCCATACTCACCATTATAGATCGGTTTTCGAAGGCAGCCCACTTTGTCGCACTGCCCGGACTTCCCTCCGCGAGAGAGACCGCAGAGCTCATGGTATCCCAGGTTTTCCGCATACATGGCATCCCCGCTGACATCGTCTCTGACCGGGGTCCCCAGTTCATCTCCCAGGTGTGGCGAGCATTCTGTTTGGCTCTGGGATCCACAGCCAGCCTCTCTTCTGGTTATCATCCAGACCAATGGCCAGGCGGAGCGGACAAACCAGGAATTGGAAGGCATGCTGCGCTGTGTCACAGCCGCCAATCCCGCCTCATGGAGCCTTCATCTTCCCTGGGTAGCGTACGCACACAACACACACCGTAATGACACTACCGGAATGTCCCCCTTTCTCTGCTCTCTGGGCTACCAGCCCCCGCTGTTTCCCTCGCAGGAGGCAGAGATCGCTGTTCCCTCGGTTCGGGCCCATATCCTACGCTGCCAACGCACATGGAACAAGGCTCGAGCTGCGCTGCTTCGGGCGTCCACCCGCTCCCAGCGACAGGCCAACCGCCACAGGACACCGGCGCCCCAGTACGTTCCCGGCCAGAAGGTCCTTCAACGAAGGACATTCCGTTGAAGGTAGCCTCTCGGAAGCTCGCTCCCCGGTTTGTTGGTCCTTTTGAGATCGAGGCCATCATCAATCCTTGTGCTGTGCGTCTCCGGCTCCCTTCCTCTCTTCGGGTTCATCCCACCTTTCATGTCTGATTGCTGAAACTTGTCTCCTCCTGTCCTCTGGCGGACGCTACGCCTGCTCCACCTCCACCGCGCATCATTGACATTGATCACATTGATCATTGACAATCACCCGGTGTGGACAGTCCGGCGGTTGCTGGATGTCCGCCCTAGGGGGCACGGATTTCAGTACCTGGTGGACTGGGAGGGTTGGCGTCAGTAGAGGGGGGGGGTACTGTCACGGTCTCTTCCACCAGATCCTAGCTTCTGCTAGTACCGCTCTTTTTCAGTCTTGTCTGTCCCTGTTTGTCGCTGTCTCAGTGTTTCGTGTGCGGGGGCGTGGCCTGCGCATTCCAGCGCAGTTCCCCGATCCAGCCACGTTGATCACCCGCACCTGACAGTCATTTCCAATCAGGATCACCAGTATATCTACCCCAGCCTTCCAACCATTCTTTGCCAGAATGTCAAGTTGTACATACCCTGTTGAGTAGCTTCCTGATTCTTCATACCCTGTATTCCTAGTGTTCTAGTCTACTCGTGTTCAAGTTTGCGCATTCCTAATACTTCTGTCTCTCTACCAGTCATCACCATCACGACTATACTTCAACCCTGCTCTACTGCCGGAGTTACCATCATCAACGAATCGTCGGGTGTGGCTGTCGGTTCGGCTGCCAGCCGACTCATCCAACCCCGGTTCGGACTACCCGGTCCGTGGATTCACGATTATCCCTAACGGGTGCAACCACCAGCACCAGTTCAACTGTTCAACTGTTACCGCTCTCGTCTGTGGTCATTTGTGCCGCGCGTTTGGGTCCACCCCGTCTTGAATCGTAAAAGAGTGTTTAGAAAAAGAATCCTCTCCACATATATTAGGCTGAGGTTTGTGGAACCCAAACGAGTGGGAACAACTATGACTAAGAACAACGAAGCAAACATACAGTCAGTGTGAACAAGAACAGCAAAGTAGAGCCAGGGCGTATCAATAAATAAAACAAAGTTAGTCATGTGTGGAACAAGAACAACAAATGTGTGAACAGGTGTGCGTGTATGTCTAACTTGAAAAACAAGAACAAAGAGAAGGAACAGGGAGGAATATTATAAGTTATTAATAAACAAAGAAAATACTCCACATACATCAGGCTGAGGTTAAGGATAGTAAAGTGCATCAGGTCGAAAGGAAGGACAACAATCGCAGCAGTCGCCACCACCACCACCACCACCACCGTCGCCAGCACAAGCCGCCACCACTAACAGCAGAAGTCGACACCAATCTCCTTCGCCACCACCAGCCAGCTCAAGCAGCCATCGCCTCAAGCAGCAGCAGTGTTTGCCGGCACCAGCCAGCTGAAGCCACCAGCAGCAGCAGCCACCGCCATAAGCATCCACCATCAGCAGCATCCACCATCAGCCGCATCCACCATCAGCCGCATCCACCATCAGCATCCACCACCATCAGCAGCAGCAGCCACCAGCACCAGTAGCTGACTACAAGACCTTGAATAGCCTGTAGGTCAATGAGTTTCCCCACACATGGCCAAATTGCTGCCAAGTTGGGGAAGGGGTGGACAGAAGCTTACATTATGAAAAAAAAAGAATGACACTACTGTCTGCAATAACATTTGAAAGCTCGTCATTATGGCTTATATTTTTTGTGTGGAATCATTTCTATTCATATATGTAATCCAACAGCCTTTTCTAGGGTATAATTAAACAAAAGCAACCTTATTTCTACTAGCTATAGCATCAGGCACACAGTACTCCAACACCGTAGCTAACACCGTCAGGTTCAGCAGGTTAAACCCGTGGTTAATCAACCTTATTGATCCTAGTAATCCTACATCAATAACCAACTAAATAAAAGTTGTCAGAGATTCACTACTTAACTTCTGGTGCAGTGATACCTTCACAGCTGGCGAAATCGAGCTGACAGCAGGCAATGACTGAAAATCGGTCCTCTACCAAGATAGAAAATAGATATAATTATGCTGTGCACATACAAATAAAGATCAGTATATGCATCATAAAGCCCCTCTGATATAATATAGAGAGTTGACCATTCAAAAGAGGCAGCAATTTAATCAATTTACCCCCGGAGATAACCTCACAGATGGCAAAGCCGAGCTAACAAACTAGCAGGCAATCTGTCGTCTACAAAGATAAAAAATATACATAATTACACTGTGCATATACAAATAAATATCAGTATATGCATCATAAAGGGCCTCTGATACAATATAGACAGCTGAGAATTCATAAGAGGCTGCTATTTAATGCACTTACCTCAGAAGTTACTCGACGGCCAGCAATGGAAATGAATGATCTCCTACGCAGTACATGGATGTTTGGAACTATGCGAGGCTCCATACCCCGGAAGTAGGCGGCAGAAAACGCTACAACGGAGCCCAATGGAAGAGTCGCCGCTCCGTTACAGCTATCACTCTGGCGACCACCATAGCAACCATGACGGTCAAGTGACGTGGACGCAGCCCCATTGAAAAGAATAGGGCATGTCATGATTAGAGCCGCTATTGTAATGCGTTTTCCGCGGTGGACCAACATAGTTATACTACATTAAGGTGTGAGACTGGGTTTAAGGGACGTGGTTAGTTTCAGTTTTTGAGGGAGTCTGCTGCAAAAATCGGTTGTTGTTGTGACCAATCCATAACTAGAGCGTTCACTAAGCCGCCCTTCTGAAGTCGAAAAACCGCTCCCGATTGAAATCCATTGGTTCTATAATGAATTAATTACATATTAAAATATAGGCTATATATTATATTTAAATATAAATAGAACATTATTTAGTTATAATATTATAAGTAGACCATGTAGCTTTTATTCAATAGCAAGATCTGTTAGAGCGTGCCATGCGCAGCCCCCCCTTCTGAAGTCGAACAGAATCACCCGATTGAAATGCATTGGTTTAATATTAAATTGATTAAATATTAAAATATAGATTATACATATATAAATATAGAATTATTTCGTTATATTATTAGTAGACCATGTAGCTTTTAATAAATTATCGTTATAACAAGATCTGTAAAGAGCGTGCACTGCCCAGCCCCCCCCCCCCCCCCCCCTTCTGAAGTCGAAAATGCATTGTTTAATATTGAATTAATTAAATATTAAAATATATATTATATACAAATGCTGCAGGTAGGACGGTTATGATGGGAAGTGCAGCTTGGTCCCGCCCACTGGCACTGATCAGGTGACACAGGTGGCGCTTCCCTTTAGAAAGAGAAGTTCACACCAGAAGCGAATTGCGCTGCAAAGACGCTTTGGTCGCTCATAAAGTATCGCTGCGAATATTTCTGTTCGCTTTAGTCGCTCAAGTCGCTCATGACGTACAGTTCAATTTTACAGACGCATTTAAAGGAGCCGTATGCTTTTAGTACAGACAGCCATATCAAAGAGTGAACTCCCATACACTTTGGCCCTATTGCAGAGACGGTTTTGCTAGTTGGATAAAGCGCTTAGACAGCAAGTAGGACAGTGATTCCCCTCCAATATATATATATATATATATATATATAGAAATAAACCTCCTAAAATGTAATTACAACCGAGAACAAAAAAACGTTGCGTGCTGTAGTAGGCTAGTTAAAACATGTTTTACTGATCTGCACTCATTCGTCGCTCACTCAAACAAATTGACATTGGCGCACATGGCTAATTTGCATACGGGCACAGGACTGGCTGGCTCCGCAAGGCAAATAATGGAACATATCTATCTATCTATCTATCTATCAACGGGTGTCTAGTTTTAATGTGATGTATTTTGTGTATGTCCAGTCAGACTTGTCTCCCTTGTTCTGTGTGGTCTTGTAGGCTATACTGTGTGAGCTGAATGACCTAAATGAATTCCCGACTATTTGTGTCGTTTGCTATTAATAAAGACTTGACTAGGCTATCTATCTAGACTATTTAATTAAAAATGATTCACCTCAGGCTCTGTGAATAGTGGGGAATAGCGGTAATAGAGGGATAAAAGACAAGAGATATATCCCTTGTCATTTATCCCTCGTCTAGTCGATTAGTTTGTGTTTGTGACGATTTTAAAAACGTGTTTTGTTTAAAGCATGACTACACGCGATTGGTTGGTTAGATTGGTGGCATGGAGAGCAAATGAAATTGACTATTAAACTGCATTGAAGTGACAAGATTTTTCCGTGCATTATTCATTTGCATTATTATGCGTGGATTATTCCTTTGCACAACGTATTATTCCTTTGCACAACATATTTATTTTCGATATTTGAAAACGATATCGTCCCATTCAGAGCAAGGAAGGTTAACAGCTAGGATCTCGGTTGGCAGGCATGTATCTTACCTATTTTACAATAATCTCAAACGTTTCATTAACTCACACACCAGACCAACCAACCACGCGTGACACCTCCGCCCAGGCCAGAGCCTTTTTGTTGCGATCTCTGAAATGAAAAGGGCTCGGATCGCACAACACCGGTGCCCAGTTACAGCCGCGATTCACTTTTCAGTCGACATTTTGTACAGTCAGTAGGAACCAAAAAAGTAGTGCCGGTGTTCGGTGTTCCCTGGGATCCAAGCAAGCGAAGAGCGTCTACATTCCGATTGGCTGTCAGTGTTTTGCCGCTGAAACGCGTCATAGTAATTTGAATAAAGTTCAGCCGTCTTCAACTTGTTTTGGCCGCTCTGGTTGCTCACCTTTTGCAGGTGGTAGCGTTTGACGCTTGTGTCGCTCTTGCCCATAGAAAGTGAATGACTTCCGGCGATTTGGCAGCTCAATTCGCTTTTGGTGTGAACGCACAGAGCCATGGACGGGAGAATAATATTGCGGTGTAGATTGAAGCGACATCCCCTCGATGTCTCAGCTGTGCAGACAGGAGAACGGGAGTCTTGTTGGAATGTTGCGTTTGTTGGTCTTTTGCGGCTTGGTGTCTGTGCGTATGGTGACCAGTAAATGGTACACGCACCTAAGCTTTGCTTGCATAATAGCGAGTAGTCTACACGGGCGTGCAGCAACGTAAGTTTATCCATTCCATTTCCGTAGACAGTCTTTTCAATCAGATCTAAACATGTCTAAATTATCACTAGGATTCAGAAGCAGTCCAGAAGCATAAACAGCTGACTGCAGCCCTCTGAATGACTTGAGGAGGATTGTCTTCGTCTGTTTCACCAGCCACTGTATTTCCTGAGCTTAATTAATTGTTTATTTTTATTTACTCTGATGTATGAGTGCCTCGAATATTTGCCACAATTGTCTTTGGCTGACCTGAAGACTTAAGCGGGTCTAGGGGGAAGGTCTGCTAGTAGTAGCCTGTTCGCCTAATTGTTTTGTGTGTGTCTTTGTCTGTTTTTTTGGTTAATATGTGTGTGGCCTATGGGCATTGTGCAATACTTCTTGTAGGGCCAGCATCCCGTTTGCAGTGTTCATTAGTGTGTGTGTGTGTGTGTGTGTGTGTGTGTGTGTGTGTGTGTGTGTGTGTGTGTGTGTGTGTGTGTGTGTTAAACAATTGTGTCCGTGTGTGTACGGCCTATTTGATGTCAAGTCTTTCTTTTCTGTGCATGCGAATCGTACCTATTTATTCAACATTATTTACTGTGACTTTTGTGTTGTGGGATTCTGCTGCTGCTGCTGCTGCCTATATATGACCGTTATTGTGTTTAGTGTCTAATAAATTTACATTCTTGATAACATCAGTCCCATTTCTGTTTCTTCATTGGACATAACCTGCATAGATAGTTTGAAAGGGAGTGCTGTTTGGTTTTCTAGCTTAGTGGTACAAATTGTGAGCTTCAGCACCCCCTGGGGGTTACATAAATATAAAATTATTTAGTTATATTATAAGTAGACATGTAGCTTTTATTCAATTATCGTTATAGCAAGATCTGTAGCCTATCTGCACTTCCACCAATGTGTAGGCCTATGTGTGGTTCAGGTATACCAGACAATATTAAAATATTCATAAAATATATTCATAAGGTACTTAATTGTGTAGCATCTACAGTAGCTGCTATCATTGCTTTACACGGGGAATGGGTTAGCCTAGCGATTGTAATACTTGCACTTGGTTCTATGAACATCTTTACTGTACCGACAGCGATATATTGTTTCACTTCTTATGACAAATGTACTTATTGTAACAAATGCACTTATTGTAAGTCGCTTTGGATAAAAGCGTCTGCTAAATGCCCTAAATGTAAATGTAAATAATATAAAAACGATGTAAAAAATCAGGTTATGGGCCGAATTCGGTTAAAATTCAGCCTCTGCTGGCCCACAACTAGATTGTCTCATTTGCTCGTTACACGCTTTAATTTAACTTTTTAAATTATTATGACCATGGAGCGTTTATTTTCTTGCCATTATCAATAGTCTTTCTCGTTATATCGATATGAATTCACGAAACAGTGGAAAAGAGAGAGGGAGCCATAGAGAGGGACACTGATGCACTGCGGAGCCAAGGAACTGATGGGCTTAAGAGGGCCTCCCCTATATAATGAATGTGTGTGTATATATATATACATACATACATACATACATACATACATACACACACACACACACACACACACACACACACGTGGACAAAATTGTTGGTACCCCTCTGTTAATGAAAGAAAAACCCACAATGGTCACTGAAATAACTTGAAACTGACAAAAGTAATAAATAAAAATTTACTGAAAATTAACCAATGAAAATCAGACATTGCTTTTGAATTGTGGTTCAACAGAATCATTTTAAAAAACAAACTAAACAGGCCTGGACAAAAATTATGGTACCCTTAACTTAATATTTTGTTGCACAACCTTTTGAGGCAATCACTGCAATCAAACGATTTTTGCAACTGTCAATGAGACTTTTGCACCTGTCAACAGGTATTTTGGCCCACTTCATTAGCAAACTGCTCCAGTTGTCTCAGGTTTGAAGGGTGCCTTCTCCAGATGGCATGTTTCAGCTCCTTCCACAGATGTTCAATAGGATTTAGATCAGGGCTCATAGAAGGCCACTTCAGAATAGTCCAATGTCTTTCTTTTAGCCATTCTTGGGTGTTTTTAGCTGTGTGTTTTGGGTCATTATCTTGTTGGAGGACCCATGACCTGCGACTGAGACCAAGCCTTCTGACACTAGGCAGCACATTTCTCTCCAGAATGCCTTGATAGTCTTGAGATTTCATTGTAACCTGCACAGATTCAAGACACCCTGTGCCAGATGCAGCAAAGCAGCCCCAGAACATAGCTGAGCCTCCTCCATGTTTCACAGTAGGGACAGTGTTCTTTTCTTGGTATGCTTCATTTTTGCGTCTGTGAACATAGAACTGATGTGCCTTGCCAAAAACCTCCAGTTTTGTCTCATCTGTCCATAGGACATTCTCCCAGAAGCTTTGTGGCTTGTCAATATGCATTTTGGCAAATTCCAGTCTCGCTTTTCTATGATTTGCTTTCAACAGTGGTGTCCTCCTTGATCGTCTCCCATGAAGTTCACTTTGGCTCAAACAACGACGGATGGTGCGATCTGACACTGATGTACCTTGACCTTGGAGTTCACCTTTAATTTCTTTGGAGGTGGTTCTGGGCTCTTTGGTTACCATTCTTATTATCCGTCTCTTCATTTTGTCATCAATTTTCCTCCTGCGGCCACGTCCAGGGAGGTTGGCTACAGCTCCATGGACCATAAACTTTTGAATAATATGTGCAACTGTAGTCACAGGAACATCAAGCTGCTTGGAGATGGTCTTATAGCCTTTACCTTTTACATATAATTTTCTTTCTAATCTCCTGAGACAACTCTCTCCTTCGTTTCCTGTGGTCCATGTTCAGTGTGGTACACACCATGTCACCAAACAGCACAGTGACTACTTTTCACCCTTTAAATAGGCAGACTGACTGATTACAAGTTTGAAGACACCTGTGATGCTAATTAGAGGACACACCTTAGTTTAACATTTCCCTATGGTCAAATTATTTTCAATCTTTTCTAGGGGTACCATCATTTTTGTCCAGGCCTGTTTCATTAGTTTGTTTTTTAAAATTATTCTGTTGAACCACAATTCAAAAGCAATGTCTGATTTTCATTGGTTAATTTTCAGTAAATTTTTATTTATTATTACTTTTGTCAGTTTCAAGTTATTTCAGTGACCATTGTGGGTTTTTCTTTCATTAACAGAGGGGTACCAACAATTTTGTCCACGTGTGTATATATATATAGTAAGTATAAGTATATATGTCATTTTATTTGGTGGTGGTTTTCTGCATGCTCTGTGTGCTGTTTATTGCTTTGGTTTTGTACTTAGTTGTTTGCACAAAATCATTCCTTTACAGCTCCATTTGACACTTTGCCCCATCATTCATAAAAAAAGAGTAAGAATCTGAAAAGGACCTCTGTTTGCGCTTTTGTCTTGTCTTTTCGTGCTTTTGGTGTGTGTGTGTGTGTGTGTGTGTGTGTGTGTGTGTGTGTGTGTGTGTGTGTGTGTGTGTGTGTGTGTGTGTGTGTGTGTGTGTGTGTGTGACAAAACCATCAGCTGAACCTCAGGTAAGGCCACATTATTGCAAGATAATTGTATGTTGGTTTTTTCTGTGCCTAACCCTTTCTTTTTTTATTAGTTTACTTTATCAGGACATTCAACCTGTCTCTTTGTTCAGTAATCTACCCCCATTACTTGGGATGAACTAATAAACTGTTTTTATTGGAATTCACGTGTTCGGCCCTATGTTCCCACATTTCTAAGACGTCTTATTTCTAAGATTTTTCTCAAAATTAAACCCTATGGTCCAATATTTCTAGGACATTTTCAAAATTAGGTATGTGTTCCTTATAATTCCCTTCAATTTATGCCCTATCCTCCCTCAAGATTTTTTGGAAGCACTTTATAATGAACGAGTAATTTCTTTCCACATTATTTGGTAAAAAGCATAGCAGACAGGACTGCCCCCCAGGTTTGCCAACTCTCACGCATCTGGCGTGACACTCACGCTTTTAGCATCAATCACACGCACACGCAAGAAATGTCACGCCAAAATAAAATGTCCTCCCGTTAATTTTCTGTTGATGACTAGACCAGATCAGACCACAGCGTATTACTCAAATACTATGTTTACTTGTTGGGAAAACACCATAATATGTCTCCTTTAATGACAGGCGAGGAGTTTAAGGCCCACAGCTGTAACAGCTTTTAACATCTGCTTACAACATTCTCACTGCAGTATTCTCTGATTGTTGTCTGAAAACCTTGCACCTGATACGTCAGCTGCGTGTGAAAAGTTAAGAGAGAGTTCGATAAATAAAGTTTAGGTGGTTCAGATACGTTGACAAGACGTCCCGATTTTGAGTTGCGTGTCCCGACGAAAGCCGGTTGGGACGCTAAAATGTCCCGGTTTCCACCGCCCACTATGAAATGTCTCCTGTTGTCAGCCATAACATAGCCAACGTGGTCTTATAATAGCCCGATAATTTACTCAAACACAACAGGGATGGTCGCAGTGGAATGCTGATGGAAACCAGCGAACGCTGGGCGGAGATGTTCGCGCATTTCGGAAGCAGGGAGATTCCGTACAAAAATCTGTCTAATTGCCAGTTTGCCGTCTGTCCGCCTGGCACAAATGCTCCCGTTGAGCGGATATTTCCCATAATGAACAATACTACTGACGAGAGGAACCGCATGACTGTTCCCACCTTAAAGGCGTTGCTTGTTGCACGGGCCAATTTTGCGAAGCTAGCTCGCTCCTTCAAACCGTCCGCCGCGGGACGAGTGCCGAACCCTTAACTACCAGGCAGGGGTAGAAATCTTGGAAATGTACGAACATGGGGCCTAGTTTCGATACATTCGTAGAAATCTGAGAACATAGGGCCTAATTTTGAGAAAAAAACCGTAGAAATGTGGGATATAGGGCTGTGGGACCATACACGTCGGGAGAGTCCACCTACGGCGTCTCCTTGAAACGGCTTCAGGATTCTGTTTGGCGGTGCTATTGGCTGTATCCATACCTATGCACTCTTTACATGTAGGTCTATCTTTTTTTTTAAGTCATACCTCAGTTTATTTATCAATTAATCATTTGTAATTATTATGTATAATCTACATTGAAAAGACAGTTAACAGCAACAAGACACATTACCCAATTTCCAATAAGTTAATGCAATGAAACAAGGTTTACTAGCGATCATCTATTTATTGTGAATATTCATAGAAAAAAGAATGTGATGTCCAATATACAGGAAGTGATTTGAATATTCTACTTTACATTCAAAACAGCTAAACTCCACTTAGCCCAGCCCCCCTATCTGGACACAAACCAGCCAGTGAGACGGAGCCAGCAATCCATGCATAACACAACTTCATGAATCTATTTATTATTACAAATATATATAAATATATATATAATATATATATAATATATAAATGTTCTACTCAGTGATAACAACAGTGATAAGGTGTCAGATCTACTTCAGGTAATACTTCAACAGAGACAGACGAGGAGACACGCGCCCACATTTCCACAGGACAAACAGACAACTTCCACACAGTGACACATTGATACAAACTCCCAGAATATAGTAAGGATCAAACATTTCAATACTACTACTTCCCACCCAGGGTAAACGTATGCATTTCATAGAGAGGGGTTCGGGGCATGACACGAATGAAGGCAATTAAGAGGAATATTGCAATATAAGACAAACCACTGCTCAGGTCAGGGCGACTGCCATCATGACAAATTAATCTAAATCCTATGGTTATAAATAGATGTGCTGTATCCTGGGTCCTAGACTGAGTTGTGTGTGAACATAAGTGTGTCTGTCCAGGCAAGATGGCAGTGTTGTTTGTGAATTGAGGAAAAAAAGACATTGTAGTGCAAGAGAATGATATCAGGCACGGATGCGTGTTCAGGCTTTATGCAAGTAGTAATAAGGGGTTTGACAAGCATGCCAGCAACATGCCGGCAAACACTGTGTATTCACAGATTAAGCAGCATCTGCTTTCATTCCACAAAACAGACTAAAACAAAAACAAAAAAGTGGTGAGTTAAGAGTTTCACATTTCCTGTGCACTACAGGGCCTCTTTATGGAGAAGACTAACCCAACAATGTGGAATAAATCCAGGTTGCCGTTGTAATTACTAATATTGTTTTAAAAGAAATTGGATTTTACAAAGATTACTTGCGACTTAAGATGTCTGTGAATCTAAAATAGAAAGGTGAAGTGAAGTAACACTAAAGGCATTACATTTTTATCAAATCAATATTTGTGTGCTAACGTGAAAACAGTTATTTCAGAGACGCAAAGTTAAGGATAAGGCCACTCCCTCAGTGGAAATGAGGATCATTTGAGAAAGTATTTCTAGTATGTCCTCAATTTGAAGTGAAAATGCATCACGTCGTTTTCTTTCAAACGGTCAGCATTAGAAACACCCTGTTCGGTTCTTCCTGGGGCAACAAGATAACTAAAGGGGCAGCGTGGCCCTCTGCTGTCGTCTAACATCAGTCTGAGGTCGGTCCTTCTAGCCCTCGTGAAGCAGGCTGCTTCAATGGCCAAGTGCATCTCCGTACAAACCAACTCAAAGAAGTGAGCGAGTCTCCTGATCTAAATAGGACAGCCTGTGTGTGTATTTTATATATATATCTATATATATAGATGCTTGGACAGCAGGAGGAGATCAACGGAGCCAGGAGCAGGGGACCCACTGCGGCTCTGTGTCCAGCTTGTTGATGAGGCGTAGCAGCTCGCTGTAGGCCTTATCCTGGTCTGTGTTGACGATGACCGCGTCAAACAGGTGGCCGCAGCTCTGCTCCATCTCCCGTGCTTTCTCGATCACGATGCGCAGCTCCTCGGGCTGCCGGCCGCACAACACAGACAACGTGTTAAAATGGACGTCTTACACTCACATTTAGATCTGGACATCTTATAATTAGGAGACACTTCATGAGTGGATCAGAGTCTCCTGATACAGGACAGAGCATTTTCTACTAGAGTTGGGGAGGATGAAAATGGCCACACTGACGGACGGCTACCTTGGGGTTCTTGTTTTCCTTGGCCAAGAGGGCCCTCAGTCTCTCTTGTGAAGGTGGGGCAATGAAGATGATGTAGGGCTTCAGGTCTGAACTCCTCAATATCTTCAGAGACTGAGAAAGTAAGAGCAAAAAAAATATATAAACACAAAGTAGTCATAATCAGCCAATGATCGTGATGACATGACCACATGACGTCTTGAACCATCAGACCAACCTGTGTATGCAGACAGAGAAGGCAGATCTTTCCAGTGTTGATGACTTGTCTCACAGAGTCCGAACTGGTCCCATACAAGTTCTTCTCAAACTCGCCAGATTCTATCAGTTTACCTGGAATTCAGGAGGTTATTGAAATCGTTATAAGGTATGAGCTATTGTCCAAAAACATCTTCCTTCTTTTCATTCTACTCTATCTGAACACTGGGGATAAGTATGTGGTGTATGACTAAATGACAGCGATGATGGAATGGCTGATCCACCATGGGACGGATCCAGTGATTGAACTCACCCTCCTGGCGCTAGAATCAAACTCAAAGACAGTATTGACACAGAGAGAGGAGGATGTGTTGTTGGAACGATTTCATTTTAAACTGGTCTTTACCTTATGGGATCTAATCGTAACGAGTGGATTTAGAGGAACACTAATATTTGACAGTGTTTGGGTGTTGGTGAGGATCAACAGTTAACCGAAATGATTACACGTACCAAGGCAGGACTCTTGTACACGTAGATAAACATGGCAAAATTAGGTCAACTGAGTGCAGTGCAGCTGTGGTGCAGCTCTCTCACCAGGTCAACTGAGCCCTGGTGAGAGAGCTGCACCACTGAGCCCTGGTGAGAGAGCTGCACCACTGAGCCCTGGTGAGAGAGCTGCACCACTGAGCCCTGGTGAGAGAGCTGCACCACTGAGCCCTGGTGAGAGAGCTGCACCACTGAGCCCTGGTGAGAGAGCTGCACCACTGAGCCCTGGTGAGAGAGCTGCACCACTGAGCCCTGGTGAGAGAGCTGCACCACTGAGCCCTGGTGAGAGAGCTGCACCACTGAGCCCTGGTGAGAGAGCTGCACCACTGAGCCCTGGTGAGAGAGCTGCACCCCTTAGCCCTGGTGAGAGAGCTGGACTACGCCTGGTGAGTAGCACAATAATATGCTTCTCCAGCACTCTTTATTTCCTATAGTCAGAGGGCATTTGTACTCAAAGTGCGAATGAGTCACGTTGAATGAGTCAACCCCTATAGGTTAAGATCTGCATTACACTTAAGGGCAAATACTGTAATTGACATTGACGTCATAAATTGGATATTGATGCAAAACTTTATCCACGTGTTAAAGGTGACCTATTATACCACCAGGCGTGAGCGAGATTAGTCGTAACAAGCCGTTTCAAAAATCTGCTTCTTCCGACATCACAAAGTAGGCGTGTCCACCTAGATGTGCGATGGACAGAGTGTAATTGATTGAATATTGATAGATTTAGATTTCCACATAAATCTGCCATTATTTTATGCTATCAAAAATATTGACTAAATTTAAGATCTGAGAAGTCCATAGATCATTTGTAGCAAATTGTGTTTAATGTTAAGCTTTGGAACTGAAGAAGAACCTTTTAAAGATTTTTGAAAATTGTTGCTGTACAGATAAAAACAGACGAACATTATTGATCCAAGAAGGGACATTTTTCAAAAAGTTTTTATAACATTAAAGGAGACAAATTATGTTTTCCCAACAAGTAAACATAGTATCTGTGTTCCAGAAAACATTTTTTTGAAGCTGTAAAGAAATTCTCACATACCGCTATTCCTCTCTGAATCAGCCCCTTCAGAATGCGCTGTTTCTGGTGTCTGTAGCTTTAATGCAAATGAGCTGCTGCCCATTGACCAATGAGCTGCTGCCCATTGACCAATGAGCTGTCAGACTGAACCACAGCATGGAGGAGAACGGATTGTTGCCGTTTGCGGACTCCCGGAGCTCTATATCTATATAATATAATATTATATATGAGTATTTATATAGTATTATATCTAATATCACGGATGATATTATGAATCATAAAGAATGCGTTTGACGTCTCTGGTACTTCCACAACAAGTAAAGACTTGTAGTGCGGGTTATCTCAGCCATGGTTGAGAAGAATTGGGGGAAAGGAACTTTGGCCTTCAAAGTTTGCATGCGTGTGGGAGCACCAGAGATCCAAAACAAAACCCCTAATTCCAAGGAAAAGTGTTTTCATAATATGTCACCTTTAAGCAATCAAGGCGGTGGGGCTAATCGTTTGACTTCGACCACAAATAAGCGAATTGACATCAGAGAGACCTAGAGAGCACTTCTGGTAAAAAAAGTATGGTGGAGGAATTTCATTTTTACCATTCCACCGCTGCGATTTGGGCGTTCTCATATAAAAACAAGGATTTCAAGCAATCACACAAGGTATTCTCAGCCAACGCACAGCAGAGGCCAGCGACTGCCATTTCAAAGCGATTCGTGGGGCCGGATCATGAATCCTTCACTCCATTATGGTTCCAAGATACAAACACGTTCAGCATGCAAAATAAGGCGTGAAAACCAAGTTTCTTTGAATCCATCGGGGGAGCCATGCTGATCGTTTTATTTTGCCCCCCTGGAAATTTCGGCAATAAACTTTTTGGTGAATGTTTTTAACATTCCGCTGGGATATGTGCTCTCTAAAGTAAAAATCAGAATCCTGACAATAATATGTTATCTAATAATAATTCTTCTAATAATATATGTTAAAAAATACACTGAATACCCAATAGGAAGAATCCTGTCAATAACAACTTCAGTGAAACTGTGAATACCTAAAAATAATTCCTACAATAACAATAGGTATCCAAAGTTGCAGTGAATACCTATATAAATAGACAAAATTAAGATTCTGAGAAAAAAAAGTAATCTCCATCACAAACGGGAAATAAGGGCCCTTGAGTAGAGTAGAAAACCGTCTGCGATGGGTTTTGATTCAGCGCGTGATCTTCGATTGGTCCCTCATTTAAACAAGCAGGGACTGGCCGTCTTCTTTAGAATTTAAAAAGTGTTCAGTTAGAATGAGCCAAACAATTCGGTCCTTTATTGAGTGTGTTACCGGGCAGGTTTAGGAGGTGTTTATCTTTAGGTCCTTTATTGAGTGTGTTACCGGGCAGGTTTAGGAGGTGTGTTCGTCTTTAGGTATTTTATTGAGTGTGTTACCGGGCAGGTTTAGGAGGTGTGTTCATCTTTAGGTCCTTTATTGAGTGTGTTACCGGGCAGGTTTAGGAGGTGTGTTCATCTTTAGGTATTTTATTGAGTGTGTTACCGGGCAGGTTTAGGAGGTGTGTTCATCTTTAGGTCCTTTATTGAGTGTGTTACCGGGCAGGTTTAGGAGGTGTGTTCATCTTTAGGTATTTAATTGAGTGTGTTACCGGGCAGGTTTAGGAGGTGTGTTCATCTTTAGGTATTTTATTGAGTGTGTTACCGGGCAGGTTTAGGAGGTGTGTTCATCTTTAGGTATTTTATTGAGTGTGTTACCGGGCAGGTTTAGGAGGTGTTCATCTTTAGGTCCTTTATTGAGTGTGTTACCGGGCAGGTTTAGGAGGTGTGTTCATCTTTAGGTATTTAATTGAGTGTGTTACCGGGCAGGTTTAGGAGGTGTGTTCATCTTTAGGTATTTAATTGAGTGTGTTACCGGGCAGGTTTAGGAGGTGTGTTCATCTTTAGGTATTTAATTGAGTGTGTTACCGGGCAGGTTTAGGAGGTGTGTTCATCTTTAGGTATTTAATTGAGTGTGTTACCGGACAGGCTCAAGAGGAGTGTTCATCTTTAGGAGAAGAAGCTTCAACTGATTATGATGTTGTGAAAACAGCTAATTAAAACGGTACCCTGGCCCCTAATAGAATGTATTCCCTGAGAAAAGGTATGGTGGAAGCTGATTACGAATTGGTCCACAAAGAAACAGAAGAAAAGGAGAGCCCCGGCCACTGTTCTACTTTACCCCGTTCCCCGGAGGTAAGGCACGTACGACCTAACCCTGCACATACACCGTACTACGCTTCTGATCTGCCCAAGTGGTTTTATTGTAAGAAGGGAAGCCATATAGGTCCCAATGAAGGCCCAGATTAAACCGGTGACCCTCGTGTCAATTGTTGTTCATGAAAGAAAACCCTTGATTTGCAGTGTGCCCTGTAGTGCGCCGTGGTTGAGCAGGAGTAATTCCACACTAGAGGGTTGTGGGACGGCAGTAGTGGAACTGAACTTGGATGGCGTGTCTAATGATGGAGATCATTGGTATCCTGGACAACGGCAAAAGCTTAGTTTTTTCTTTTTTGAAGTCGCGCCTACATCATACGCTACCCCAGCGCTCTTTATTGTCCCTACCTCTCTCCTCACGTCAAACAGGACACGTATATCATGCGGGATCTTACTCTGCGGTCAGTGTGTAACAAAATTTACATTGAAAATAATAGCTTGAGATTTTTGACAAAGATTACTACTATGAGTTCGACCAATGAGATTATTATTATCTAAATTGCATACTGCCCTTACCGGCGGCTAATTCCGCTTCAAATGCCTGACGAGACACAAAATGGTAGTCTCGCGCACCCGACTCTCCATCGCGACGACTCCTTGTAGTGTCTGGAACATACAAAACAAAATGGCAATTTATTTTGACATCATCAGTTAAAGCTTGAAAAGAATCTGGTTGTTTTTCTTACGAGGGACAGCCCCAGCGAAGCGCTCTGGTTGGCTGTTGACCAGTCTCTGCTTAAGCTCCGCCTGGCCACAGCTCAGTGGACCAATCAGTGCAATCGGCCGCTTCCTGTTGGCTGGTTGATGGTACAGGGCCATTTCCTCATAGGTGAGAATTTCTTCAATGTCATTATCTAAAATGTAACAAAAATGTAATTTAAAATCCAAACAAAAACAAAGTAAGGCACAGAAATTAAAGGAAGGAATATAAAGAAGTAGAATTAAAGCAGACCCGGGAGAGCTACCCATGTGCTGTTCCCATTCAGAACCCTCAACCATGCCAAGTTAAGGCCAATTTCCACCAGAACCGTCACGACAGTAAAACGGTCCCCGAAGACAAGAGAAACAATTATAGTCAATGTAGGCTATTCCACTGGATACGGTAGCGGCACGGAACCGTCCCAAAACCGGCACTTTGTTTACGATACTTATTTTTACAATTCATACATTCTTATAATCATGCACGTCTTGAACCATCAGCCGGAACAAGTCTGGACCGCTTCTAGCGGGGATTGCAGTACGAACAAAGCCGCTTCGCTGCCGTGACGGCTCTGGTGGAAATTGGCCTTTAGCCTCTAGATATTATGCTGGAAAAGGCACCTCTGAACAACGTTCAGCCGGCCAATCAGGGAACCCTAGTTTACATAGATGATGACACCAGTGCCCTGTACTACGAACCTTGCTGAACACACCCAGGCTTTCTTGGGAAAGCCTGGGTCGACAAGAGGCGCAACTCGCAATCAGAGTTAAATGCTACTATGAAGCTCACTTAGGATTCGATTAGTCGAGCCAGGTTTTCCGCTTTAGGTTCAATCACGTGAAAGGGGCGTTTATCGTGTCATTTTACTCAACTTACTTTACAAACTGGATAGCCCAAGCAGTTTATATAAATGCGTATAAGTGAAAAGATTCTGCATGTTGTCTATAAAATAACTATGCCAAATTCAGAATTGTTCGCCATTAAACCCAATAGAATGATGATTTCAAAATGCATAATTAACGTCCAACCTGCCTTATTCTATAATTTAGGGAATTCACTTTAAATACACCCTATGTAAGAAATGTATTGCATATGTTTTCAACCGCTGAAAGGTAGCAGTGGTGGCGTAGTGGATTAGTATAAGACCCGAACGCCAACGACCGGGGTTCAAATCTCGCCGGTCTATCATCATGCCTTTTACCCCCCATATATGTGGTGCCAGCACGGCCTTGAAAATATGGGTTCAAGTTCGAAATAAGCACAAAAATATAATTCCATAACCTTTAGTGAATAAGTATTCCATATGCATGAGAATTAGGACTTTTTAAGCTTCACATATATGCGTCACTTGGGAGTCGAAGCCCCCCTCGCAGAAATTCAAGATTGACTACCTCCACACACGCATTGTCTACATAAGGTCCAACAAGGACGATCAAATAGCAAATACGCTCTAATGAGAACCTGTCTCTCTCATAAAGAATATTCTCAGGCAACGCCAAGGGATCGGTCCCGAAAGAGCCTCTATCGGAGAGACCCCTGTACGATACGGGATCCGAGGTCCACGGGACCAGCCACAAATAGTGACAACATTGTCAGAGGAGGCGCTAGGAAGCTGACTTAGCTGAAAACCTGCTCCCGACCAGGTTTGGTTGAGAGCATAAGTCACCATGGTGATACAGCAACGCTAAACAAGATCAACTTTCGTGTCCCAGCTAACCCAGGCTTTGAGCGCAACGTACCTCGCTAACCCACTAATCGAGGTTCGTAGTACAGGCCACAGGCCATGCCATTTTACATTTCTACAATAACTCTTATTTGAAGACAAGTTTGCTAATGGGAGTACGGCCCTCTTGATGGGAGTGGCTGAAGCTAATCCAATCAGCTGGATCGAAGAGGCTGAAGCTAATCCAATCAGCTGGATCGAAGAGGCAGAAGCTAATCCAATCAGATGGATCGAAGAGGCAGAAGATAATCCAATCAGCTGGATAGGAGTGGCTGAAGCTAATCCAATCAGCTGGATAGGAGTGGCTGAAACTAATCCAATCAGCTGGATAGGATGTGAGGACAGGATGTGAATTGTATTCCCATTTTCCCCTTCAATTAGCTTTGACTATTTATATGTTTGGGTTACTTGCAGCTATGAGCTAGTTGAAATGTTGCACATGACAACTTTAGAAACAAGGAACAAGAAATGCCACACAAGGAGCCAGCAGACATACCTTCGTTCTTGTGGGCATTGTAAAGCAGCTTCTTCCTCTTCCTCTTGTTCTTTTTTGCACACCAGAGCTTTCCTATAGGATCCCAAAATGGATTACATACTTACTTCATTCATTATATCTATTAGTATTATTATCAGTTGAATGGTTTGTCTTTAAAACTCACCAGACTTCTCTGGTTCTTTGTCCTCCTCAATAGTCTGCTTCATTGCCTCTCTCTGCTGCTGAAAACTTTTGCCTACATCAACGGAAAAGCAAAACCATACAGTCACATTGTTGTGTTGGTGAACGCAGACAACAAAGAGACAAATGGTGCTTACAGATACAGAAACACATTTGGTACATACTACAAAGTACATACTTTGGTACATACCACGTTTAGCAGGAAACTGGGGCCTTTTACAGTTTTTCTCAGTCGCTTTGGTACATTTCTCAGATCAGAATTGAAATTCTCAAAACTACCCGTTTAATCTTCACATCATTGTGTCACTTGTGCACATCAAAAAAACAGTTTCTCATTGCTTTGAACAAGTTGCAAATGCTTTGGTCCATTCATGCAAATGATTATGTACAATTCTCTGCTCTTTCCTACATTATCAATTGCTTATGTCATGTTGATCAAAATGTATTGAAATGGGTCTCTATTGAATACTCTGACCCCCACAACATTTAGGCATTAGTTCATTGCATAAGTCTTTACATGCAAAATGGTTGAACAAGTTGTCATAATATGTCAAGCATATTTCTATACATTTCCATTAAACTTTTTTTCTAAATCTGCCCTGAATTGGTAAATTGCTACCAGGTGAATCTTGACTTTCTTACATTGTCTGACAATGGAAGGACAAGGAATTGGACGGGGTCAAAAGCCAGAGAGAAGAAGAAGAGGAAGAGGAGTGAGGCTGCCTGAGAATTTGTGGCCCAACAGACAGGAACGTCAGGAGGTGTAGGAAGACTGCACTGTAATTCCTACAGCAATGCATGTACAGTTTACCCTAAGGAGATTTTCCTATGTTCACATTTCTAGTAACGACATGGTCTGTCAACAAATTACAGTACCAACAGTCAAAGTGTAAATGTGAATCTTGTCCAATCAATGCAATCTGAATCTTGCAATCAATCTCCCACATACACTAAGGTGTAACTTACAATTTACAATAATTGTCTTCAAAACTTTAGCCATAGTTTACATCAGAACATCCCTCCAGAGTACACTGTTATATTGACAACATGACTACGAAATTTGACTGTCTTATCCGTACACAATGACACAAGGACTTGTCATTCTGATGGCACTGACATGTTTATTGACACAGATATTTACTTTTGAGAAACACACTAAGGATTTTGAGCAGGCGACTGGCTTTTGCAGGTAATCCATGGTGATTTGCTATTTGTACGAATTGTTTTGAGAAATGCACTTACTTTTTTGCAAATTTCAATTCTGATCTGAGAAATGTACTTAAGCGACTGAGAAAAACTGTAATAAGGTGTGTAAAAGAAAGCTCAACAGTACAAAGTCTAATTTTGCTTTTCCACGCTACAGGACAGTATAATGCTAATGATAAAATAAAACAAACACTGCTCCCTCTTCAACATATTTCCATATTGCACTATTGCCTTCCATAATGCCCTGGTTGATGCCTCTAAATGGTATTCTCTTCTTTGATGGCACAGTTTAAGGTCAGCTAAATGACCCCAGATTTGGCGTTCTGATTGTAGGGGCGTGGCCTTACCGGGGACAAGTCCGGCCAGGGGCTGGTTCTCCTCGTCTCCATCACGGTACGCCTGCCACCAGTTGGGATCCGTCTGACTGATGATGTGGAGGATGTCTCCCTTCTGGAAGGAAAGTCCAAGCTCTCTGCAGGGTACGTAGGGGTCATCTGAGGGGTCGTAATCAAAATGGGCCTTCACGTGAATCTGGGCAAAGGGATATAAGAGGGATGGTTATATAGATGTGGCCACCGATTTAAAGACATTTCAGGCCACCGATTTAAAGACATTTCAGAGCCGGTTGTAAACTCACCACTGTCTCCTTGATGGGAGGGGGTTTACCTTCTGTGCTGGGAATCAGCACAAAGGTCAGGATGCCGTGCATGTCAGCCTGTGAGACACACGGGACAGTATTCAAATGTACCCTGGATCTTCAAAACCAACCTGACTGAACACCTGAAGTCAACCAATTATTATTCTACAGACAATATTTTGTCTGCAGAACAAAGGCTTACAAGTTGCTTTCAAAATGTCTGATTGAAACTATCGTATAATGTGAATGAGACCACTATCAAAGACTGTTCGTAGGTAGTGGTTCAAAATGTTCCAAAGTCGTGAACGTCGGGTCGTGATAAAAAAACTCTCTCCCCTTCCTTTCTTCAAAGTACGACGCCATTGCTTCTTTCTGATACATGGAGTTGGGGACTTTTGCTTACGTGAAGATAAATCTAAGATACATGTTTGTATGTCAAAAAATGTATGACATTTTATTATACTGCTTCGTCAGCTATGTCCTTCCTTCTCTGCATTAAGCTAACATCATAGTAGTGTAGGGTACGAACCACCCCATTGTCCACCAACATTTCAAGGGCAACATATGTAACTAGAAATGTGTGCAAGAAAATGTGTGTGGTTCTGCCAACTCGTGTGTGTAATATTCAGTGAGCATGCTGACGTGCTAATAATAGCAAGGCTAATGAGCGAGCACGCCGAGTTTCAAGTCCCTGGGCCGCTTTGAAGCAGAAATGAGATTGCTTGAACAATGATTGTTTTTTTTTTGGTTGTGAGTTATTATAATAATAATAATAATAAATATAGCTGCGAGCAGCAATGTGGGGGTCAAGCAGAATGGAACACAATAAACTAATTTTGCTGGACAGACGTCATCGGTTAGGTGGCTACATGATGATATTGGGTCATAAGACTATGAGCAAAGTTGTAATGCCATAACCACGAGATGATGAGAACAGGCTTACTTCCTGCTTGGCGGCTTTACCGTCAAGTTTGATTGGCTGTCACGGCCAAACGGTTTTGAATCTGAGAAAGCTGTTTTGCACATTTGTTCAGCTTGGTCCGAAGATCATATATGGCAAGTTTCATAATGATTGGACATAATTTGTGTCCTGTGCATATTTACTATTGATTTTGACAATTTTCAACATGGCGGCCAAATTCTGATGTTGCCATTGGAAATATTTTATTAGCTACATGGGGTGGTTTGATAGTATCACCAGACATTGGAAATTTGTTTGAAATATACTCATGTGAAGAGAGAGGAGTTAAAACACATCTTCGTTAATTACAGCGCCCCCTAGAGGTCGACGGTCACTAAATTAATTAAGTCTCCATGATGATGTCATGGGTCTATGTACCAAGTTTGGTCATGATATGTCAAAGGGCTGCTGAGATATTGGCTTACTTCCTGTTTGGCAGCTTTGCGTCGAATTTGATTGGCTGTCCAGGCCAAACGCTTTTGAATTTGATAAATCAGTCCAATATGTTTTATCAAGCATGGCCTGATGATCATGTCTGCCAAGATTTGCGATGATTGGACAAAATTTGTGATAGTAGATGCATTTTGAAGGTTTTTGAAATAAACCAAGATGGCGGTTTATGTCTGTGAATATTGGACGAATGGGTCAAAAGTTATAAACATGAATGCATGTCCAACTTTGACCTGTTGGTGGCGCTAGAGCTCATGGGATAGCGACCCCAAATTTGCTTCATGGGATCATGTAACTGTCCTGAATCTGTGCCAAATTTCACAAATTTTGACCAAGGCATTCTATGGGCTGCCATAGACTCCCATGGAGGTAAAATAATAATAATAATAATAATAATAATAATAATAATAATAATAATAATAATAATAATAATAATAATAATAGGAATTCATATTAAAACAATAGGTTGTCTCGCAGCTTCGCTTCTTGACCCCCAATAAATTGATTTTCTATAGCGCCTTTCAGGATACTCAAGGTCGCTTCACAAGAGTGCGAGGTGAGGGTGTGTGTTTAGCTGAGTGAGAGTGCAAAATGCGCAAGGCGCTGGGTGGGGTCATGAGTTAGAGGCCATAGGCCTCAGAGAAAAGGGGTGCTTTCGTGTACTTTTTGGAAGTGTCCATGGAAGGGGCACAGCGGATGTTGGGAGGGAGCTGGTTCCACAGAGTGGGGGCGGACACGCAAAAGGCCCTGTCCCCAGAGGGCTCGAGTCTCGTGCGGGGAATTGCCAGCCGGTCCTTGTCAGAGGACCTGAGGGACCGCAGGGGGCTGTAGGGGTGGAGGAGGTCAGACGGGTGATGGAGTGATGGAGCAGCCATCCACTTCCAGGAGAAGATATAAACATATCATTTATATATATTTATTGGGTTGTTTAATGTTTAGTGTGATGCATTTATTTTCATGCAAATGGTCAGTCAACGTGTACCCTGGCTGGGAGAAGCTGCCATTTTAAGGGTTCTCATCCATGATTTTCCCCTGTTGAAAATACAACCAGAATAAACAGCTGGCTGCCAATGGTTTCATCGTCTCATTCACGATGCAACGAGAGACAGAGAGTACCCAACCGCTACATATAGTTGAGTGTCATCAGCATAGCAGTGGAAACTGAGACTGTGGTGACGAATAATTCGGCCAAGGGGAGCATGTATCTGGTGAAGAGGAGAGGGCCGAGCACAGATCCCTGCGGTACGTCATGATTGACTGGAGCCAGGGTGGAGTTGGCATCTTTCAGGGTGACATATTGTTAGCGGTTGGAAAGGTAGGACTGAAACCAGGGGAGAGCTGAGCCCCTGAGGCCGATGAGCTGAGAGAGACGGGTAAGGAGGATGGAATGGGACACTTTGTCAAAGGCTGCAGAGAGATCGAGGATGAGAATGGAGATGAGGCCATTGTCGGCGGCAGTGAGAAGGTCGTTGGTGATTTAAATGAGGGCGGTCTCAGTACTGTGTCGAATTCTGAAGCCTGATTGGAGGGGTTCAAAGAGCTCATGGTGGGACATGTGATGTTGGAGCTGGGAAGCCACTGCTCTTTCCAGGATTTTACTTAGAAAAGGAAGGTTGGAGATCAGACGATAGTTGTTTGGGTCGTCAGGGTCCAGACCAGGCCTTTTCAGGGTGGGAATAACTGCTGCTATTTTGAAGCCTGAACGCACCTTACCAGAGTCCAGCGAGCAGTTGATGATGGTGGCAATTCAGGGACAGATGACAGGGAGGCAGGTCTTCACCAAGGTGGTAGGCATAGGATCCAGCTTGCTGGAAGAGGTCTTAGCTTTGGACACCAAGTCAAGCACCTGGTCAGAGTCCAGTGTGGTGAAAGAGGAGAAACAGCACTGCAGAGGACAGGGAGTAGGGGCTTCGGCACCAGGATGGGGGGGGAGTAGAAGAGGGTGGCGTAGAGTGATGCAGAAGGTGCTTGTGAATGGATTCCACTTTGTTTTGGAAGAAATCCAAGAACCTGGAGCACAGGTCTACGGCGTCAGTGGGTTGGGGAGCATCGGGTGGGCGCATGAGTCTGTTGATGGTTTTGAAAAGCTTTTTGGGGTGGTTTTGTTGGTTATTAATAAGCATGGAGTAGTAGAGTGTCTTTGCCTTAGCCAGAGCCTCCTTGTAGTCCCTGATATGGTCTTTGTAGGCCTCATGGTGTACGGTGAGGCCAGATGTCCTAAAGCGCCTCTCAAGCCGGCGGCCAGCTGCCTTCCTGAGGCGGAGCTCAGGAGTAAACCAGGGAGCGGGGCGTGGGAAGGAGACCAGTCAGGTTATGGGAGGGGCGACTGAGTCCACGCTGAGGGAGAGAGCAGTATTGTAATGTTCCACCAGGACATCCACGGAGGTGTTAGGAGGGGTGGCCAGGTGGGTCGCTAGGGTGGAAGACAACAGGGATGCGCACACCTGTTTGGTTTTCCGGAATGTGATGGTTTGTTTACTGGGCTGACTGGGTAGGGGCACAGGAACAGAGAATGAGATAGCAAGATGGTCAGATATAGGAAGGTCATCACACTGGAGATGACAGGGGGTGAGCCCTTTGGTATGAGTTGGACCAAGCACATGTTGGGCAATACCACAACAGTCCAATAGTGACATAAAATCAGAAGCAAAGGGGCAGTTAAGCGAGTCTACATAGATGTTAAAGTCACCCAACCGAATGGTGGATGGGTACAAAGGGCAGATGGTGGCGAGCAACCCAGAAAACTCTGACAAGAAGCGGGTGGAGGCTTTAGGGGGCCGGTAGATGAGCAGAACTTGAAGCTGTGTAGCACCTGTCAGTGCGAAATGGAGACACTCAAATCAAGTGGAGCTAACTGGGAATTCTTTGACCTGTAAATTAGATCTGTGAATGACAGCTAGCCCACCACCACGGCCGAGGCTACAGGGTTTTTGAATGTACACATAGTCTGGGGGAGTGGCTTGGTTGAGGGTCACAAAGTCCTGCCGGACATAGGAAGTCAAGCTTTTCATCCAAAATAATATCAGAAATGAGTAGGGCTTCGTTATTTAGTGAGCGAGTGTTCAGTAACATGACCGTGGCACATCGCCCCCTGTGGCTTAAGAGGTCCTTTTCTTTCTGGAGGCCTGGTTACGAGCGGTTTATATTAGTTTACCCACTTAAACAACCATTCCAAAGGCCAACAACTCAGGGTTGAAGTAAGCGTTTTTTCCCAAATAGACTTGCAATATAAAAACTAACCAACAGTGGGTATTTGAAATTGACCCAGTGACGTAATTTTGTTAGCTATCAAACACCTTTCACTTTCCCTAAGGGGGGTGGGGGTTGTCTTGATTAGGCCTCTGGAGTTCTCTGAAGCGGACTTGTGATGAGTTGAACACTGGAAGCTAATTGGCATAATATTATTTTGGTCATTTTGGTTTACAGTTTGGGGTTTTCCAAAACTTTCATGGTACAGCGAAATCTATCCCGAAGGACATTATGGGTCCTTCGTAAAAGTTGGAGTAGATAATTACGAAAAATAGGGAAGAAGAGAAAGGAAAATAATAAGACACAAGGTAACAATAGTGTGGCTTGCTTTGCAACCACACTAATAAACCATTATGAAAATTAACCATTAACAGGTCAGTGCTTTATGTGATAATAACCCAGCCTTCTCACCAGTATACCATACTAACAAACCATTATGAACATTAACCATTAACAGGTCAGTGCTTTATGTGATAATAAGCCAGCCTTCTCACCAGTATACCACACTAATAAACCATTATGGACATTAACCACTAACAGGTCAGTGCTTTATGTGATAATAACCCAGCCTTCTCACCAGTATACCACACTAATAAACCATTATGAACATTAACCATTAACAGGTCAGTGCTTTATGTGATAATAAGCCAGCCTTCTCACCAGTATACCACACTAATAAACCATTATGAACATTAACCACTAACAGGTCAGTGCTTTATGTGATAATAAGCCAGCCTTCTCACCAGTATACCACACTAATAAACCATTATGAACATTAACCACTAACAGGTCAGTGCTTTATGTGATAATAAGCCAGCCTTCTCACCAGTATACCACACTAATAAACCATTATGAACATTAACCACTAACAGGTCAGTGCTTTATGTGATAATAAGCCAGCCTTCTCACCAGTATACCACACTAATAAACCATTATGGACATTAACCACTAACAGGTCAGTGCTTTATGTGGTAATAAGCCAGCCTTCTCACCAGTATATCAAACACCTGGT
Source organism: Pollachius pollachius (assembly GCF_949987615.1). Taxonomy (NCBI): domain Eukaryota; kingdom Metazoa; phylum Chordata; class Actinopteri; order Gadiformes; family Gadidae; genus Pollachius; species Pollachius pollachius. Next base: position 22,357,314 of record NC_136948.1, on the reverse strand, counting down.
TCACGTCCTTCCCTCGGATCTCCACCCCGTTGATCTCCAGGATCTCGTCGCCCACGGACAGCAGGCCACTGCGCTCTGCCGCTCCTCCGCGCACCACACGGCTGATCACCACACTGTCCATGTCGTTACGCACCGTGGCACCCTGGGAGTCACAACACAAACAACCATTCTGAAACAACAGACCAGCTTGTTTTTATGTTAAAACATGATATTATACAATATTTGTATTTTGTGCCATACATATGAATTATGTATTTAACTTCAATTTTTTAAAATGATCCAGCCAGCCAAAGAGTGAGTGTGAGCCAGTGACCAACAAACCTACTGGAGCCTTGCCCAAATGCTATGTGTCAGAATTGATTTCCGAAGGCTTTCCACATAGCAGCCATCAGCTCTGCGTATTGCCATTGTATCAAAGTGTGTTGAAGGCTCAGCAGCCTCGACCCTCACACATTCTTACCAGTGGTATGTCCCTGGCCTTCTCAATGCGCACTATCTTCACTGTCTCCCCGCCCCACTGGGCCAGAGTTTCCCCTGCAGGGGACACCGGCTCCAGCTGCATTTCCCTCTCTGCCACGCCGTCATGAGCCAGGAGCAGAGCCTGCACATACAAGCACACAATACACTTTGAACGGAACAGTGTTTGAGTTCATGGGTCTAGTATAGTGTGTGTGTGTGTGGTTGTGTGTGTGAGAGAGAGTGTGTGAGTGCTTGAGTGAGTTAGTGAGTGAGTGAGTGAGTGAGTGTCAGTGGGTGAGTGAGTGAGTGAGTGAGTGAGTGTCAGTGAGTGTCAGTGAGTGTCAGTGAGTGAGTTAGTGAGTGCTTGAGTGAGTGAGTGAGTGTCAGTGAGTGAGTGAGTGAGTGTCAGTGAGTGAGTGTCAGTGATTGAGTGAGTGAGTATCAGTGAGTGAGTGAGTGAGTGAGTGAGTGAGTGAGTGAGTGAGTGCTTGAGTGAGTGAGTGAGTGAGTGAGTGAGTGAGTGTCAGTGAGTGTCAGTGAGTGTCAGTGAGTGAGTTAGTGAGTGCTTGAGTGCTTGAGTGAGTGAGTGAGTGCTTGAGTGAGTGAGTGAGTGTCAGTGAGTGAGTGAGTGAGTGTCAGTGAGTGAGTGAGTGAGTGAGTGTCAGTGAGTGAGTGAGTGAGTGAGTGTCAGTGAGTGAGTGAGTGAGTGTCAGTGAGTGAGTGAGTGAGTGAGTGTCAGTGATTGAGTGAGTGAGTATCAGTGAGTGAGTGAGTGAGTGTCAGTGAGTGAGTGAGTGAGTATCAGTGAGTGAGTGAGTGAGTGAGTGAGTGAGTGATTGAGTGCTTGAGTGAGTGAGTGAGTGAGTGTCAGTGAGTGTCAGTGAGTGTCAGTGAGTGAGTGAGTGAGTGTCAGTGAGTGAGTGAGTGCTTGAGTGAGTGAGTGAGTGAGTGAGTGAGTGTCAGTGAGTGAGTGAGTGAGTGTCAGTGAGTGAGTGAGTGAGTGAGTGAGTGTCTGAGTGTCAGTGAGTGTCAGTGAGTGTCAGTGAGTGAGTGAGTGAGTGTCAGTGAGTGAGTGAGTGTCAGTGAGTGAGTGAGTGAGTGAGTGAGTGAGTGTCAGTGAGTGTCAGTGAGTGAGTGTCAGTGAGTGAGTGAGTGAGTATCAGTGAGTGAGTGAGTGAGTGAGTGAGTGAGTGAGTGAGTGAGTGAGTGTCAGTGAGTGTCAGTGAGTGAGTGTCAGTGAGTGTCAGTGAGTGAGTGAGTGAGTGCTTGAGTGAGTGAGTGAGTGTCAGTGAGTGTCAGTGAGTGAGTGAGTGAGTGTCAGTGAGTGAGTGAGTGAGTGTCAGTGAGTGTCAGTGAGTGAGTGAGTGAGCGTCAGTGAGTGTCAGTGAGTGAGTGAGTGAGTGTCAGTGAGTGTCAGTGAGTGAGTGAGTGAGTGAGTGAGTGTCAGTGAGTGAGTGAGTGAGTGAGTGTCAGTGAGTGAGTGAGTGTCAGTGAGTGAGTGAGTGAGTGTCAGTGAGTGTCAGTGAGTGTCAGTGAGTGAGTTAGTGAGTGAGTGCTTGAGTGCTTGAGTGAGTGAGTGAGTGAGTGAGTGTCAGTGAGTGAGTGAGTGAGAATCAGTGAGTGAGTGAGTGAGTGAGTGAGTGAGTGAGTGAGTGCTTGAGTGAGTGAGTGAGTGAGTGAGTGAGTGCTTGAGTGAGTGAGTGAGTGTCAGTGAGTGTCAGTGAGTGTCAGTGAGTGAGTGTCAGTGAGTGTCAGTGAGTGTCAGTGAGTGAGTGAGTGAGTGTCAGTGAGTGAGTGAGTGAGTGTCAGTGAGTGAGTGAGTGAGTGTCAGTGAGTGTCAGTGAGTGTCAGTGAGTGAGTGAGTGAGTGTCAGTGAGTGAGTGAGTGAGTGTCAGTGAGTGAGTGAGTGAGTGTCAGTGAGTGTCAGTGAGTGAGTGAGTGAGTGTCAGTGAGTGAGTGAGTGAGTGAGTGAGTGTCAGTGAGTGTCAGTGAGTGTCAGTGAGTGAGTGAGTGAGTGTCAGTGAGTGAGTGAGTGAGTGAGTGTCAGTGAGTGAGTGAGTGAGTGAGTGTCAGTGAGTGAGTAAGTGAGTGTCAGTGAGTGTCAGTGAGTGTCAGTGAGTGAGTGTCAGTGAGTGTCAGTGAGTGAGTGTCAGTGAGTGTCAGTGAGTGTCAGTGAGTGAGTGAGTGAGTGTCAGTGAGTGTCAGTGAGTGTCAGTGAGTGTCAGTGAGTGAGTGAGTGAGTGTCAGTGAGTGTCAGTGAGTGTCAGTGAGTGAGTGAGTGAGTGTCAGTGAGTGAGTGAGTGAGTGTCAGTGAGTGAGTGAGTGAGTGAGTGAGTGTCAGTGAGTGTCAGTGAGTGAGTGAGTGAGTGTCAGTGAGTGTCAGTGAGTGTCAGTGAGTGTCAGTGAGTGAGTGAGTGAGTGAGTGAGTGTCAGTGAGTGAGTGAGTGTCAGTGAGTGAGTGAGTGAGTGAGTGAGTGAGTGTCAGTGAGTGAGTAAGTGAGTGTCAGTGAGTGTCAGTGAGTGAGTGTCAGTGAGTGTCAGTGAGTGAGTGTCAGTGAGTGTCAGTGAGTGAGTGTCAGTGAGTGTCAGTGAGTGTCAGTGAGTGTCAGTGAGTGAGTGAGTGAGTGTCAGTGAGTGTCAGTGAGTGTCAGTGAGTGTCAGTGAGTGAGTGAGTGAGTGTCAGTGAGTGTCAGTGAGTGTCAGTGAGTGAGTGAGTGAGTGCTTGAGTGAGTGTCAGTGGGTGAGTGAGTGAGTATTTACCTGCACACGTGTGTCAGACAGTAGACTCTGCAGCTCTAAGCCATCTTTATTCTGACTGGACTGGACCAAACCCTCCACCTGTTACCAACGGAGACAAACCGTAGACAATAACAGAATACACAGAAAGACACTTACCTTTAGGCTGGTGCCGTAAGTCTGGGATTCTTATTTACCCTACAGCTACAAAGTAGGTTGTAAAGTGCATTTAATTGTCTATGTATGTCTGTACACTTAAATGGATAATTGTTTTGAGCACTCGAGACAATGAAGGGATATTAACCCCCCAAATTACAGTAAGTTTAGATTATTTTTTACTTTTGTATAATATTTACAAAAAAAATAATAATTCTGAGGTGGTACGTGTAATAAAGAGAACCACTGCTCTCAACTATTTCCATTCTTAGTAACAATAGCAAGAGAAGCAAAGTTCTTGCGTGTGCATGAGGAAGTGATTGTTACCTCCATGGTCAGCTGCAGCGCTTGGTGTGTGTGTGGGTATGGCGGGGAGGCCCGGTGCATGCTGTTGGCCACAGCATTGTGGATCCTGAGCGCAGACTGGAAGTCAGCCTGGACATGGAGATGGGTGTCAAAAGAATCAACATTCTTTAAGCACTAAAGCCCAACTCTGAGGTACAGGGTAACGTAGTGGTTAACATCACAGGTGGTAACCATGTCTACCAGACTAGTGGATCACTAAAGACCCAGGAGAACAAAGGTCTACCAGACTAGTGGATCACTAAAGACCCAGGAGAACAAAGGTCTACCAGACTAGTGGATCACTAAAGACCCAGGAGAACAAAGGTCTACCAGACTAGTGGATCACTAAAGACCCAGGAGAACAAAGGTCTACCAGACTAGTGGATCACTAAAGACCCAGGAGAACAAAGGTCTACCAGACTAGTGGATCACTAAAGACCCAGGAGAACAAAGGTCTACCAGACTAGTGGATCACTAAAGACCCAGGAGAACAAAGGTCTACCAGACTAGTGGATCACTAAAGACCCAGGAGAACAAAGGTCTACCAGACTAGTGGATCACTAAAGACCCAGGAGAACAAAGGTCTACCAGACTAGTGGATCACTAAAGACCCAGGAGAACAAAGGTCTACCAGACTAGTGGATCACTAAAGACCCAGGAGAACAAAGGTCTACCAGACTAGTGGATCACTAAAGACCCAGGAGAACAAAGGTCTACCAGACTAGTGGATCACTAAAGACCCAGGAGAACAAAGGTCTACCAGACTAGTGGATCACTAAAGACCCAGGAGAACAAAGGTCTACCAGACTAGTGGATCACTAAAGACCCAGGAGAACAAAGGTCTACCAGACTAGTGGATCACTAAAGACCCAGGAGAACAAAGGTCTACCAGACTAGTGGATCACTAAAGACCCAGGAGAACAAAGGTCTACCAGACTAGTGGATCACTAAAGACCCAGGAGAACAAAGGTCTACCAGACTAGTGGATCACTAAAGACCCAGGAGAACAAAGGTCTACCAGACTAGTGGATCACTAAAGACCCAGGAGAACAAAGGTCTACCAGACTAGTGGATCACTAAAGACCCAGGAGAACAAAGGTCTACCAGACTAGTGGATCACTAAAGACCCAGGAGAACAAAGGTCTACCAGACTAGTGGATCACTAAAGACCCAGGAGAACAAAGGTCTACCAGACTAGTGGATCACTAAAGACCCAGGAGAACAAAGGTCTACCAGACTAGTGGATCACTAAAGACCCAGGAGAACAAAGGTCTACCAGACTAGTGGATCACTAAAGACCCAGGAGAACAAAGGTCTACCAGACTAGTGGATCACTAAAGACCCAGGAGAACAAAGGTCTACCAGACTAGTGGATCACTAAAGACCCAGGAGAACAAAGGTCTACCAGACTAGTGGACCACTAAAGGGTTCACGAGCCGGTTCACCAGCTCATTGTAATAACAACGTGGTAATAAGCAAGCCTCTTCACATTACCTTCTGGAGCAGTGAGAGCACAAGCTCCACGTCTCTCTGACTCTGGGGGTCAGACAGGCAGCCCTTCACCTGCTTGAGGGACTGAAGCAGTTCCTCCAGCTCTGGAAAATACAGACAAGACAATTAGAGAGGCAAAGAGAAATCAAACCATATGAAGAAATAGTTCAGTACGACGTAGGGGTGTGAAGATGAGGCCTCACATAATCAATTTAAAAACCTATACCCAAGCAATTTCTCAGAGGTATTTGTGAAACATCGATATGGTTGAGGTTTTTAACTGCGTATGGTTCGGTGTAAGAACACTTTGTCACAGGTCACCTTGTGTTCAGTAATACAATCAAGGAAAATCTTACAGAACTTTTTTTTAGTTGCGAAAGACAACGGCAGCCGCAGGAGGAACAATGTGTTCCCTACTGATTGCAACTACATCTTCGAAAGGCATCGATGTGTATTTGTTTCATGGTGATCCCAAACAGTTTAAATTAATTGGACTGCAGAAAGCCCTTTCCTGAATACTTTTTTCGCTCTTGATCTCACCTTTATTTTACTTTCTTTTTCCATACATTGCCTTCATCTTTACCATCAATGTCCCCTGTTTTCCACTGTGTCTTAAACCTAACTTCCATGCAACCATTTCTGCAAAACTACTGGAAGAGGAAATGTGTATTTTATGGACACATTCAGGCTTGAAATAGATATATTCAAAAACATATCCAGGTTATCTCTAGACTAAATTGGTCACAGTGCACTGTACAGGGCTGCCACAAAGAAATCTTTGCATTGAGAAAATCTTCTGCAATAGCAACTATGCGATACAGATATGTGAGAGAGAGCCACTTGTTAGAGTGAGGTGAATGGATGACACAGCACTATTCCATGCAATTAAAAACCTTGTCCCTGCCTATGAAGAATCCATAACTTCCAACTCCAAATCCCACAATTCAAAGCGAAAAATCCCTATAGACATTATGAAACAGGATTTATACTTTGTTGATCGCCAATTTGAATAACGAGAAGATGAAGCTGTATTTTCATTAAACCAAAACCCAGAATGTGCCCGCGAATAAGACTGACTCAAACAAAGGGCGTAAATGTACAGTTTTCGCGCAGAGTGGAAAAGGAATTTTCCTTGCTCACGTTTGAAAGCTAACTAGCTTGCTTCCTGCACTTGGCTGAAATACTTGAGATGCCAGTCTCAAGCAATGCAACCCTAGCCAAGCAGACGCCAAATGGTTGCACTCTTCTAAGAGGACCAGGAGGCCAGTGTGTCAGAACTCTGACACACAAAATCATATTATTACTGTGATGGTTTACATTATTATATACTTTAGTGCTGTCAAGTGATTAAAATATTTAATCGCGATTAATGTCAGTTAACTCACACATTTTTTTCTATTCTAAATTTCCCTTGATTTCGTGCTGCTAGCCTTCTAGTGAGATCAGAGAGTGTTGAGAAGGACAGTAATAAAATATTTGGTAAAATGGATATAAGAAGAGAGACCCGTAGTGAATTCAACCCGGTCCACTTGACATCGGGTAGGTGCATGACAGTGGTAGGCCTACCGTAAAACTTCAATAGCCCAGGCTTTTATTTGTTTCAATCACTGAACTTTCGAACAAAACTCTTGCTCAGCAAAGATGGGAAATACTATAAAATGTATTATTTAAACCAGTATGAATATACGGTACGTAGGCCTATACACATTACCAGGCTATTGAATAATGCCTACACACACACACACACACACACACACACACACGGTGGCGGAGTGGTAATCGGGAGAGTCGGGAGAATTCCCGGTGGGCCGTTAACGCTTTGGGGCCGCCGGGCTGATCACTGCGGGATAACAATATTGCGTTTATAAAAGTTCCTTGCAGCGCCGTCCGGCAGCCTAAGCTGTGCGCCCGCAACCTCTTACTCACACTGTCTAGGGTTAGGGGGAGGAGCCAGGGCCTTACCCAACACTGTCTAGGGTTAGGGGGAGGAGCCAGGGCCTTACCCAACACTGACTAGGGTTAGGGGGAGGAGCCAGGGCCTTACCCAACACTGACTAGGGTTAGGGGGAGGAGCCAGGGCCTTACCCAACACTGACTAGGGTTAGGGGGAGGAGCAAGGGCCTTACCCAACACTGACTAGGGTTAGGGGGAGGAGCCAGGGCCTTACCCAACACTGACTAGGGTTAGGGGGAGGAGCCAGGGCCTTACCCAACACTGTGTAGGGTTAGGGGGAGGAGCCAGGGCCTTACCCAACACTGACTAGGGTTAGGGGGAGGAGCCAGGGCCTTACCCAACACTGACTAGGGTTAGGGGGAGGAGCCAGGGCCTTACCCCAACACTGACTAGGGTTAGGGGGAGGAGCCAGGGCCTTACCCAACACTGACTAGGGTTAGGGGGAGGAGCCAGGGCCTTACCCAACACTGACTAGGGTTAGGGGGAGGAGCCAGGGCCTTACCCAACACTGACTAGGGTTAGGGGGAGGAGCCAGGGCCTTACCCAACACTGTCTAGGGTTAGGGGGAGGAGCCAGGGCCTTACCCAACACTGACTAGGGTTAGGGGGAGGAGCCAGGGCCTTACCCAACACTGACTAGGGTTAGGGGGAGGAGCCAGGGCCTTACCCAACACTGACTAGGGTTAGGGGGAGGAGCCAGGGCCTTACCCAACACTGACTAGGGTTAGGGGGAGGAGCCAGGGCCTTACCCAACACTGACTAGGGTTAGGGGGAGGAGCCAGGGCCTTACCCAACACTGACTAGGGTTAGGGGGAGGAGCCAGGGCCTTACCCAACACTGTCTAGGGTTAGGGGGAGGAGCCAGGGCCTTACCCAACACTGACTAGGGTTAGGGGGAGGAGCCAGGGCCTTACCCAACACTGACTAGGGTTAGGGGGAGGAGCCAGGGCCTTACCCAACACTGTGTAGGGTTAGGGGGAGGAGCCAGGGCCTTACCCAACACTGACTAGGGTTAGGGGGAGGAGCCAGGGCCTTACCCAACACTGACTAGGGTTAGGGGGAGGAGCCAGGGCCTTACCCAACACTGACTAGGGTTAGGGGGAGGAGCCAGGGCCTTACCCAACACTGACTAGGGTTAGGGGGAGGAGCCAGGGCCTTACCCAACACTGACTAGGGTTAGGGGGAGGAGCCAGGGCCTTACCCAACACTGTTTGTGCGTGCTGGCTTCCCAGCGCGGGTTGCTGGGGCGAGTCCTGCAGGAAGGCGGGGTTGTCGGTCCCCACGGGGGGGTTCTGGGAGAGCTCGCGGAGCCTGAGGGACGCCTTCAGATCCACCTGCCTCCCCTCCTCCTCACGGCGTCGTCGGAGGTCTTCCTGACAACACAAACATGCACCAGTTACCAGGACGATGGTGTGCTCGTCACACGGAAATGCGACATCCCCCCCCTTAATACTTGAAAGAACATACATCCTGATATATTCGGTCATAAGACACAAAAATGTCTGACCCAAGCAAGGCAGAGAAGTCAGGCCAAATGTTCACTCATCATATGAATGTTTAACCTTACTGCTGTTTACACAGTTTCAACATTGGGGGTCAAGCAGAAAAGAAAGTCCTTTCACTCAACCCAAACAGAGTCCAGTGTTGCACTGTATTAATAACAGCACTGCTGTGAGTCTCAAAGAAGGTTAACCCGATTGTTTGTTTACACTAGCTGAAAAGGTTTCCCCTGTCCTATTGGAAGTCTGCCCACGAGCCAAATAACCATACTCTACCTGATGTTGCCTTATCCTTTCCAGCTGAGCAGATCTTCGTACCGGCAGGGTCCTGCTTCCCAGCTCCCCAGGACAGTCCACTGCCATCTCTCTGTGCTGAGACCCTCCCCTCATCTCATCCTCTCCTCCGCCTTCCCCGTCGCCAACGTGACCGTTAAGATGGGAGCTCGTCATCTCATGCATACACGCAAACCCACACGTGTTTGTGTGCGTGCGCTTTTCTTATGTAACTGGGCGTGTCTAGGAGGGAAGCTCCTTAAACAGGGTGGCCATGGCACGGTCAGCTGCACAACACCTGAGAACACATCAAGTATAGAATACATGAATCATGATGCATTTATTAGCCTTGGACCGTTCTGTAGCCACCAAAATCAAAGCAGACAAATGCATTTGACACAAATGCCTGCACAAAGCAACAACATATAGTAGTAAAAGGCAATAGGAAGTCATTGGGGAAATAGAGAAAAACTAGAATATGCATTTCCTGCAGTATTGCAGGAATGCTGTAGTGCAAAGTGAGGTTGAAAATATGCAACAGAGTTCAAGGTCTAAATGGAGTAAACGATGTAAACATGCACACCATTATTTATTTTTTTAAATGGTTGGAAACAAATAAAGAGAAGAGTTAAATAGCTAGAGTGATAAAGTTTGAATACAGAAAATTTCAGGGGTTGACACTAATGGTTGCCCGCTTGCAACTAAACCGGGGCAACTAAAAGTAATATTTGGGCAAGTTGAGATAAATTTCTGGTTGCCCGAACGGGTAAGTGGATTTTGGGTGGATGTTAATACAGGGCTCTCAAGTCTCACACATTCGGCGTGAGACACACGCAATTCAACCCATGCCCACGCTCACACACCACACTTCGTATTTCTCACGCAGAGAAATTACCAGGATAACGCCCACCACTTTGGGCCGCTATTTAACAGTGGAACAGGTAGGAATCAAATGGGTTTCCCGTACGTAGGGTAACCAGACGTCCTCTTTTTTTTTTATATGTTAACATGTAACTGCATATAAATGTGTCCACAGACATGGTGACTAATGTATGATAGTAAGCATTATTGGCCATTAACACTAATATTCAGAAACAACACTGCCTCAAAAGGCTATTGGCTTAAGCAACACCAGTAGAGGCATATACTTTTCCCTGAACTTTTAAACGTTGCAAACGTGCAAAAACATAATTATATATTTATGTGGCATTCAGTCCAATGCTTAAAATATATCTGTGGCATTCAGTAGGCCAATGCTGTGGTAAAGTGTGTAAAGTATGACCTAGTGCTTCTTTCTGTTCAATAGATAGAACTTTATCAATCCCCTGTAGGAGAAACGTGTTAATGTTTGTCCCCATAAAACAATAATGGTAAAAAAAAAATTCAAAACATGACGGTAACTCTAAAGTCAAACCGTCCAATCTGAAGGCTCTACTTAACCACTCCCCCTACTCACCTCCACCAATGCAAAGCGAACAGAGCTGAGTAGGGGAGGGCGTAACCTAACTAGTTTGTGACCGACCCGGAGAAACGCAACGCAAATTCAATCTGAACATGTATGAGGCTTTAATAAAATCCCGGACGATTTTGAAATTCCGCCACACATTTTTTTGAAAGTGTCTCAAAAAGAGGGCATGTCCGGGCAAAAGAGGACGTCTGGTTAGCCTACGTACGGGAAACCCATTTGATTCCTACCTGTTCCGCTGTTAAATAGCGGCCCGAATTGGTGGGCGTTATCCTGGTAATTTCTCTGTGTGAGAAATTCGAAGTGTGGTGTGTGAGCGTGGGCATGGGTTGAATTGCGTGTGTCTCACGCCGAATGCGTGAGACTTGAGAGCTCTGAATATTAGTGAAAGCTGAGCCTCCACTTATTCCGACAGTCCAAACCATATCATTCTGTAACAAAAATTTGCATATAACAACTTAAAAAGAAACGTCCCCTTTCTTTTAACAACCAAAAATGTTTTACCTTGAGTTGATTCTGATCGCATAAAACCACCATAATCAGATAATCCAGTGTCTGGGCCAAATTTTGCAACTAAACATGGTGTTTACAATCAATGACTAAGAGAAGGTTTCTTAGGAAAAAGGTAAATTGCCTTCAATCAGAACACATGTTCTTCTGCGCAATCTACTGGCCATATGTGTATTTGCGAGTGTTTGGCTTGGTGCATTCGATTATATTTGCCCTGAACTTTAGATAGAGGTGTCAAGTATCAAAATTGTAAGATATCTACCTTTATTTGTGGCTCATAGTAAGACGGCGCTCCCAACTGATAACGACCAACTGATAATTATTTCAGGTGGAAATGTTATCTTCCACTTATGCTGTGTTCCATGGCTTTATTCACTATAACTAAGTATTATCACATTGAGTATTTCACTTGCACAACAATCTTTCTTTTGGCACAAAGATGACATTATCGCGCTTGCAGTTGTGGAGATTTACTCTTATTTAATTTGGGTACGTTCTTTTCTGAAAAAAACTTTTCCCCTGACATCGAAAATGGTATAGAATATCGATATTTTACCAGGTATAGTATCAAAGTTAGAAAATCCAGTATCATGACTGACAACACTACTAGAAACGCGATTGTGATTATTCAGTTCGAGCTACAAGAAACGTGAAAGTTTAAAAAGACATATCTTTGCTACTACCTTGGACATTTAGTTATGTACATTTGCATAAAATCATGCAGGTCTACATATAACTGGGCGATAGCTTTAATAGGTTGCAACGGTGGACTGAATTTACTTAATGGCACGATGTGACCGTTCGATAAATAAGTAAACAAAGAGAAGTTTGTTAATTTTTAAACACAACATGTGTGGAAGCTAACGTTCAGCTTCAGTCTGAGCTAGGATGAGTTTTCTGAGCCCCCCCAAAACCAGGCCGGGTGCCTGGCAAAAAGAGGCCCGTTCACGATTCTGATTATAATTTGGTTGAGTGAACATCACATTCAGGCAAGTTGAAGATGACCTGTACTTGCCCGATGGGCAAGTGCTTTTGAAACCTAAGTGTCAACCCCAAATATAGAATAGCTGAGCTGTTCTGATAAAGTTTGAAATGGTTTAATCAAGTCAGTCACAGTCGCGTGTGTGTGCCTACACAAAGCAAATCGCGGGCATAATCTCGGAAATTGCAGGCATAATATAATGTATTGATTCTTTGTATCTTTATTTACATGTTGGTGGGCAGTTGTAGAGCTGTAAGCCTGTGTTCTCACCGACACCCCAATTGGTCTCAAGCCAGCACTTAGGCATTCCCAAAACCTCATCTTCAGAAAGACTAAAGGGAACTTGCAGCAAGCACTAAGAGGCGAACTTAACACCCATTCTTACATTTGTATTACGATACAGTATGGCTTAAATTTTTAAACATCACCTGATAAATTCTTGCTCATGTTCAACCATCGCAAGCAGTTCTAATAACTGATTCATCTGATTCAGCAAAGAAGTGCAAAGAGGACCCTGCGGGCATCCATACTTGTTGTTACACGCCTCGCCAGAGTGACGGCAGTGTTCGTGGCAATTGGACGGGAGTGAGTGACGTAGCAGTTGGATGTGGATAGCCATGTCCTACAGGCTGCAGCCAGACCCTACTAGTTTTTGTGGGCGGTCTGTCTCCGGAGTTCGATGTGAGAGCGGTTGGCCAAATCCTGGTCCTTGCCTTGTTCTATATCAGTGCCGGCCTTTCTGCCATTTAGTGTTATGTGTTAGGCCCACGGACGGCTGAGTGTCTGATAGTAGTACACTAGCTGCGCTTTCTTGCTGGGTTGGACGTGGGACCCGTATCGCTAGAGACTGCCGCTTGCGTGATATTTCCACCTCCGGGATCATCGGCCAGGAAGACTCATCGCCAGATTTGTTAGCCAGCGGGTTGGGACCAAGTTGTTTCAGGACAACGCCTGGGATCGCACAGGTTTCTAGTACTCATTACCGATGGATCGTGAGTAGACATAGACAGGCTCAATCCCGATTCTTTGCTCCAACCAAAATCTCAACCCTCCGCCTTGCTGTTGGGCATTCACGCGCAGCGAGGCGTGTCCCGAAAGCCATTTTAAGGTGGGGTAAGGGGAGGGCTAACATCTCCCTTAAAGTTACGATTTTCGATGGGCACCCTTGCAATGCTACAGTTGAGACTTGCTCCCGCAATACATTGCGGGAAAATGGAAAATCAAGAAAAATCCTAGGCAAGACGGCAAGTGAAAAGATGCGACAGGATCGAAAACGACAAAAGTAAGTGTTTTCTATGTTAATAATCATTAAATAAATGATGATGACCATTGCATTATCATTATGCCGTTTGAATGTTGCATAGGCATTTTCTTTATAAGCACAACCACCAAAACTCCTGGAGCAGAACTCCCGGACTCACGCCGAGGGCCCTGCAGCCGGGGGAGCCCCTGGCCTCTGGCTAGGGAGCCGCGGGCCGGGGAGCCCCTGGCCGGGGAGCCCCTGGCCTCTGGCTGGGGAGCCGCGGGCCGGGGAGCCCCTGGCCGGGGAGCCCCTGGCCTCTGGCCGGGGAGCCCCTGGCCGGGGAGCCCCTGGCCGGGGAGCCCCTGGCCTCTGGCTGGGGAGCCCCTGGCCGGGGAGCCCCTGGCCTCTGGCCGGGGAGCCCCTGGCCGGGGAGCCCCTGGCCTCTGGCTGGGGAGCCCCTGGCCTCTGGCCGGGGAGCCCCTGGCCGGGGAGCCCCTGGCCTCTGGCTGGGGAGCCGCGGGCCGGGGAGCCCCTGGCCGGGGAGCCCCTGGCCGGGGAGCCCCTGGCTGGGGAGCCGCGGGCCGGGGAGCACCTGGCCTCTGGCCGGGGAGCCCCTGGCCGGGGAGCCCCTGGCCTCTGGCTGGGGAGCCGCGGGCCGGGGAGCCCCTGGCCTCTGGCCGGGGAGCCCCTGGCCGGGGAGCCCCTGGCCGGGGAGCCCCTGGCCTCTGGCTGGGGAGCCCCTGGCCTCTGGCCGGGGAGCCCCTGGCCGGGGAGCCCCTGGCCGGGGAGCCCCTGGCCTCTGGCTGGGGAGCCGCGGGCCAGGGAGCCCCTGGCCTCTGGCTGGGGAGCCCCTGGCCGGGGAGCCCCTGGCCTCTGGCCGGGGAGCCCCTGGCCGGGGAGCCCCTGGCCTCTGGCTGGGGAGCCGCGGGCCGGGGAGCCCCTGGCCGCGAGCCGGGCTCTTTCAGGAGATCATTGAGGCGGCTGCCACCACAGAGCCCATCCCTCCACCTCAAGCACCTCTTCTGCATTGGTAGCCCTAAGTCCCCAAACCCCCAGGAAGACAGAAAGATTGACCAATCACTGATGGTTTAAAACCAACAGTTTTTGGGGCCCCTTTGAAAAAGTTATTGATAAAATGTGATTGGGGAATTGCATTTTTGTAAGGTGCAATAATAATTCAATTATATCACTGGTTCTTGTTTGTATGATATTTATGTTTTACATGGATGGCATACTACCTCAAGTTCTATGTTTATTTTGGTTTTATATATTTTGATCTTGTATAATGTTTGACCCAAAATAAAGTGCAATATTGCAGTTTCTAACAGATTGTGAGCATGAATAATATTCTTATCTAATCATACCGGGTTTTTCCATGAGGGTAAGTTTGCATTCCTAAGACATTCAAACTATACAGTAAAATTCCAGAGACAGATATTGTATCAAAAGATCCAAAAAATAAAAATAAAATAAAGATCAAAACCCTGTCAACGACTACTAATGACGTACTGTAACTGGGTCTTGAAGGGTTGTCCTCCAATTTCGTAGGGGAAGGGTTGAGGGGTAGGGTTAAGGGTTTGGGACAAGGGATGTAACGGGATTGGGCCTTACGCTGTGTGCACAATTATTAGGCAAGTGAGTATTTTGGCCATATCATAATTTTTATGCATGTTTTCCAACATCAAGCTGTATAAACTTGAGCGCTTATTGTATTTAAGCACACCGGGTGATGTGTATTTGCGTAATGAATGAGGGTGTGGCCTAAGGAGATCAACACTATATCAAAGTGTGCATAATTATTAGGCAGCTTCTCTTCCTCAGGCAAAATGGGCTGAAAAAGAGATTTAACGGACTCTGAAAAGTCAAAAATTGTAAAAAGTCTTTCAGATGAATGCAGCACTCTTGAAATTGCTAAGATATTGGGGTGTGACCACAGAAAAGAAGCGTATTATCCTCAAGTGCTGCCATATTCAAGAACTGCAACCTACCCGGAGTGCCCAGAAGTACAAGGTGTTCAGTGCTTAGAGACATGGCCAAGGTAAGGAAGGCTGAAACCCGACCACCACTGAACAAAACACACAAGTTGAAACGTCAAGACTGGGCCAAAATATATCTGAAGTCAGATTTTTCAGAGGTTTTATGGACTGATGAGATGAGAGTGACTCTTGATGGACCAGATGGATGGGCCCGTGGCTGGATCAGTAACGGACACAGCGCTCCACTTCGACTCAGACGCCAGCAAGGTGGAGGTGGGGTACTGGTATGGGCTGGTATTATTAAAGATGAGCTAGTTGGACCTTTTCGGGTTGAAGATGGCCTCCAAATCAACTCCCAAACCTACTGCCAGTTTTTAGAAGACACTTTCTTCAAGCAGTGGTACAGGAAAAAGTCTGCATCTTTCAAGAAGACCATGATTTGTATGGAAAATGCTCCATCGCATGCATCGAAGTACTCCACTGCATGGCTAACCTGTAAAGGCCTTAAGGATGAAAAAATAATGACATGGCCCCCTTCCTCACCTGACCCAAACCCTATTGAGAAGCTGTGGGCCCTGCTTAAACGGGAGATTTACAGTGAAGGAAAACAGTCCACCTCTCTGAACAGTGTCTGGGAGGCTGTGGTTGCTGCTGCACAAAAAGTTGATCGTCAACAGATCAAGAAACTGACAGACTCCATGAATGAAAGGCTTGTGACAGTTATTGAAAAGAAGGGCGGCTATATTGGTCACTGATTTTTTTTTGGACATGTCAAAGGTTTATTTGTAAATTTCGAGTTGTTTTATTATTCTTACTTTAACAGATGAAAAAATAAACAAGTGAGATGGGAAAATGTCAGTTTCTTCATTTAGTTGCATAATAATTCTGCACACTAATAGTTGCCTAATGATTGTGCACACATATAATCCTCAAATCCTCACTTTTTCTTTCTTAAACATTCAGGTTTAGGTTCATTAACATTTTGGATTGACAGAGAACACTGTAGTTGTTCAATAATAAAATTAATCCTCAAAAATACAACTTGCCTAATAATTGTGCACAGTGTATACTGACATACACACACAGTATCACCCTCGGACTGTGACATTTGAACGGGCATCGTAGCCAACTGAGGCACTCTGGTTCTCTCCACTGAGAGCAGACCTTGAGTGAAGTTGAGTGCCCTCTTTGTTTTGGGTGTGGGTTTTTCATGTATGTCACAGTTTAACTGTTAATAGTTGAGGTTTATTGATTGTTGGGTTGCAAGCACCAGCCTGTTTAGATCTATCGATCGATCTCTCTCTCTCTCTCCCTCGGCACTAGCCTACTAGTACACAGGAGGGTCAGCCAGCTCACCATATCACCACTGAGAACTCAGGATTTTGTTTCGCCACAGTGTTTGCTTTGTAATATTTTACTAACTGGTAGCATTAGGCTTTTCCTGATTTAATTTTGCTTGGCATTGCCACCCAGTGAGAAAAGGGTTACATAACGTTTATTTAGATGGACAGTGCACATTGATAAACATGAAAAATGTCTATGTGCCAGAAATAGCCAAAATGGCTATTTCGCAGCTGTTGTCTATGGGTCGATGTCAACAGGCCAGATGCAACAAAACAAATTATAAACACAAGAACTAAAACAACAATGCACACATCTTTGTGAAAGTCAAGATTCAATGACCCATTACACATAAAACATATATTGAAAGTGAGCAAAATAAATCAGCCAAAATAAAATGAAAGAAAGCAGTATGGGGCAGGGATGGAGTAAATATGACAGTAACCAGATACAATTGAGTAGTATAGTAGTGTGTGCTAATGTGAGCGGTGTGGTTATTTTGTTCAATGTTGATAGGTCTGGTTACTAATGAGCCAATTATTTAGATTTGAAAGTTCAATTTCTCTAATGTAAGATTGTGTTCATGTGCAGCTCTAATAGAAAATGCTGCATCTGATTGGTCAAAACTGCTCTTTCTCAGCTGGATTCTCTCTGGATTAGTATTTACATATTGACTGAACACTGGCGGAGCCAGATCGTTGATTTTATACACTAAGCAGGAGTCTGTGTATTTGACCAGATTTCCCCAATTTAGCAATTAATATATTTTTTAAATTAGACAGTGGTGATGAAATTTTGCTTTTTGTGTCCGTTTTTAAAGAGTGAATATAAATAAGAGAAGTTCAACCTGCCTGAGAGCAAGTTGTTCAACAATATGTAATGTGGGAGAAAATCATTGAGTGCATGTACATGATTGCAGACGCATTTGAGGATGGGTCTGAAATTTGCCAGGTTGAATTAGACTCGTTGACAGACCTTTTTTATGTGAGCTTCGAATCATAGCTAATTATCAATACGCACTCCAAGATACGTAAACTCTGAGACTACTTGCAGTCTCTCTCCTGCCACAAATACATCCGGTTGTTATTAATTTTTTGGACGGATTCAGTTGTAAACTATTTTGATTTTACCATACAGTGATATGTTGCATTCAATTTGTTAGCTGGTATGCGGCCTGAGCTGCACTGCTACCGTGCACAATGATCATCGTTGTCATTTGCATACATTGAGTATTGACATCAGACAGTTGGTAGATCATTTAACTACATTGAGAATAAGATCGGACCCAATATGGAGCCCTGTGGAACACCTATAGGCGTACCAAGAGATTGTGAGTGATGGTCTTTCACTCTCACAAACTGACCTATTTAATATATATATGAATATGACCCAATCCAGGGTCATATTCATATGACCCAATCCAGTTAATAGCACAAGAGTAGAAGAAGTAGATAACTTGGATAAAAGTGATGATTACCCCCATCTCCAACACATCGCTCGTGAGCTACAAGTAGTTCGCTGCCCGTTTCTAAGTAGCTCGCTAAAGGTTCAAAGAGTATTTACCAGTACATCAATTTGGTAACAGTCATTTGGTAAACCTGTTTTAAAAGTCCATCCAATCAAATTCACAGACATCCCGCCCCCTTCTGACACAAATTAATATTTTCCATACAGCTGTCAATTAAAGGAGTTACGCTGCTAACGGTCGAATGAGGCAAGGTCCGCTAACAAGCAAGCAGGCAAACACCAGCTCTGACAATGACCACGGAAAAAAGCCAGGCAATTTAAAGGCTAAAAACATTATTTCCATGAAGAAGGGGAGACAAGGATTTTTTGTGTTTGTGTCTGATTGCGGTACAAGCTGTCCGTCTGAAAACGATATTACATTGAGCGGCACTTCAAAGTGAACGTACAGAGAAGGTAAAGGAGCTGGAAACAACAAAGACAACAGTCTCTGTTCATCAAACCGATGAAGAAGGCCAACGCAGAAACAGAGGCTTCCTTCAAAGAGGCGCACATCCTAACACGTGAGGCACAAAAAGCCCTTCAACTAGGGAAGGATCATAAGATGACTGCGGTGGCTGAAACGCTATTCAAGGACCATAAAAGTAAGAAAAACCTTCACGAAGCACCTTTGAAAATTTCTGCTTTGTTTGGGTCAAAATACCTTTTGAGTAGGGCTGAATGATTTCAGGAAAAGATCTAATTGCGATTTTTCTGGCAGATATTGCGATTTCGATTTGATTCATGATTTTCTTCAAATCAAGCTTAAGTGCAATATTCACGATGTACAGTAATATTTACAAACATGACATACCATTAAAACATTAAATGCCATTACTCTCATGCAGGAATGAAACCTAAAGTTAAGAATTGATTTCAAATGTATTTATTAAGAAACATGCATGTAAACTAAAGTCCTGGACCAACGGCAGTTGTTACAACTGAAGAACTAAAAGAGCCATCTTTGACTGTCTTAACTTAAAGTACAGCAAAAAAGTTAAAAAAGTTAAACAAAATACAAAAGAAACCTTACAGTAAATGAAATTGAAAAGTAATGGTAATAAAAGAAACTCTTACTAAAATGAAATGAACCTACCTCTTCCCTTCTGAAAAATATGTCAGACATAAGTAGGTGGGCTATGGCTCAGCAGCACCCAAATATTGCACATCTATTCTGTAAACAATATAGCATTAAACATAGCAAAAAATAGCAAATGTCTTTTTTGAACAAAGGCTGACACCACAAGTCAGGGTGAAGTGCAGAACAAATTATATCTCAAAAGTAATAAATCAACAATAACACTTGCTTCCCTGACATCTCTACATCACTCTTTACAGATTTTTCATCAAGAAAACCAGCATGTCAACCGTTGATGGTTTTAGACATGAGCGCTGACATGTGACAACATTTTCACTAGCACTAAACAATCTCTCTGATGGCGAACTGGTAGCTGGTATGCATAGGAATTTACGAGCCAGTTTGCTCAGCCATGGAAAGTTAACATGGTGCACTCTCCACCAGGCCAGTGGATCTTCCTCTCCGTCAATATTAGGAGTAGTCAGGGTTGATGTTCTCAGGAGATGGAGTACTGGCTTCAGGTATGACACACTTAAATAGGCTTCACCGGACAGGGCATCTGTAAACTCCTGAAGAGGACCAAGGGCGTTGTTTATCGATTCTAGGACATCCGTGTCCTGCCAAGTGGGGACCAGGTGACGTGTCTTCTTGTCTTCAGACAGAACCTGAGACGCCTTGCTCTGCTCCAACACCCTACCAATCATTTTTTGCCTTGAGTCCCATCTTGTTGGACTCTCTGTTATCAGTGAGTGCTCTGGAAAATGTAATTCTTACTGTGCCTTTTTCAGTGCGTCTTCTTTTTCCAGCTGTGAGAGAAGACACCAACCATCTGTTTAAAAAGTCTGTTTAACTCTGGTGTCATCTTTAACAGCATTTTCTGGACAAAAAAAGAGAACATAACATTAAATGAGAATTACAGGCTGAAAATGTAAGGATAATGTTAAACTTTGCAAGGCAGATTTTCTAGCAAGAGAACAAAGTAAATCCAAGAAAGCCATATTACAGACAACAGTAAGGAAATCGATTACCAAAAGCACATAACACAGTATTCATTATCTACCATTGATGATAAATAATCTGTTATAATATTAATTATTCAAACTAGGTATTTGTAAGGGGTTCAAAAAAAACTATGCAGACTATACTGAAGACAACACACACACAGATTAAATCTGTATGAATGAATGAATTAAGAAAAACACAAAACACACACTCGCACACAAACACACACACACACTCAGACACTTACCAATTGCAAGATGCAGCCTGTGTCAAAAACATGGAAGTCTGGTCCACTGATTAAGTTCCACAGCTTTGATGAGGTTTGCTGCATTGTCGGTTGTGATGCACGTCTGGTCCTCTTCTTTCAGACCCCAGCTTGACAGACACTCTCTCAATCCCAGCGCAATATTCTCTCCGGTGTGGTCAGTGGGAGAGTATGCTGTCTGCAGGCAGCGACTTTTCCACTCAAAGTTGTTATTTACGAAATGCACAGTCGGGCTAAGATACGGCTCGGTCGTTCTGCTGGACCACATAACAGTAGTTGGGGCATAATACTCCACACTCCTCAGCTCTGTTTCCACTCTTTCTTTACACTCTGCGTACAGCTGGGATGGCAACCTGACTGAAGTAGGTGCGGGAGGGGATCGCGTCTCTTCTGTCCAGCGTGCGGAGGAGATTTTTAAATCTGTCTTTGGTGACCGTGTTAATGGACACCATGTCCTTGGCAATGTGGTGTGTTATGGCAGTCGTTATCTCCTGGTGTCTTCGGCTGCTCTTATCATACGGCGTTACACTGGCAAAAGACGCTGTAATTGTAGTCTGTTGGCTACTATGGGCCTGCGTATCCTTTCCGCTAGACTTTTCACCAGACTTTTTCGTCATGCACTCGTCGTGCAAATGCCTGTGGTGATTTTTCAAGTGCCGGTATAAATTGGTTGTGTTTACGCTGGATGTTGTAACTTTAGCGCGACAGGTTTTGCACAGTACGTGTTTCTGGTGCACGTCGGCAGCCTCAAACCCGAAATACTCCCAAATGACCGGCGTGCTATTTTTCTTCGGGATTAAATCCCCTAACTCTGCTTCTGGTCCAGCTGAAGCCATTTCAGAAATTAAGGAGCAGGTGGAGCAGGTTATACTGATTCATTGGTTAGCATGACCTGTCCACGAGCAGCAAGCCGCTTCTGATTGGTTGGCAGGATGGTAGGGGGACGGTATGCAGGCCACGTGTAAAATAGTTGACAACAGATCTCGGGTCAGTCAGGAACACGGGAAAAAACGCGTGATCGCGTTGTCTGAAATCGCAATTTCGATCAGAAAACTATAAATCGTTCAACCCTACTTGTGAGGCAGTTTTTTCTGACATCAAGCTCAGAACAAGTCTGGAAGTTGAACATTTAAATGAGTCCATGAGTGTGAACCTGAGTTGATACACTCCAGCATACACCTCTCTTGTTGACTGCATGCAGTGCCATTCGTCTCACTGACTATAGAAAAGACTGAATGCATGTGAACTACAGACAATGAAGCGAAGGAAAGTGATGATGTCAAGTGTTATTTTATGTTTCGATTATGTGATACTGAATTAAATGTTTTGATACAAAATGTGGCTGGGTGGAGATCAGCTATGTAAAAACATGTTCCGAATAATATAAAACAAGCGTAGCTCTCGGCCACCTTTTTATCAAATTAGCCTTGAGGAAAAAAAAAAATTTGGGGGGTAATAATAATACTGTATATTCTAATACATTGCTTGATATTAGATATCCATTCAAACTAGATTTTTCGCGAAAGTGACAGCCCGCACCTGTGACTCCATTGACCGATACACAGTCACTGTGTATGCATACATTTCTTTTTGTGAGCAACCTGTATTCCCACCAAAACTGTGGTGAAATATAACAGCGAGCCCTGGTTCACAGAATCACTAAGGATGGTAAACCAAGGAGCCCACAGAGAGGGGAATAGAGATTAATATAGGCGTTACCCGTGATCCGTACGGATCAGCCCTCACTGTTCGGGACGCAAGTGATCCGCGGATCGGCTGAAAAGAAGAAAGTTGTGCGTTCACGTGATCAGCGCATGTTTAAAGGACAATTCCGGTATTTAGCACATTGAGCCCCCTTTCTGGTTTGTCTAGGATGAAATATAGTGGTTGACACAGAAATGTTGACTATTGGTCCGGTCTTGGGTATTTGGCTCATTTCGAATCGCCCCTGCCTGCTTCAGAAGGGCTGGCTATGGTCATTCACAAACCTGTCCTTAAAACAACCTTAAACGTTCGTTTTCAGAAATGTGCAACTCACCGACTGGTTAGTGGTGTTTGTTGATGTTCCTAATCAAGTATCGTAGTGAAATACAGTTTCTGTCGTGTTTTATTTGGCATTTTATAAATCCCATTGAAACGGAAAGGGGGCTGTTTATGTTTGGTTGTAGTCTTTTCGCTCGGTTCTCCGTATCACCAGTAGGGCTAGAACCGAGCGAAAAGACTACAACTCTAGGCCCCCTTCCGTTTCCGGTCAACGAGCATTGAGTCTTCCAACAGATATCAATGGATTTACAAAATGCCACGACAGGGTTAGGACATTTGAAATGAAAAAATAAAAAATAAAAAAGATGAGGATGTCTGCATTGCCTGGGAAGAGTGTAGACTCAACTCTCCCCAGGCTATGCAGACATCCTGAATTTAAAGTTGTAAATCCAGGTCTGCTGTGCTTCCTTTGGACACAGGTTTTTTATTTTATTTATTATCCATGTTTAAAAGAAGGAATAATGCCTCAGTTTGCACTTTATATTGTTATAAATTGTTCTAAAAAAATTAACTCAAGGACATCTTCAGTTAATTTTTTATTTTATGTGGACACGGAAAGGAAGCAGGATTATTACCAAATTTAGTTTTTAGTTTTAGTTTTTTTTAACTTTATTTTGTTTTTACACATTTGAAAATTTTATTTAAAGTCACATTTGTCTTGTTATCTTTTTTGTTGTTGTTGATCCGAAAATGATCCGACCCGGACTCAAAAACCGTGACCCGATCGAACCGTGAGTTTTGTGATCTGTTGCACCCCTACTTGCCAAACAAAAGCTTAACAAAGTTATTAGGGAAAGGAAAGCAAGAGAATTAGCATTAGGTAAGCAAAAACTACCTACAAGGTGACGATGGAGGAACAATTTAGCACCAATGACTCCTCTTCAGCCTGGAGGTCACTGAAGAACTTAGCAGGCTATAAAAATTAAACACAACCAGCCACCCCATCTTCTAAACTGGCAAATGATTTTAATGCACTTTATACCCGAATTGAGAGGTCTTCTTCTCCTCCCCCCCCTCCCCTCCCAGGCTGGATAAGGGTATCGTTTCCACACAGACCCATAGCCGTGGATTCCACCTAAGCATGGAGGTGAATACACGTACACTGGCTAT
Organism: Pollachius pollachius; assembly: GCF_949987615.1. Taxonomy (NCBI): domain Eukaryota; kingdom Metazoa; phylum Chordata; class Actinopteri; order Gadiformes; family Gadidae; genus Pollachius; species Pollachius pollachius. Next base: position 22,333,886 of record NC_136948.1, on the reverse strand, counting down.
TCAGCCAGCAGAATGCAGGGAAAGCAGGGGACCCAGATGGGATCTCGCCTGCCACTCTGAAGCACTGCGCCAGTCAGCTTGCTGCAGTCTTTACAGATATTTTCAATCAGTCTGTTGTTTAATCCAAGTTTCCTGCCCGTTTTTCAATCCTCCATCATTTTCCCAGTCCCGAAGAAGAGCAGGGCCCAGGACCAGTTGCAGTTAAAGGTCCCATGGCATGCTACTTTAAGGATGCTTTAATATAGGTATTAGTGGGCCCCTAACGCAGCAATTGAAGACGTTCCCGAAATTCAGCCGCGGTGCAGAATTACAGCCACTACGAAACAGTCGCACATTGAGCTTTCCAAAAATGCGCAGTTTCGCTGTCTGTAGCTTTAATGTAAATGAGGAGGAAAGAGGCGGGTCAAGGAGGAGGCTGGGGGTGTGGCCCTGAGCAGCTTGCGACAACGGTACCATGCGCTCTGTTTACAGTGGATGTATCGCAATGGCGAGGCGCACACTACTTTTAGCGACGATACTATGAATCTCAAAAGACTGCGTCGGGTTCTCCAACGTCTCTGGTTCTCTGGCTAGTTTCAGTCACAAGGTGACAACAATAGGCTTGATTACTGGGCGGAGCTTAGGCTGCCTGAGCTACCTTGAGCATTTAAAGGCTAGCTATTATTCGCGTCAGCTGTATCAGGACCCTGGAAACAAAAACTAAGGGAGTCTCTCTGTGGGAGTCCCTCGAGGAAGACCAGGGAAGCCACCCTATAGTAGCTATGTGACGTACTTCACTCATCGTCAGGATTTCCACTCATAGACGACGCCACCATAGATCCTCTGCTCGGCGCAGCAACCCATCCAATCCGTGCCATCCACCGACCCTTGCCTACACTGACCTTGAAGTGATGGGAGGACTCTGGAACTGCCAATCAGTGGTCAAGAATGCATACTCCATTTCGGCCTATGCATCCCTCATGACCCTCCACTTCCTGGCCCTGACAGAGACTTGGATCACTCCAGAGAACTCTGCTACCCCTGCTGCCCTCTCCACCGGACGAGGAGGAGGGACCGGACTCCTCATCTCGCCAAAGTTGTGCTACCAGGTCCTTCCACTAGAACACTTGGCCAGATCTGCATTTGAACTCCACCCTGTCACTGTCACCATTCCTATCAAGCTATTCATTGTGGTGATCTACCGTCCTCCAGGTCCCCGTCGTGACTTCTATGACGAGATGGACGCCCTTCTCAGCTGCTTTCCTGAAAATGGCACACCACTCGTTATCGTGGTAACGAGTGGTGTCTTGGCGACTTCAACATCCTGCCACCTTTTTTTTTTCCCACCTTTGACTTAACACTATCCCCTTCTCCTCCCACACACAGGGCCGGGAACCAACTTGACCTGATATTCACAAGGTCCTGCGGCACCTCTGCTCTCTCTGTTACGCCACTCTCTCTCTTTCTCTCCCCTTGAAGTCCTCTCCCCCCTCATCTCTAGTCCCCATATTGTCACCACCCGCCGTAACCTCAAATCTCCCTCTACGTTTGCCTCAGCTGTTCTGTCTTCACTACCTTCTGTCGAACGATTCTCTCAACTATCCACCGAGGAATCCTCTGACACTCTGCTATCCTCCCTCTCCTCCTCTTTGGACTCCCTCTGTCCCTTCCAATCCAGACCTGCGCGATCCCCCCTTGGCTGTCCGAATCTCTGCGGACTTAGAGAGCAGAGTTGCGGGCAGCTGAGAGGAAATGGAAGAGAAGAGATCAGACTTTCCTAATGATCTATCTCACTATCTTTTCCTTCTCTCTGATTTCACCTCAACTGTGTCAACAGTCAAATATGCCTTCTACCCCACCAAAATCAACTCCTCTGCCTCAAACCCCAGGAAACTGTTTTACTTGTTCTCTTCCCTCCTCAACCCTCCCTCCCCTCCACCTCCATCCTTTCCTGCCTCACTGCTGATGACTTTGTTACCTACTTTACCCAGAAGGTAAAAGGACCTTAGCTCCTCTTTTATCCCTGCCTCCATCCTCCCTCCTTCCATCCCCGCCTCTGTCTTTACCCAATTTATCCCTCTCCCCTCCAGACTGTCTCAAGCGACATCCTGCCATTTCTCACCGCACCTTTCAACTCCTCCCTCACTTCAGGCATTGTTCCAGCATCTTTCAAGACTGCCAGAATAAATCCTCTCTTCAAAAAACCCACCCTTGATACCACCGACATCCAGAACTAAAGACCGGTATCTCTTCTTTCATTGCTCTCTAAAACACTGGAACGTGCCATCGCTAACCAACTGTCCTCCTATCTCTAATCTAACAACCTGCTTGACCCTCACCAGTCAGGCTTCAAGAAGGCACGCTCCACTGAGACGGCTCTCCTCGCGGTGACTGAGTCCCTCCGTGCTGTCAGAGCCTCGTCTCTCTCATCGGTTCTCATTCTCCTCGACCTCTCTGCAGCATTTGACAGGGTGAACCACCAGATCCTCCTTGCCACTCTCGCTGAACTTGGCATTGCTGAATCTGCTCTTTCCTGGTTCACATCCTACCTGACGAATCGCACTCATCAGGTAACATGGAATGGCTCCTTGTCCAAACCTTGCACGCTTGAAACTGGTGTCCCTCCAGGCTCTGTACTGGGACCTCTTCTGTTCTCCCTCTTCACCAGATCTCTGGGCTCTGTAATTACATCCCACGGCTTTTCCTATCACTGCTATGCTGACGACACTCAGCTATTTCTCTCTTTCCCCTCATCTGACAAAGCCCTGATAGCAGCACGCATATCTGAATGTCTGGCAGACGTCAGCACTTGGACAACTGCCCATCACCTGAGGCTTAACCTCAACAAGACTGAGCTCCTCCTAATGCCAGGGAAAGATTGCCCACACACGTACTTACTGGTCACTGTTGAGAACATCACTGTATCTTCTTCTCCAACTGCCAGAAACCTTGGTGTGGTACTGGACAATCAGTTATGCTGCACCGCAAATATCACTGCGGTGGCCCGATCCTGCAGATTTGCAGGATCCCGATCCTGCAGAACAGCCGCAGGATCCGGCCCTTCCTCACAAGGGAAGCAGCTCAGCTTCTAGTCCAATCACTGGTCATCTCCCGCCTCGACTACTGCAACTCGCTCCTGGCTGGACTCCCTGCCTCTACGATTAAACCGTTGCAACGCATCCAGAATGCGGCAGTGCGCCTCGTGTAGAACCTACTCAAGTTCTCCCATGTGACCCCCCTCTTCCAGGACCTCCACTGGCTCCTTGTAGTAGCTCGCATCAGATTCAAGATGATGGTACTGGCATACAAGGCAGTCGATGGAACTGCCCCTGCCTACCTCCAAGCATTGGTAAAGCCACACACCCCAGCTTGATCCCTTCGCTCAACTACCTCAGCTGGACGTCTGGTACCGCCACCGCTAAGAGCAAGTCGAGGTCGACTTGATCGGCAGGTCGATCAGCAAAGTCACAACTTTTCTGTTTTCGGACCTCAGTGGTGGAACGAGCTCCCCGCCGATGTTAGGATCGCAGAGTCGCTGACCAGCTTCCGCAAAAGACTCAAAACTCACCTGTTCAGAGTTCACCTCGACTCTGCATAGCTACCCAGCCCCTTCCGGCCACCATTGTATGTTGTACGTCCTGGCACTTAATGTACGCACTTAATCTACATTGCGCTTATTCATAGTACCTAATTGTGTAGCTTCTGCAGTAGCTGCTATCATTGCTGTTCACGGGGAATGGGTTAGCCTAGCGATTGTTAGTACTTGTACTTGGTTCTATGAACATCTTTACTGTACTGACAGCGATATATTGTTTCACTTATTATGACAAATGTACTTATTGTAAGTCGCTTTGGATAAAAGCGTCTGCTAAATGCCCTAAATGTAAATGTAAATGGTTCTTCCACGTCCACATCAATCTGAAGTAGACTGGACCACGACATGGGGGTGAAAAGGATTGTTGCCCGTGATTGTTGACCATGGTTGTCTCCCGCCTCGCTGACGAGGGACCACCGCCTCGGCAGCGGGCAGCGCTTAGGCACCACTGACTCCTGCAGCGGGCAGCGCCGAGGCGGTGGTCCCTTGGCAGCAGGCAGCGGGGCTCAAGCGGGAGACAATTGCGGGCAACAATCCCTTTCTCCTTCTTCCACTTCATCATCAATCTGAAGTAGACTGAACAGCGCGCTACCCGCTGCCAGCTGCCAGCTGCCCGCTGGCAACAATCCGTTTCTCCTCAATGTCGCAGTTCATGTACTTCAGGGAGTCAAAGCCAAAGTTCCTTTCGCCCAATTCCTTCTCAACCATGACTGAGATAACCCCAACTACAGTCTCATTGTGGAAAAACCAGAGACGTTAAAGAACCGACGTGGTATGTGCCATAACATCAACAGCAGAACGGTTATCCAAATAACAAAGAAGTGTACAACACTTGCGTTACACTGTGGGTAATCACACACACACACACACACACACACACACGTGGCACTCGGACGGTCGTAGCTCATTGTCTCATTGGTGGGCCAAATTCTCTAGGCGGGCAAGGCAGAGAAAGGGGAAGTAACTTGGCCCCTTATTACGACATATGGGGCCACATTCCAAATCAGTGCGCCTAAGCTTCCATTGTTTTTCCAGTTTTAGCCACTGGGGGATGACAGGCATGCTAGGGGAACTCATTAATGTTAGAAATCCTCATAAAGTGAGATTTTCATGCCAAGGGACCATTAACCTTAGTCTGCATTTTGCTCTGGACCACCTCGATTTTCCTGGCTCTTATGTAAAGATTCTGTTTGTGGATTTCAGTGCCTCCTTTAACACAATCATACCTGAGCAGCTGCAGGGGAAGATGTCACTGATGGGGGTGGAACCCACTATCTGGCACTGGATTATGGATTTTCAACACGTCTGATCCCAAGTCCACCAACATCGGAGCACCACAGGGGTGCGTGCTGTCACCGTTTCTCTACTCACTGTACACCAATGACTGCACTTCCAACAACAACTTCATCAAGCTGATTCAATTTGCAGACACCACCTTGGGTCAGCCTTATCAAGGGCAATGACGAGTCTGCTTATAGGCAGGAAGTGTCTCATTTGGCTATTTGGCGTAACCTGGAACTCAACCCAAAATAAAGACGGTGGAAATGCTGATAAACTTTTGCCGTGCCCCCTCCCCTCTACTCCCATTAACAAATCAATAGTTCTGGTGTCAAGGCTGTGGAGTCAATTAAATTCCTAGGCACCACAATAACAAACAACCTGAAATGGGAGGAAAACACCTCCTCCATCATTAAGAGGGTGCACAGTGGAATGTTATTCTTGAGGCAGCTACAGAAACTGAGTGCCTCCAGTTGTGTTCGGTCCAGATTTTACAGAGCCACTGTGGAAAACCTTCTGAATTCGTCATTTCGGTGTGGTTTGCCTCAGCACATATCGTGTGCACAACAGAGAGGCTGACTGGACAGAGGCAGCTGTCAATCAGTGACCTACATGAGGCAAGGGTCAGGAAGAGGGCAGGTAAAATTGCTGCTGATCAGTCTCACCCTTCAAACAACACCTTTGAGCTGCTCCCTTCGGGTAGGCGGTAACGTGTCATCAGGACAAGGACTTCACGCCACCTAAATAGCTTTTTCCCTAAGGCCCTTTTTCCCTCATTAATCGATGACTGCTACCCCTCCCCCCTCCTTCTAACAGGAGTCTGAATTGGACCATTTTATTATTCCTTTATTTATTATTCATTTTATTTCCTTCCGCCTGTCTAGTTTTGTGTTAAGCGCTGGATGCCAAGTCAAATTCCTGTGTGTCCATTGATGCATTTGGCGAATAAAAGCAAATGAGTAAATTGACTCTCAAAAAAGGGTTAATTTCCTCAGAAACATTTTTGTTTAGATAGGGAAAATCTGAATGAATAAAATAAGAATATCTAGAATATCCAAGGCTCTGCCTCGAGGGTCCCGATGGACCCCTCTGCGCAAAACCTAAAGACTTCTGCATTAATTCTAATTACAGTCTGGAGTGTTCCCTAGATCCACAGTATATATTAGGTCAGCTTCCAAAATACATTAACCAAAAGGAGAAACAGGAGAGCCTTACTTGTCATTTAGGCTGCTTGATAGGATGGCTGAACGCAAAAGCAGTCAAATGCTTGGCTACATTTCAGTTAAGCCAAAGATAAAGGAGAGGCGAAATGTCTCTTATGAATAAATGCATAATTGTTGTTTGAAGTTAATTTCTTCAAGGGGGAACCTGTCAGCATTGCTTAACCTCAACATTGCGGATCGGTGCAACCGAAACAGTTCCGTCGACTGACTTTGGAAAGACCAACTCTGGCTGCAGTCGCAGAATTTTTTTCCTCCTGGGCCCCTCAAGGGGCAAGCACCCCAAAAAGATCCTGTCTCTTGACTGTGCTATATCAGAGTTCTCCATAAATCCTGGCCACCAGCTAAAGAGCTGCCGGTTGGGCGATTGTCTCCATTTACATATTGTCCAATCGTAGTTGTTCTAGATTGCAAATATTTGATCCGAAAGCCGGGAGGTGGGGGATGCAGAAGCGGGGATGGGAGTTTTTACCTAAATTGGAAGCAATACAGTTAGTTACGTATAAAGATTTATAAAAGATGAGAAAAAAACTGATCGGTGCGACAATATCACTGCAGAATTTTCCGTTTGACATCATCTTATCCTTAATATCACAATACAAATCTCTCCATAACGTTAACTACTCTCGTTGAGCCGCAGGCATATGGAAACGGAGATACAGGGTGTCAGACCCATGGAAAAGAGATGTCTCACTGGTTTTAAAATCCACTCGTCACTCGTGCTGATCGACGGGACTAGCAACCGGAAACCTCTAAATGCGGTTAGTTAAATGTACGACGTAGGTCGTAGAGATTTACATTTACATTTAGGGCATTTAGCAGACGCTTTTATCCAAAGCGACTTACAATAAGTGCATTTGTTACGATAAGTACATTTGTCATAAGAAGTGAAACAATATATCGCTGTCGGTACATTAAAGATGTTCATAGAACCAAGTGCAAGTATTACAATCGCTAGGCTAACCCATTCCCCGTGTAAAGCAACGATAGCAGCTACTGTAGATGCTACACAATTAAGTACCTTGAATAAGTGCAATGTACAAGTGCCAGGACGTACAACATTCAATGGTGGCTGTGCATTGGTTTTAATGCAGAGTCGAGATGAACTCTGAACAGGTGAGTTTTGAGTCTTTTGCGGAAGCTGGTGAGCGACTCTGCGGTCCTGACATCGGTAGATCTGAGATTACTGTACAAACAGAGCGCACGTAGTCTCGATTGGAACGTAGCTCTCCGCCTCCTGCCTTTCATTTCACCATTGAGTCTTCCAACATCGAGTGGAAGTTATCTAAAACGATCACAACTAAACAATATGACCACATCTGTGCTTGCTATTATCTAAAAGTAGTCCATAATGCCAAATACTCCTTCAGAAATAATAAGCATAAACCAACCCTTTAGTGTGAAAACCAAAAAAAAGCAATCCAGAATATGATAAATCCATGATAACAATACTCCTCAATGTGATGTACTGAAACACATGCATTTGTGACAAAACAAAGGCAATTAATTATGGCTGGTAAAGAATTTGCTTGGCCATTCGTTATTTGATCTACCAGTCCCCTTGGCAGGTGAGCCAAAAAGTTAATTCCGGACAATGGTTGAAATGATAAGCTGCATGGTCTCAAGTGAGATAGGGAGGAAAAGAGTGAGGAATGTAAAAAGTGCAGCTACGGGAACTACTAATGTAAACAAAATAGATCATGTGACACACTTGACACTGAGAACTGCAGTGAAGTGGTGTGTGTTGTCCTTCTGAGAAGCTAATCCGACTCTTATCTATTCTACATTCCACACCTACGCCCACACAGTACCAGTCTTTATCTTAGCAAGGTAGAGAGGACAAAATGCCAGAAGAAACTAACAGAACATGAATACTTGGTTCCTACTAAATGTTTAAACCTTTTGTTTGGATTTGGAGAATCGGGCTGGTTCAGGGCTCAAGAGTCACATTTGGTGGCAGCCTTTATTAGATGTGAAAATGTTTTCATGTTCCAGCTGTTCATTCATTTGAACAGATTCACTTTAAATACTTTTAAAAATGTTTTTATTGCATAGGAGTCCATTTGTACGCCCAGCACCTAGACATCTCTTTCCTCACAGCCCAAGTCTTTGTGCTCCTGCTACATCAAACACCTAGTAACAACAACAGGCTGCCAATTGGGTCATATAATCCAATCACGTTGGCTTGTCATTTCTGGCAATCCGTCATCCAGAATAGTGCATTTCTTGAAAAGCGTTAATGCTGCTGTGCAATTCCATTGAAACCTTGCACAATGTACAAGACTTTTTTTCGTTTTTATGATCAAAGCAGTCTTGATTGAAATTTAAGGGGGCCGAGTTTTCAAATATAGCACTCACACCAGCGCCTCAATACAGCAAGCAATAAAGAAAGACCCCTAAAATCTGGCTCTAGTTTCCTGTGCATATTGGTTACGGTAAGGGGTGTTAGGGTTAGGGTGTACTCAATAGTCTGGCCTGCATTTAATCAGTTAACCGCTCCTGCTAGACCTACCTGCATTTCAACTGTCCTTTAGTCGGCGGTACAAGTTGGAGAGGAATATCTGACAGATTGAGGGAGAGAGACAAATTTCCAGAGAACAGAGAACAACTGTGTTGTGCCTTTCCTAACCTCTCGGCTTCACTACTGTATTTCCCCACGTTTGATAATGTGATACCACCATTAATGTCTCGTGTGACCCAATTCCCCTGAAAAAAAGGATTATTTGGGGCACAGATTTATGCCCATATCAAAGGGTGGTACAGTCTTGAATTAATAAGGGACACTCACACCTGTGTGTTATTGCTCTATTGACATCTCTAGACACACATAAGAGACACTGCATTGCTTGTAGTTTGTTTTCACTGTTAACTTGGTCACATTACAGTTCATCACTTTGTCTTGACAATCATTTTAATTTACACTTCAGAGTAAATAAACAGGACTAGTGGCCTAGCCTTCTATAGAATAACCACTATTCTGAGAATATTCAACATCTATTATGTAAAGCAAACATTTCTTATAAAGTCACATCAATACCTCAACAAAACCTGGCACAGAGTGTGACGTTGATGTCACAATAGTAATGCTTGACTGATTAATTCCAGTGGTCATGCTTAAAATGAACCATGTCTGATTAAATAACCTTTAATAATTTGATTATTGAACCACCGTCGTTGAGGAAACATTTTGTTTCCAACTGTTGGACTTACTTCATACAATTGTTTTAACGCAGTCGTCTCTTGACACACTGAATTTTGATGCCTAAATCTGTGAACATCAGCAACATCATTGTTACACTGATATATTGCGGATGCCCCCCGTCAGTGTGTATGATGGTGGTTATACACTGATATGTGGATGCCTATAGTATGTATGTATGTATGTATGTATGTATGTATGTATGTATGTATGTATGTATGTATGTATGTATGATTATACACACCCTGCAGTTCTTCTCTCTGGCTGGGGGATAAAGTCATACTGACGCTAAAACACACATTATACTAGATCAGGGTTCACCTGTGGGACGTTTCACCAAATTACAAAGTATTGAAACACTCACAAGTGGTAGTGACAGCTAGCTAGTAGAGCTCCTGCTCAGCACCTCTGCTGTTGTAGTCATCGATAATTAGATTTAAAACTACTTTAAATGCTCAACCATAAAGTAATAGTTCGCTTAAAAATCCGAACCGAGTTACGAAAATTGTTTTTTATAGTGTTATTTTAGTAACATGCTATGGTTAGCGGCTAACCAGCTAGCGGGCTACAGCCAGTGTTGCCAGATTGGGCTTGTTTTCCCGCCTAATCTGGCTGCGGCCAGGGTGTAGCGCGCAGGGTGCAGTTGGCTAATCTGGCAACACTGGCTACAGCACACGTACCTGTTGATAACAAAGACACTTCGGACAAAAACACACGAAATACTCACAATACTGCCTGATGTTCCGTTATTATGGCCCTTAAACCTGTGGATCCGGGTCATAAACGGTTTCATAAATCCACTTACGAGTGTATTTACACGGGTTAACACAGCAGACCTCACCCTTCTCCGTCTGTCACTTATACCCGAACTTCGGGGGAGGGGTCGTTTTCCCTTTCGCAGATGAAACAATGCGTGTGATTGGCTAATATCGTGGAAGGAATGCTCTCTGGGCCAATCAAATCAGGCCTTCTATCAGAAGACTACCTCATACCACCAGGGGGCGGTGTTCAGCCATTCTTGCAGAACAAAAATCGAAACTTAAGTATGGCGAAACAACATTACAAAGTGTTATCAAATACACACATACACAATTATATATATATATACACACATACATGTACGTGCGTGACCATACGCACGTTTGGACGTGACTCTTAGAATGATTCACTTGACAATAAAGCTGGGGAGAGACAGATGAATAGATACGTACATATGGATTAGAGTTGGATAAATAGAGACGCTGCAAAATGAAGGTAGAGAATAATCTGGAGCATCTTTAATAATTCATCTTCAGTTTCAATAATATTAACGAAAAACATCCTCTTCGTTATATATCTATACAGTAGTACTAGTAGGAGAATGTTGTGTCATTGCTTCGTTACAAGTGCTGGTCATAATGTTGTAAGTCTGTGCAGTGACACCGAGTTCAGTGTTGATAATAAGTCAATACAAAGGCAGTTCATCAAATCATCTGCTTCTTTTTACTCAAATGAAATGAAAATGGTTTGAGATGCCCCCTTCCCCCACCAGCCTCCCTTAAATTCACCCGCTTTGGGAAAATCCATGCTCTGGCACAGGGATTTTTAATGAGTGAATGATGAGCCCATCTTAAACAGCGTTAAACACGTACCCCATTTCAATAGTAGCTGTGCCCAAACGTTCCTCCCTTCCACGGGAATGGGTATATGGGAAGAGTTATGAGCAGGGGTGTGTGTTAATGTGTTTAATATTTGATCACACCCTTTAAGTTGAAGGTCAAGGGTCGGGTCGGGTCTCATCCCCCTCTCCCCACACTGGGATCTTTTGGCACCAAGCATGTCAACTTCTAGAAGCGAGAGAGCGAACATGACAATGCCACTAGTGCAGGTTCTCACCTCTAGAACCGGTCCTCATCCGTTATCCAACCACCAAAAATAGAAGGCCTGATCTCATTTTCAAGCCCTGATATATACTTCTGCTCACCAGAAGGGCTATTTTATTCCTGTACATTAAAAAACATGTTTTTTTGCGCGAAATAGTCTACTTTACGGTGACCTCTCGACCTTTGACCTCATCAACCACCTGAAAGCTGACCTGTGTCAGTTTACAAGCTGTAAGCGAGCTTACAAGGAGCACCTGAATGTGATTGTAATGTCAGGGTTAACAGTGTTGCAGGATATATTTTTCACACACACACACACACACACACACACACACACACACACACACACACACACACACACACACACACACACACACACACACACACACACACACACACACACACACACACAACCACACACAACCACACAGAAGAAAAGGACAAAAAACAACATTAATATGATGATTGAATGGCAGAGTGCTGCCAATATGAGCGGGAGAACAAAGTGCCTGATGTCAGAGAAGACGGGGACAGAAGAAAAGGAGAATGAGCAGGATGAATAGTATAAACAGCAGGAATAAGAATAAAAGCAGGGAAACATAGGAGGAGGGAGAGGGCAGGGAGCGGCGAGTGATGAAGGAGATGAAAGACTGAGGAGAGGTGAAGAATCAAGGGCTATAAGAAGTGGGGAGGGCCACATGGATATCTACAGGGACGTACCAATGATTCAGGGAAGGTCACGATGACAACAGAGATGATCGTTTTAACCATAGTAAGAATTATAATAGAATAATAATTTTGAATATTAATAACCATTATCTGCAGGATAATTATAATAATAATAATATTACAGAATAAATCTCATTTCATATAGTTTTTTTTTTTTTCTCTTCATTGAGTCCAGTGTTCTCCTGGGAGCAGCTCTCTACCCTTCACTGGCTCTAATTGGCTGTTGCATATGACATCACAGCTAATGCTGACCCGGTAGACATGCATCACTTCCTGCTCTTGCTGCCGATACCCTGTCCGGACAGGAAGTCCTGGCGCTGCCGAGGTAAATCAGTAGCGAGTGACATCGTAACCTGGGAACGCAAACAAACCAGGAGCAGAATGTTAAAACACATAACAAACTACAGAACAATGAACTGCGGAGAACCTCCATCTTAAGGCTTTGGTTACTAACAAAAAACTTTTGTTTATTCTGTAGTAAATAGATTGTGATGATGACGTATAGTTACACATTACCAAACTTCTTTGCCTTTAGATTATAATCAAGGTTTCAATATATTTTGTTTACAGCAACATAGCAATACAGTCTTGTTATAAAAGCTGGATGACAGAAACCTAAAGGAGGATTTATAGTACAGTATAGTATAGAGTCCGCATTGAAGATCAGCTAAGGCCTTCATGTTGCTGCTGACAGCTGTGTGCGCATTGCAGAGCTGAAGAAACAAATCCAGGAGGCGGATGACACGCCGCGAGCATGGGCCGCGATAAACACATGGCGCCTATAAAAAAGTTTGACTGATAAGGAAAAGGGGAGGTACTCTTTAAAACTCTTTATAAAAGGTACTTGCATCATAGCCGTCCTATCACCATGACGTCCACGACCTCTCCCTTGTGGAGCTCCACGTATTGCTCCGTTTTGGGCGGCAACATCAAGAGGCCATTGGCGCTGCGCATGGACATCAGCCGGCTCGACACCTGGTTACCTGGAGGTGGAACAGAGAGCTGTTTACAGACATAATACACTGAGTGAGTGAGTGAGTGAGTGAGTGGAGATATAGAGGAGGAGAAAGATGAAAAGGTGTGTGCTCCTCTGAACAGCAGTCTGACAACCTTGACTTGTGACCGACCCTCAACAGCCATCCTGGTATTTAGATTGATTGTTGTCAAATGAGACAAGGTTTCCAAACAGACGAGATACGAGGCTCGAAAGGTTCCAAAGGTCTTTGACATGCGATATGCAATATGTGGCGTGAGGACTCATGGATACAGAATAAACACAAACCGTGGTCTAAATGTGGAGCTTGCTGTTGGGTAATGTATAAATGCATGTCATTATGTGTGTGATGGGTTGCTTTGTGAATAAATAAAGGAGGTTAAATCAAGGCTCCTGGTGTTACCCGTGCTCTGGGCCCAGGGCAACGGCTCCTGGTGGTGCCAGGTGAGGATGCAGCGATGGTACTCTGGTCTGGGATCTAGCTTCACATCACAAGACAACTGACACACACACACACACACCAATCATTAGTGCGTTCAAGATACCACTTTGATAGGCATTTTTTGAACGATGGTCTCAGATAACTTGTTTAAGGGATAGACATTTCAAAGTACTTAAAAAGGAGCACACCAGTCTGGGTATATAGCCTTTAATAGCATTGAGTCAAAAACATTTACCGTGAGGACATTCTCACCACAAATGCAAACAAAAGCACTTTCAACTTTAGGAATCAATGTCCTAATTGCTGCAAACACAATCGTTTATGTTTGTGGCAAGGCGTACTCACGTTATCTTAGTGAAGTTAGAAGAGATGCCCACTAATTCTCGGCTACTTCTACATACAGAACAAATCTTACACTGGCTTACCCTTGCTTTAATTATAGTAGGCCTTGGGTCCAAAATACCCTGCATCTTCCGCAGAGCAGGAATCACAAACAGATTACAAGTCACCACTGCAGACACCGGGTTACCTAGGAAACGGCACATGACAACACTGGGTTTTGTATAGGGTGAGTAGCGATGGAGCAGATAGAATAGGATAGCACAGCCAGGTATTTAACTTCTAGCTCATTCTCCAGCGCTCGCTTTTTGATTTTGACACATGCAAAGAAACAAGATCATATCATGATAAAGGGTAATTGAAATCTTTTAGTAAGACCTAGTAGTCAAAATGTTATAACTTAAGACGGCCCATAATATTACCATGTGAAAAATGGTTGTAAAAATGACAAAACTTTCTTTATTAATTCCTGACTGGTTTGAACAGATTATTATTTTCGATTTCTCCGGACAGACTAATCATTTTTATACATGGAAGAGGAATCGTGACACCTCCTTGAATTCAAACCCCCTTTTGAGTACCATCCACAACAAAAACAATTACATTCAAAGTCAACTAATCTAACAAACTGATGTTATGATAATTTTCAAATGGGGACAGCTAACCATATTTGAATGTGTTACAAAATATGCTTCTTACATGACTAAGCATTTTAGCAGTGGTAAACTGTGCTATTCCCACCTTTAAACTTTATCAAAAGTATGGAATAATCCCTCTAGCTGTATCCTGTAATCCCTCTAATGTAAACATAATGTAACTGTCCACACACCTGGCATTAAAACATGTCTAAGGTGTGACAAGATCACATCCAGACAGCAAAAAATACGGGTGGTAAAGAGACGCAGGTACACATGTCTAATCCCTTTTTGGTGGACAGCTAAACGACATTACTGCTGAACTAATTCAACTAACAAGTTATACCGGTGTTATATGGACACATGAGGCAGAATATCCTCCTGTTTTTTTTATATATTTTTTAAATTTTAATTAATTGTCAAAGTGAACATCTCAACAACAGTCTATTCACATTGTGAACGCTTTAGAAACCAACAGTGAAATGCTGGTCCGGTTTATATGGCGAGCTACATGCGATCAGGAATCCCTCATGAAGACATGTGTTAATGTGTGCCTGGGACACAGAACAAGACTCAAGGACTAAGCCTTTGAGTTGTGGATGGCAGGTCATTGGTAATCACCAGGGTTTGGGGTTTTGGAGAGTAATGAGGCTTTAGAACAATGGCGACCTCTGTGAGCGGCTCAAAACAAATGTGTTACATTGAGCAGGACATTTTGGCACCAACATCTTTCGGGGGGAGTAGGGACAATTCTGTCGGCACACAGACAAATCCTGCCCCATTTTGTGTTTGACAAAACCATACAACCTTCTCCCCATATCTACACAGAATGATGGACAAAATGGCAGGATGCCTATTAATTTGTCGAGTCTGTATGCATTTGTCAAGCTTCCCAAAGATCGGGGACATATGGATCAGGATTCCTATTGTCAGGACTACTGAAGCCGTCTTGGCTCAAGTAAAAAGGTTTTCAAGGAAAGGGGTTGGTCAGCCATTTCACCATTAAGGTGTAGGCACAGGAGGAATGAGGGAGGGCGGATTCAACCTTCATGACCAATAGCTGCACTTTACTCATGGCAAAAGAGAACTTTTTTTTATGTTAAGTTACTCTCTCTAGGATGAGTGTGTGGGGGGAGGGGGGGGGAGGGAGAGGGGAGAGAGGGGGGGAGAAACATTTCAGGAGGGTCTTCCAGTGGTCGAAGGTTAAAACCTACTTCCTCTATGGGACAGTGGCTGCTTGGCCTCACTCTCGCTCACAGCATCAGCCTCCTGTAGAGGGGGCCCGGAGTCTCTGAAGCTGAAGTTTCCTTTAAGAACAACCACAACAACAGGGATACATGGACCACATACTGGGACAGTGGCACCGCGTTCAGTCACCGAGCCGCAGCTCTCTGCTGGTCCCAGGGCCCGAGCGCCCTATGTTTCAAGATCACAGGCCCTTTCTATTCAGTTTGTCCGTCAAAGGGAACCGCACTCGTCTAATTATTATAGCGTTCACGCAAACCGCATACTTTTATTCTTTGGGATGAGTAAAGACAGACCATCCTGAATTTACAAAACGAGGGTCCCATTCAAAACCTTGAGGACATTATTGTCAGATTGTCCAGAACATTTCACCACATATGACAACTGAGTTACTGCAAAGAGCCTGACAGAAGGGCGCCAAAGAAAAGAGCAAAGAATGTATTCTGCGAGCCAACATTGGTCAACCAAGGACAGGAGACTGGTAGAAAGGCCTTAGGGACAAGGGCAGGAAATATGTCTCAAACTCTCTTTTTTTATTATAAAAAATACATGATCACTGGTTGGTCATTTGACTCCCTGAGCACCTCCCAGACATTGTGTGTGGTTTCAACCCACCACTCCCAAATCAGAGGCGATACCATTCAACTCCAATGTTTGGATAGGTTTTCTCCACCTAATCTGGTTCTGTTAGGCTGTCAAAGACATGCTGAGGACAGAGGATGCCCCTCTGAACACCCTCATGATGTCTACTGCTTTAAGCCATTAGTCCGCTGGACACACACACACACACACACACACACACACACACCACACACACACACACACACACACACACACACACACACTACCTGGCAGAGCAAAGATGAGTTTCCGTGCCCCATCAATGTCTGCTGTGGCAAATGTGGTAGGAAGACTAGAAGAGAAAAACAAAAACAACATTTTAAAGAAACTATTTGAACCTGTTCATTTTCCTCTGCACAACATTGCATAATGTTCTGAAGTGATTCCCATGTAATGTTTTTTTAACAATCCAATAAATACACCAATATGAGGATAACAGTGCACTATTGCAGTGATAACCAAAGTAACAAATGCACTCTGTACCAACATCCTCAAAGTTTAAAAAGTAATACATCACTATAGCATTAACACATGCATTAGTGCCCCCCAGAGGGAACTGATTGAAACATGTAGTCATGCTCTAATCCTACAGACCAAACCTCACCCTGGTTTCATGAAGACGCGCCCAAAGTGGATCTGAGCGTGAAGGTCGATGTCCAGCACTTGTTTCAAATAATCCTGATGGCAGTCAGGAAATAAAAGAGAAGGAGAGAGACCCTTGATTTCAATTGATTGGCATATTAACCATAACCGTCGACAAGTTGCACTAAACTGAAGACCTTGTACTGCCAATGAAACACCAGGGGCTAGTAGTTACCTTCTCGCCCATGGACACCCCCCCTGAGGTAATGATCACATCGGCACGGCTGATTCCCTCGTGGAGAGCCGACAGCAGGTCGTCCGGACTGAAAGCAGAATCATAATGGTCACTATGAGCATGGACCTCACCATTAGCACATATTGTACCAGCGTCCAAATCCACAATCTGCAATTACTGCATTTTTGTTCTTCCACCCCATTATAGATGATGTTTCGCTCAGAACCGTTGTTTTCGTATAACATGGTTATTTGTCTAGTACTTAACATAGTTATCTATGCCATCTTATAACCGTGACTGAAATAAGTTCCCAATTTATAGAAAAAAGGTGTAAATTCCAATGTTTTTGCCATTCTCCCCAAAACACTACGTGGAAGTTCTACTCTGCTATATTTATAATATACTATCCTATATATAATGCCGCGTCTGGTTTGACTCTACGGTGTTTGGTGAAAATTCATGTACAACATCGCTCCTTATAAAGCTCGTACACAACGACGGTTCTATAAAGGATTCACAAAGTTGCCGTAGGTCGTTACCATGGGGATTACACGCCAAATCTTTCCTAAAACTCAACCAACTCAAACTCAAAAGGCATTTTCTTTTTAAATCTCAGTGTTACTTGTCTCCGACGATGCCCAGGTTGATGGTGGGGTAGCCGTGCTCCTGGATAGTGGCCAGCAGGGTGGAGCGGTTGGAGTCTCTGATCTTCCCTGGATGGAGGTCGTCCTCTGGATTCAACAGCTTGGGAACAGAGTTTTAGAAAGAACCTTGTACCAAATGGACACCCCAACCTCAGGTCAAACCATGGTAAGGCCACTGTGCTTTTATTTCATAGTTTCAATACTTTGAAGGAAAAACAACCTCATTTTAGTGAGGTATGGTGATCCAGGCCCTCTGGGCCCTCTGGGCGTAGTTCAATTGACTCTGTACACAATTGGATATTCCTTCAACCAATCAGACCAACGATCCGGATGACATACTATGCAGAGTGACAAGAAAACTCCAGGCAGGTGTCAACAAATGTGATTGTTTTGTAGCACAATGGGGTGGCAATGGCAGCAAACCTTTTTTGCAGGTTGTACAAAATGAATATGAAAGTGGAGGGTATATACAGTCACTCAAGCAATATTTTTGTTAAAGTGTAATTCCGGCAAAAATTTAACCCAGGGTCTTTTTCGGCATGAAGACCCATAAAATAAGCCCTCCAGAATGCCCGGAGCAATGTAACAGCCCAAATTGCCTCCATGTTATTGGCTAGGGGTAGTGTGAACTCTTCCAAATCGAAATATTTTAACTACTAATATTGCTCAAAATAGCACCAAACCTCTGCAGTATCATGACTAGGTTCCCTACACATAAAATGAATCAGCAACAACTTAGTTAGCGTACCGGGAGTTTATTAAAAATAGACTGTTTTGCAACTCTGTGCCTTTCCGGTAGGTCCATGTTTCCAGGAAGTCTACACAAGTCGATTACCGGCTACCGTAAATAATATAATAGAGACGCCACCATTTTTTACTTAACAATGTCTCCTCTTGACACTTGGTTAAATTTTCGCCAGAATTACACTTTAAAGTTAAGAAGCCTATGCGAATCGCAGACAGGTTTGCATGCATAGGGTTGACGGTCTTGCGAGAGTCGGGCAAATCGGAACGAATTTGCAATTGCTGCGTTACTGCTCAGTTTTCAAAGAAATCTTTTCACTGAAATTATTTAAAACAGCAGTGTCAGCGGCATCAAAGGCTTGCGGTTGCAGCACTTCGGTGTACGCCATGTTGAATAGACAAAAAGCTGCTTGCCATCGCTTCCCTGTTGGCATAGTGTTAAACCAGCCAATAGCGCACCAGGGGGAAAAGCCAGCTTGGTGATTGGCTCCAGTAAAGGCGGATCGGAAACAGGAAGAAAAGTATTGCTTCTCTCCAGCCGCTGCTGTAGGAATGGGCTGGGGGTACCCAGTCTACCACAGGTGGTGAAAGGCAGAAAGGCCATGGGGTCATACTTTTAATATTTTGGTAATGGGAGAGCTAAAATATAGGTGGTTGGTTTTCTATGAGTGGTTAAAGATGCTTCACATTTCGCTGTGTGCGTGCGTGCGTTTGTGTACGTACCTCATTCCCAGTGGACATGACGGCCACCACGGGGAACTTGTGAACGCTGACCTCGGTGACGCCAACCGTGGCCAGGAGTCCGATCTCGGAAGGGCCCATGTGGGTGCCCTTGGCCAACACACACTCCCCTCGCCGGATGTCGTGACCTATTGGTCTGTGACGGCGCAGAAATGTACAGGAGGGATGTTAGAATTCTTCTATTTTGGGATAAATAGCTGTAAAATGTATTGGTGTCATGCCAAAATGTATTTGAACCTTAATGTCAAGCAGTCGTAAAGGATTATGATCTTTATACAATAACATCAGGCAAAATGCCTTTCCTACCGCCAACCGACAACATAGCAAAGTGATGCAAAATACATCATTGATGGCACCCTAGGTGCAAACTAAGTCTAAGTGATATACCAGAAGTGCCAAAATCCCTGCCTCACTGTGTAAAACTGGCAAACTTTCCACATCAGAAGAGGTTCATTCATGGACCAGACCTTCAGGTTGTTAAAGCTCACCTTATGTCTTGCCCAGGTCGGGCCTGCACCATGATCCTGACCTCCAGCTCCTCTGTGCCCTGGGAAAGTACAAGTACACTTGGATTCTGTGCATCTCCATTCTAATGATGGGAACTTCAGCTCTTTTTAGGGAGCTGGATCAGTTGGATCAGCTCACCAACAAGAGCCGGCTCTTTCGGCTCCCAAACAGCTCTTCAATATTACCGCTTATACCTTTTAAATTCAGCCAAATGTAGCCCGTTTTGACTTATGAGTCATATGTGTAGGCCTGTATATCACTTAAATTATTCAATACATCCTATTAGTATTCAAAAGTAAAAATTACCTTTTCTAACATCAATACATTTTTAATGGCATGATCCTTGTCTGTCCACACGTGATTGGTTGCATGCCTGCACGTGACAGTCAGTCACTGCACACACACATAGCATGCACGGAGCATCTGCAGCACCGAGATCTTCATATCATTCTGCCTAGGCAAACTTTAAATGAAAAAATATATCCATAAGAAACGGCTCGCGGTCGGGAACCGACTCCCATCGTTCACTTAAAAGAGCCGGCTCTTTGAACCGGCTCGTTCGCGACCGACCCATAACTACTCCATCCTTCCTCTAGACCACATGTGTCAATCTCAAGGCCCGCGGGCCACATGTGGCCCGCCACGTCATTTCATGTGGCCCGCGAGTCTGCCGCGCGAGTGCTTGATTCGTCGTTAAAAAAAAAGGTTGTTTTATTTATTTTATATTTTACCCGCGAAGTGACGGCATTCTGCCACTAGATCGCTGTGTCCACAACAGTGTTTAATTAATGCGACAAGTGAGATTGAGCAGAAATATCCATGAGAAATATCCACACATGATCCCAAAATGTCCAGGAAGCGAAAGGTTGACGCAGATGGAAGGTTGTTTCATGAAAGATGGGAAGGCGAATATATGTTTGTGCTACAAGGAGAAAAACCGGTATGTCTTTTGTGTTCTGAGTCGGTGTCGGTCATCAAAGAGTACAATCTACGTCGGCATTATGAAACCAAACACGGAGCCAAGTATGTTAAGTTAGCCTTCAAGAAAAACAAGCGATAGTTAAAGAGTTAAAAGGCAACCTGCGATCGCAACAGAATTTGTTCACAAAAGCCACAGCCAAAAACGATGCGGCTGTGAAAGCTAGCTTTATTGTAGCTGAAGAAATCGCCCGCACTTCCAAGTCTTTTTCAGAGGGTGCCTTTGTGAAGCAGTGTATGCTGAAGGTGTGTGAGCAGGTGTGCCCCGACCAGATGCAGGCTTTTAAAAATGTGAGTTTGTCAAGAAACACCATCGCGGACCGAGTCAAGGAGCTAGCAGGAAACCTAGCAGATCAGCTGGCGGAAGAGTCACGCAGTTACACAGCTTTTTCATTAGCTGTTGATGAAAGCACAGACAACAGGGACACGGCACAGCTTTCCATTTTTATTAGAGGCGTGAAGTCGGACCTCTCTGTCACCGAGGAGCTCTTGGATGTAGCTGCCATGCATGGGACCACAACTGGACGGGATATTTATGAAGCGGTGGTGAAGTCTGTGAGTAAAACTGGATTGCCCTGGGAAAAATTGGTGGGATTAACTACAGATGGTGCACCTGCAATGTGTGGAGTAAAAACGGGCTTGGTTGGACTAATGAAGAAGAAAATGCAAAAAAGTAACTGTCACACGCCTCTGATAAGTTATCATTGCATTATCCACCAAGAAGCTTTGTGTGGGAAGGTGCTGGGGATGGATAATATAATGACCACAGTCACGAAAACAGTGAACTTCATTCGGGCGCGTGGCCTGAATCACCGGCAGTTCCAGCTGTTCTTGCAGGAGATGGGCTCGGAGCACGGAGACGTCCCGTACCATACAGAAGTGCGGTGGCTGAGTAGGAGCAACGTCCTCAAACGATTTTTTGAGCTGAGGGAAGACATTGCTGTTTTCATGCAGAGTAAAGGAAAACCCTTGGCTGAACTGTCGGATCCAAACTGGCTGTTTGATTTTGCTATGTTATGTGACATAAGTGAGCATCTCGCCCAACTGAATAAGAAGCTGCAGGGACGCAACCATGTCATCACGCAGATGTCCGACATGATCCAATGTTTCCAGCGTAAACTTGACTTATGGAAGTGCCAAGTGGAACAGGACAATCTTGCCCAGTTTTCTGCTTGTCAGAACATCTCTGCCTCAGTTCCCGGTGTTTTTTCATGTGCCAAGTTGGCTACCAAACTGAACCGGTTAATGGATGAATTTGATCGGCGCTTCTCTGACTTCAAAGCACAGCAGTCGGGCTTTGCCATCTTTCCCAGTCCTTTCACCACCGATGTCAGCAGTGTGCCCCATCACCTTCAGCTGGAGTTGATCGAGCTTCAAAGCGACAGTGGCCTAAGAGCAAAGTTCCAGGATGCCGCAATCGAGGACTTTTACCGTCTACTGCCCCCTGGTGAGATGCCACAGCTTCGACTTCATGCTGCCCGTGTTCTCTCCATGTTTGGGAGCACCTATCTGTGCGAACAGATGTTTTCAATAATGAATCTAAATAAAACCAAGCACAGATCACGCATCACTGATGACAACCTCCACGCTGTTTTACGGATTGCCACAGCACAACAGCTAAAACCAGACATCGACACACTGGTCAAAGGAAAACGGTGTCTGATATCTGGCCAGAAAACAGATAGGTAAGCATTTTTAAAACCGAATTAAAATATATGGTAATAAAATGTATTTCCATCAAAAATAATAATAGTTAAACTGAGTGCAATTTAATGATTGTGCTTGCATTTTTTTGTGTGTTTGTTGTTTTCAGAACATGATCAATGGATGAGGATGGTGGAGAGGGGATCCACTTGGTGTGTTCATGGACAGGCAGTATATCCTCATCATTTCCGACTCATAGTTGTGAACTTATTTTGTTATTTTCAGTTTATTACATATACTACTTTATGTGTAGCAATGTATTTGTTGTTTACAGGTGTATGTGTTTATGATAAGACAGACAAATGTTTACTCTGCAAGGCTGTGTGCAGCCATTTATTTTTGTAAAATACTACATCTGTCACACATGTTCTTAGTAGCTCAATACTGTTGGTTGTATGTTATTCTGACCCTCCCGACTGTGTAAAAAAAAAAGTTAAACAAAGTAAATGTCATAACTTGTGTTTTGATAATATATTTCTTTATTTACTTGAATAGTTTGATCGTTGATCAATGGAGTAATGTGGGTTTCTTAACCAGACAAATTTAAAGGATTATTGTTATAGTAACATTTTTTTCTCATCTATGCATATGTTATGTTTGTAAGTTCTATAAGTAATAAATGCAGAAGGTAATTAAACAATATGTTATGGAGTAGTTACATTTATTATACATTATATTTGGTTACATACTATTTTACATTTACATGTGGCCCTTTGAGGGCAACCATTATGCTGATGTGGCCCCCGGTGAAAATGAGTTTGACACCCCTGCTCTAGACTCTGGGATCTTGGTTTCCAAATAAAATGAGTGACAGACCGCTGAGCGACAGACCAGTTCACTTAGCCTAGGTAAGACACTTGGTTCAGGAGTGGCTTGTCCTGAGCCTCCACCCATGTCCTGTGGGTGGAGGCTCTTGATGCAGACTCCTGCTTCAGTCCACTCCTTGTGAAGCACCCACAGCGTTTTTAATGGCCTTTGCTTGAGCACCTTTGTCTACTTCCCTTTCTCCTTCAACTCAACCTTCTACTAATATTCCTGGATACAGCACTCTGAACAGCCAGCTTCTTCATCTGTGACCTTTTGTTTGAGCCTCCTTGTGGATGCTGTCAATGACACCCTCGTCGAAACAGTGTTTTTGGTAAGCTTTTACTGCCGAGTCTGCCTGGAGAAGGTGAGGTCATCATTGAGGACTTCCTTATGGGGTCAGCCCGTAAGGTAATCCAGGATCCAGTTACAAAGGGAAGTGTTAACACCCAGGATCCTAACCTTGGGAAGAGGTATGTGCATCTCATCCAGGTGGGCTCAGAGCAGATGTTGGTTCAGACTAATCCCTTGAAGGACTTCATGATGATGGATCTCATTGCTACAAGATGGTGGTCCAACTGGCAGGTGATGGGAGGTTTCTTTGTTACGGGGACAATCCGGTGTGTAATTCTGAAGAGATTTCAGATCATTCCGATTTCTCTTTGATTCTGATTGTTAATTCCTTGCGGCATTTATATTTTCATCACGTCAAAGGTTAAAAATGTTAACGTTAGTATCAGTTTTACTATTCAGTACAATCTCCCACATATTTCCCAACAGATATTTGTTACTTATAAACAGCCAAATTAACAAGTAAATGGCGGATTTACAAGGCTGAGGCCATAAATGTACCCAATCAGACAGACCTTTTAACCCAAGGCTTTTGGTTGGGGAAAGTCCTAACATTGACTTTTGGGAGGACAGTATCAATGCACTTGAGGATTTAGGCTGAGACAGTCTGACTATACATGTCCCCATCAGCTGTAAGTCTCTTTTTTTTTCAAAGCAGCCCTGGAGAGTGGCATTGGATTTCTCACTCCAGTGCTGAACTGCCAGAAGAAGCGTTTTCTTCCGGTCGTCTGTAGGATGAAAGTTTGGGCATTTGATCTGCTTGACCAAATGCAGGGCAGGGGAGGGGTTTAAAGCTGTCCTGTTGTTGAGAACAACAATGATCAAGAGTCTGATCATAACAAGTAAAAAAGGTTCATGTGTTGGTGATATTCAAAACGTTCCTCATGTTAGCCCTATTGAAGTGGCTAACAACCACAGATGCTGCATCAGGGTCCATTCACTAATCTGGAAAGTTTCTCTAGCGTGCTCGCTCCATCGGTCTGCAGGGGGATGTAGACCGCTGTGATTAAAGCAGAGCCAAACTCCCAAGAGCTAGAGGGCCGACTTCTATAGTTAGGAGCTGCAGGTCTGGTGAGCAGTGTGGTTTAAATACTGCTCCCTCCGAACCCCAGCGAGAGGCAACCTTAATGCAGACCCCAACACTTCTGCCTTTACCTGATCTCCTAGGTCGGTCCTGTGGGTAGACAGAAAATCCAGCCAGGGTAGTGGCCAAGTCGGGCGCCTTCGGGTCTAGCGAGGCGTGAATAAGCGCAAGCATGCAGCAGTTGGCAATGTCTGCTGGAAGTTAATCCGTGAGTGTAGATCGTCCATTGCATCGTCCAGGCACTTGGTAACAGCAGATTGCAGTGTCTCGTCTGAGCTCTGCATAGGATCCAGGCACGTTTGCCTCTTTTCTTCCTCATCATATTAGCAAACCCAGCGGTGGCGGGACAGAGGAATTGCCTAGTCGTAGCTACGAATGAACCATTAGGATACTAATCAATTGGTGTGGCACAATTCATGTACATTGATATTGTTGGTCGATTTCTGGTGACAACATGATGTATGTGGTGGAAGCAGATTCATAAAAATGTAAGAAGTTGGGTTTGCATCATTTCTTCAGACCTTAAAGTTGCTAAAAATATTGGGACCACTACAGTAATAATTTCCGAATTATTTTTGTACAACTAAAAACATGACAGATGACATTACATCGTGACAGACGATGTAATGAAAAAAAAAAGAAATATATTATGATCTTAATGGTACCCTCATCTTTGTTAAAAGATTTTGCTTCACTCTACATTAAAGGGATACTTCCCCCATTCTGAACCGGCGTTCTATTATTATAAAATCGCTATTGTAATATAAAAAAAAATATTTTTTCCTTCAGTCTAACCCAGTCTTCCCTTGGCCCAGCTTTCCTGATCTAATTTTCTCCTGAGAAGACGTCAAATGACAGGTTTGACGTCATCTCGGTAGAACTTTGCTTGCCTGCTAGAAGGGCTGAGGACTACAAACCACTGGTTCCGCAAATTTGTGAGCCCACCAATAAGGAACGAGGGGGGGTGGGAATTCGCGTATGAGATGTAAACACAATGTCCGCCATGTTTCTTCACCGCACGAACAAATTTGCAATGTGAAACAGCCGAAGTGGATTTTGAAAATCTACTGTTGGATTTGGACATTCAGGGCTATTAGTACGAGCCAGAATACAGCCAGGAAGAATTGACACAAATAGAGGAGCAGGCTGCTGCGGCTGAATAAGCCTTGCCTGTTGCAGAGAGCGCGCCGGTTTGCTCTGTTCGCCTAGACACTAACACAGAGTCCCTGTGCTGCAGCGAATTTCAGCGATGCCAGTTTCTTCTAGAATAAATGGCTGAATCTGGCGAGGACGGGGCCATGTGTGTAACCTCTCACCCAGGCTTTACGCCTCATCTGAACAGTTAGGCATTGGATACATATTTTCGGACCCAGAAAGTGAACTGGAAACGCCAGCCAAACCCCGCCGGGAGAAACAGACGTCTGAGCATATAGTAAGTGTTTCTTTATTTACTAACACATTGGCTACAATAGTTTTGAGTCCCGGGGAACGTGACAATGTAGCTATCCGAAAGTAGCCGATCTTATTGGCAGAGCATAGGCCATGTTACGTTAGCTTGAAGTCTGTGTAATGCTGTATAGGCTACTCGAGGCATAATTTTTATTTTGCTTTGCTAATGTTGTTTTCTTTCTTTCTTAGACAGTATCGGCTACCTGTGTTGTCCAGGCCATCAGAGCTAATTACCCAGCACAAGATGGGCAGTACCGTGGCTACCAGGAGACAGTAGATGCTCAAGATGAGCTGTGACTATTTTGACTCTACCAAACGCACACTACACATTTTATTTTTGTAAATATTCTAATTTTTTCATGATGGTTGTTGTGATTTGTTTACTAACCCAAGTGCTGTTATACTAAAGTAGCCTACTGAATAAGATAAACACTTATTTCAACTGGGGAGAAAAAGTTGAGTACAAATACTTGATATGCTGAGCTACTGTAATTAGCAAATGTTTTTATGCCGTGCAGTAATATACAAAAGATGCGTTTGAAAAAGCGAGGGCAGAACTAGTCAACGTATCACGGGGATATGTTTACAGTTTGCCCACGCTACCTCTCGTGCTAGGACCATGGGTCCTTCCCCCTCCAAACGGAAACAGGCGGGCGGTGCAGCGAGCGCAATGCACTGTGGGAGTTGGAGGATTTCTTACTTTTGAGCCAGAGACACTTTCTGCCTTTTCTCAGGCTAGGATGAACCGATTTCACATCTATAATACATATGATTATTTACTTCATATAACCTTCACATCCCCACCGGTGAAGTATCCCTCTAAGGCCTGACTTAAGCTCTCAGAAACCTTACGTCTTCAGACTCGCGCAGCAGTTCGGTGTCTTCCACCTGCACCACAGCGTCTGCTCCACAGGGGATGGGAGCCCCGGTGGTCACTCTCATCACCTGGCCCGGCATCACCGTGTGACTGGGCTGAACACACAGATACAACAGAAAAGAAAGAACGTGAACAACAGCTGTTGTGAATTGACTAGGTCACTATTAACATTTTTCAGATGACCAAACCTCCAATGGCCGAGAGTCAAGGGTCTGTAAGGAGTTTGGCCGAGGGAAAAGGGTGTGTTTAAGGAGTTAGACCAAGCTTAAAGGGATCTTTTAAGGAGTTAGGTCAAGCTTAAAGGGTTTGTTTTAGAAGTTAGGGAAGGCTTAAAGGGTTTGTTTAAGGAGTAAGGTCCAGACTGAAAGGTGGGTTTAAGGAGTTTAAAGGAGCAAATGTAAGTAAATGAGTGTAGAAAAATAAATGTATAATGGTGCAGCCAGTGTTGGTTTTATTAAGGTGTTTCTAAACAGCAATTCAAAAGACATATCTTCCATGGTTATACTGAGATTTCCGCTGTAGTACTATATGGCTTCTAGAAATGTTTGTATTTCTATATGTCTGATAGATATTTAAGATGCATTTGTAGTACTACATGGCTGCTAGATATTTTAGATGTATTATAAGTAGAACTTTATAGTTGCTGGACACTTAAATCTGTTCTCTGTACTGTAATCTGTACTACGAGGATTCAGGGCTGCACGATTATGGCTTAAATGTGATCATGATTTTTCCTCCATTTTGGGGAACTTCTTTTACTGAGCAGAAAACTACCTTCACGCCAATAATGTATTTTATAAACCTATGAAAAAAAAGTGGTAATTCCACTTTTGAAGTAACTCCCATTACATTATTATATTATTATTATTATTATATATATTATTATATTTAGCACTAAACCTTGGCCTTCCTCTGCTCCTCCAAAACAGTACGAACTGTACTTTGTCCATCGTAGCTCTTTGCCTAGGTATTCAATTTCGCTGGGAGGAGCCTACAGTAGCCTCCCTGCAGTAGTGTGACCTGTGATTGGTCAGACATATTGAATAACCCAGGTTATTCCGGGTTAACACCAGAGCAAGGTTTTTATATACACTTGACCTTTGTTCTGATTTGGAGACACCTTGTCACAAATTGAATAACAAAAAGTAACAAAAAAAACATAACCACCCCCGGCCACCATCAAAAAGATATCATCATTGCGATTAACATACAATTAATTGTGCAGCCCTACAAGGACGCTTTAGTATTAGTATTACTACGTGGCTACTAGAGCTTTGGGCGGGGCAGAGGGGGGGCTGCTGACCTGTTGGCCAGCCTGGGACTCTCCCATAATGAAGCGATCACCTGGGCCGTCAGCAGCTGTTAATGACAACATGTTCATCGATCAGTCGAGAATATAAAGCATTGTGAACATAAGATAATATATCTCCTACAATTTGTATTCATCAGCTGGCGTCTTACCTGCACAAAAAATCTAAATCATTCAGATGCCAATTACAGTAAGAGTTTCCACACAGACTACAATACTTAAGTATTGAATGACAACTGAATGAGTAAGTGATATTTTTAATATGTTAATTTAGACTAACTCATTCACCAGACAACTTTGTTGCTGATTGTCTAAACAAGCACGATATAAAAATGTCTATCAGGGCAATTATCAAAAGTATATAAAAAAAATTACACACGGATTGACACTAGCAAATGTATACCGGCATCCCAGTATAGTGAGTTAAAATAACACGTGTCTGAAAACTAATAACATACTGTAATAGCGTTCTTCGAATATGCATTCGAAATAGGCACAAAGACAGAAAAATATGATTCTGTGTAATATAAGCACTGGTTGTGCACAACAAAGACAGCATGTAAGCAAAGAAACAGTCACCTCGTACGGCGTAACCGTCCTTAACCGAGGCCGGGAACGGAGGAAGATTGTCTTTGGCATAGATGTCCTGAGCAAGCACTCGACCCATACCGTCTGGGGGAGTCACACACACACACACACACACATCACAGTCAGCACCCACTGGAAGTTAAATCAGTTTTCAATGCTCCAAAATGCCTCAGCATTTTTTAGTGGCATGGTACATGGAAGCCAAATGTGTTTGTGTGCGTTCGCCCAATGTCAACTTTTGACAAGATCTACTAGATCCACTGAGAGAAGGTGATCACTATGGTCAAGACTCCATCAACATAGAGTGGACGAGGGGGAAAGGGCCAGATACTTAAATAGTTATATTGACACACCGGATGGTATAAATCAGGGGTCTCCAACCCTAGGCACCATAATCATTGGCACACTTGAAAAAATATATTAAAAACTCATCGCTGCAATGCGGCAGCATAATCATTACTACCAATTTTTTCAAACTGGCACTGCATGTTGAAAAGGTTGCTGACCCCTGGTATAATTGATCCATCAATCCTTTAACAAAAGATTTTTATTTTGGTCATTTCCAACATAATTAACACCCACTAAAAACAAACACCCACACAGAAACATGATGAGCAACCCAGCCCTTAGCGCTGACCTCGGTAGTTGATGACCTCCGTTCCCAGTATGGGGGTCATCTCGAGAACCGTGATGAAGGCTTTGTCCATCGATGTCAACGGGAAGGGAGACATACGATGACGTCGTGCCACTTTGCTTATATCTACCGCACTGTGGCCTGGAGCGCACACACACACACACACACACACACACACACACACACACACACACGCGCACACACACACGCGCACACGCACACACACACGCACGCACACACACACACGCGCGTAAGGGTAAGCACCACAGATTTGGGGATTGTAGGCAGTTAATTAGTACAATTTTAAACCAACAGTCACTGTAGTGTAGTTAAATTCAAATAAGTAGCACCAAATATTTGGGAATTGTAAACAGGCTGTCACTTACTGCAAGTGTAATTGAATGTAAGTGTAACTAAAAACAAAAACGATTTCTGATATGAATGTCGACATTCTGTGGGCAAAACCTTTCAAAATCACATAAAAAAATAAAAAATAAAAGAGTGTTCGTAAATGCGTAATTTTTTATTAATTTAACTAAAACATTAAAATAAGATTGCGTTAACGCGTTATTATGCGCTCATTTTGACACCGCTAATATAAACTGTACAGCACTCTTTGCCACTTGGGAAACACCTTTGGTGCCCCAGGGTGTCGTTATTAGTGGTCGAAATACACTGTTTAAGGGCTAAAGGGTTAAAAATACAACTCACTGGCTCGAAGAATGTTCTCATTGCTGCCGCACCTCGACTGCACCTGGATAGAGGAGACGAAAGGAGAGAAGATAGCATACATATCAAGAGATGACAGAAGGGTCTACATGAGCATGTAAATGGCAGACCCAGGAGTGCTAGCCTCTGCAGATGCATCATCTCGCGTCAACCTGCCTTCCCCATTTTTTTGATATTTTTGTGTGAATATAGAACAACTGTACCACCAAATGCCTTTCAATGTGTTGTATACAGGTGAGCTCGGACACCGTGGTATCAGAGATTCTGGGGCGTGCGCGAGTGCATGTGTGTGTGTGTGTGTGTGACCTTGGGCGTAGGGCAGGAGGCTGTGGACAGACGGGAGGTGGCCTGCGTTGCCCGTGGCGACTCGGAGGGAGTGGAGCTCAGAGAGGCGGAATCGCGAGGAAGCACCTGAACGCCTCGAGAGATGATGGAGTCCGGAATCTACTCATCACCACAAAGACACACAGAGACACACATTATTTGAAATTATTTCAGTAGGTTTGACAGATGCCTACGGAATGAGCATGTTGAAAGAGTTTCAACGTGCACAGTGAGGGAATAGAATCAGTGATACAAATAAAAATAAATGAATAAAAAAAGACAAATGGAAATTTGTCCTTAATCATTGAGGGGAGCTCATCCGATTCCAAGAGAAGGGTTAGGGTTAGGCAGCAGAAGAGTCAGGGTTAGACAGCAGACATCAGAAGGGTAAGGGTTAGGCAGCAGAAGAGTCAGGGCTAGACAGCAGACATCAGAAGGGTTAGGGTTAGACAGCAGACAGGCCTACACCCAAAGGAGTGGCTGCCCTTTCTTGTCATCGTTCATTGAAGAAGACCAATGTTTGAATCACAATTCAAACCATTTGATCTCTAACCCTTGTATTCTATAAAGACCCTTTCCTAATCTTGTTGTCGTGATGAGAGACCCATCATACTCACTAGATATATTAATGTAACTGCATCGTAACGCAAGTTGTAGCAAAAATAGTGAAACCTTCTTTAAATTAAACTCAAATCACTTTATTTTTCCTTACTGTCCGTCACTCTGAGGCATCTTATCAAGTGTTCTATCCTTGTTGTTTTAAAATCTTGATATCTTCCATTCCATTTTATTCTCTCTTTACAACTCAAATCTTACCTACACGACCTTTAAAATGATTGATTTTACATTCTTTCTTTCTGATTTATTTTTGAAGGTTTTATCCTTTTTATTGTTAAGTGAGGACAGGAAGGTATGGGAGAGAGAGGGGAAGACATGGTATGCGCTCTATCCGGTTTTATATTCTTACATTTAAATCTGCACTAAGAACGTTTTACCATTAGCAATCTCTAGTGGCTAGATTTGGAGCTAAAGTTTTAGCTATAACATTTTCAGAAGAAACTTCAAATCCATTTCAATATACAACATTTTTATTCTTGAGAAACTTTCTAGTTCAGATATTTTTTGTAATTAGTTGCAGTAGAAAAGTGTAGGTTTAATTGCCGTTTGAATCACTGATATGAACTTGGGACAGAATGTTAACATCTGTATAGATGTCTCATTGTTTTCAGGTGCTTCATAAGTCATATAGAGTTTAAACAAAATATAAAGCAGACAATAGGGTATTAACAACAGTGAGGCTGGTTTAGTGAAGAGTACAACATCAACTGAAAAACAGCTGTAGTGTTTTGACGTTGCAGATGATGCTGAAGTAATAAAAACAAACCCAGCACTACAACTTTTGGAGGAAGCATGAAATGCTAATGCAAACATCCAGTGTCCCCAGTATGTTTCACAAGCGCTCAGAACCCACCACAGAAGACAGGAACACCCAAAACCCAGATCAGGAAACTTTCATTTGCTTGTCGTGTTTGGTGACACTTTGACTTGTATACTATGGCGTGTTTGGTTATTCTTTAACTTGTATTATGCAGCTAGACTTCCACCTCCCATGGCAAAGGAGAGAAACCTCAGAATGTGATGACAGCCCCACCGTCTCCATCCTCTCCCACCTTGTGCTCACATTTCCCTTTCAGGCACTTGGGAGTAACAAAAGGTGGCCATCGGGACGAAAAATAAAAATATATAAAAAGGAGAACATCCTTCCATTATAAATCAAGGTCTAATGTTAACCCCTTCCTGTGGACGGGGACGAGAGGCAATGGGTGATGAGGACAGACTCCATGAAGGGATGAGGTGGAGGGGAAGGCCGATGGCCGGGGGTCTCACCTGGTCGTCATGGCTACAGGAGCAGGTGAAATGAGCAGGGAGGGCAGGGGTGGTGACGGGTAGGTAGGGTGCCCCCTTAGCCATGACCACAGCATGACTGGTCTGATCGACACACACACACACACACACACAGACACACAGACACACATGTCCACATAAGACAGACATGTGAGACAGATGAAATGATATCGATGTACATGATGATGGGTTTGATCTTTTACAGGTGAAAACTACATGACTCTTTCAACCTCTTTTAAGATAGTTGACAAAGCAGCTTCTGACACCAAGCAGCCTCAGCTCGAGCTGACCCATGAGAGGGTTAGGGTCAGGGAAGGAAACGCCTTTCTTCTGTCATTGGTGAAGACTACAGTTTGAAAACAATCCATTTGATCCAAGTGAATTTAGAATAGTTTCTATAGTAAGTCGTACATAATAAGTAAATAGGTCATTAAATAATTATTTGTGATAGTCATTATACTATACAGCCGCATTGTAGCTAGAATAAGGGCACACTCACACTAGGCCATCTGTACCGTGCCCAAGTCCGTTTCCAACCTGTACCGTGCTCAAGTACGACCCCCCCCCCCCAGAAGGTGATGCAGTATTAAACCAAGACGTTGAAAGATGGTGTGATCTACGCGAGAGACGCAGAGGAACTGTCCGTAAAATAAGCAATATTCAGTAAAATAAGGAATATTTGGGCGTTTTTGCACTTGTAAAAAGTTAATCACGTTTGTAACCTACACTCAGACGTGAACTTATTCTTGCATGCGGCTGTCTTCATTCATAAAAAAATATAAACAGTATGCAAATTATTCTAAAGAGGTCTAGACTCTGCACAGCCCCGCCTTCTCCAGTGGACCAAGAAAGCCCGCACCGTGACGAACGGGGGATTTTTTATTAAAAACATCAACTTCACTATCGCACCAATGTGAACTGCTTGCCGTCATGTTTATTGTTTAATGGGAAAGATGGGTCGCATGGACTATACGTCATCCAGCTCAGGTTGCGTAGCCGTGCGTGTGCGCGTGTCGTCTCATTAGCATCTGTACCGTGGCCTGAGCACACCTCTCCCAAGTGTGCTCAGGCCACGGAATTGAACTGTACTCGAGTACGGTTGGCGTGCTCACACTAGCCAAACGATCTAGACTTCAACACGGTACAGGTGTGAAACGGACTTGGGCACGGTACGGATGGCCTAGTGTGAGTGCGCCCTAACAAGGATTTTGATTGAGTCGACACTGGCAAGGGGATTTTTTTTTTTACTGTGGAATAAGGCAGAAATAGTAGTGGGTTCACATAGTACAAACATAGTCTATGTTTGTCTATGTTTCTATATAATGTAGTCCTCAACATTACCCCTAACAACTCCTCTCCGAGGGAAGACTTATTCCACATCATGTGTCCCTGATTCCAAGTGCGATAATGCAATTGAATAATGATTTTAAATCGCACATTGAAGTGAAGACGACCCCATCACTAGTCTGACTGGTTTTCAGACCCTGCGTGGTAAGCGTGTCCCTGCGGCGAGCGGTCACCTTGGCAGCGATGGCTGCGGCAGTGATGTGGGAGGATCCGTGCTGGTGGTGGTGGTGGTGGTGCTGCGGCGGCAGTGGTGGCTGCTGCTGCTGGTGGTGCTGCTGCTGGTGCTGGTGGTGGTGGTGGTTGTGAGCGTGTCGCCCGCCTCCTCCTCCTCCCCCTCCTCGCCGCCGCTCCTCCTCCTCGTCCTCCTCCTCCTCGTCCTCACACTGGGTCCCCTGCTCCACGGTGTGCGTGACATTGTTGATGTTGTGGGAGTTGGTGAGCTGGGAGAGGCCGGGCGGCGGCGAGGGCAGCTGCTCCAGGGCCGAGTGCGTGGCCTTGACGCGGACCAAGGCGTCCCGCAGCAGGTCAACCGCGTGGGGCAGGGCGGGCAGGATGAACTGGAAGCACTCCTGGGGTGATCGTTTAAATACTATTTACAATGTATTGGGGATGTTACCGGTGTAACGGTGAACCCCCATTCAAATTTGACAATAACAACTACTGTTTTCATTTCAAATAAATATTATTATCTTGGTGGATTACGCGATGTGGAAACCGTGCGTTTAATCCTTCCCAATTTCATCCGAGTACCCTGAAGTTGCCGCGCAGGCACCGTTTTGTTGCACATCAATCTGAAGTCCGGATTGAACCACGACATGGAGGAGAAAGGGATTGTTGTCACTTTGCGTACTCCCGGAGCTATGCTCCGGAGAGAGCCCGGGAGCACGCAAACGGCAACAATCCCTTCCTTCTTCAATTCGGGGATTCAAAGCCAAAATTCTATTCCCCCAATTCCTTCTCAACTACGACCTAGATAACTACCACTACGAGTACTTGTTGTGGAAGTACCAGAGACGTCGGAGAACGCAGTCTTTAACTAACCGCGATAATACCGAAAACCCTGATCATTTCAGTCCCATTCAACCCGGGGATGCAGAAGAGGGAGTGCTTACAACTGAGGCCAAAGCCTCAGGCAGCCTTACCTGGGAACCCTTCTTGCTACCTGGGAGGTTGATGATCAGAGTTTTGCCACGGATACCACACACTGGCCTGTGGAGGGTAGAGTACATCAGATTATTGTATCTGCACTCTGGTTCCAATAGAAATGTGTATTAAAACTGAACTAGTCGACCAAATCATACTTTAGATTAAGTTCCGAGATCTGACGGCGGGGAGCTCTTGGTCAA
Organism: Pollachius pollachius; assembly: GCF_949987615.1. Lineage (NCBI taxonomy): Eukaryota > Metazoa > Chordata > Actinopteri > Gadiformes > Gadidae > Pollachius > Pollachius pollachius. The sequence continues at coordinate 22,298,866 of NC_136948.1, read as the reverse complement.
AGGGGCATTTCACTTTCTTTCACTTTTTTTGGAGGGAATGGTGTTTCTGGACATTTGTGTTGCTGGGGGGGGGGGGTAAACACGTAATTGGCGAACAAAAAGTAGGCCATCTGTCGAAAAACTGTAAAAAAGTGTCTGTAAAGTTTTTAAATAAGTGGCCTATGTAAATCTGCAGTTATTAAAATACCCTTCTGAGAGCTTTATCCACTCATGCAAACCATATCTGATTGGTCAAGTACTCAAAACATTATATTTCAGCCATCTCAACCTCTGCAGCTGCAGTAAATCACATGGTTATTGCATACATAGTGGTTATCTTCTTTCATAGAATTATCACTCTCTGTTATAGGTTTTGATCATTCATTTCGATAGCAGTCAGTGCTATAAGCCGATGTTTACTTGCACTGCGGGATGTAAATACAGGATGCTTTGGATAACCTGACCGCAGTTGTTTTTGATACCAAATTCCTCCAAAAGAGGGAAAGCCTACTTTTAGAATCCACTTATCTCACACCCACTTATCTCATTCCCCCTCAACCAAGAACTAACATTGGCTACATTATTTAACACTTGGATTACAAATCAAACTCCATAATACTCAAAATCAGGGATTCCCAAAGTGTGGTACGCGCAGCCCCAGGGGTACGCTAGCTGCCACCAGCCGTACGCGAGATGAAAAATGTAATGGCGGTCTGATGTAATATTACACAATTACAGTGCTGTTTTTTTAAGTGGGATTTTTCCATACAATAAAAAAACATGAACAGTAAACATTTCCTTTGTTATCCCTTTTCTTTTAATCAAAAAACTATAATTTATTAGTTTTTGATAGAAACGTAGAAATAGAAAGCTGCTGTCTTCTTCTACGCACTGCAGGCTAGGCTATATGCACGCCAACTCGTTTCATTCATTCCTTATATATTATACATATATAAATATGCAGTTAAGCATATTTATATGCCAGTTAAGCATATAAATATGCTTAACTGGCTGAAATCAGAGAAACTGTCAAGTAGGACGTCTTATGATACAGTTGTCAATAATAAAATAATAATTCATTATTTTTCTTTAGCGCTTTTCAGTGACACAAAGACGCTAACATAAAACACGAAGAGGGAGGTGACAATCAGGGGGGACAAGCGGAAGACAGCACAACAGAAGCAAGGTGGAGTGTGATGGTAGATAGGGATAAGGGTGGTTATGGGTAGGGCAGGTCATAGGCTTGGGAGAAGAGGTAGGTTTTTAAACAGGATCTGAATATGGGAAGCGAGGGAGAGTCACGGAAAGGTTGGGGGAGAGAGTTCCAGAGTGGGGGTGTTCTTGAGAAGGCTCTCTCACCAAAGGTTTTAAGATTGGATGGTCAGACAGTCAGAGTGAGAGTGGAGGAGGATCTGAGGGTTCGGGAGGGGCGATGGGGGATGAGGAGGTCAGACAGGTAGGGCGGGGCCAGGTGGTGGGGAGCTTTGAGAGTCAGGAGGAGGATTTTGAAGTTGATGCGTTGTTTGATGGGGAGCCAGTTGAGAGTGAAGAGAACAGGAGTGATGTGTTCACGAGACCGGGTGTGAGTGAGAAGGCGCGCATCAGAGTTTTGGACCATTTGGAGTCTATGGAGGGAATGAGAGGTGATGCCAGTGAGGAGGGAGTAGCAGTAGTCAAGACGGGACGAGATGAAGGCGTGGATAAGGGATTCAGCAGCAGGGAGGGACAGGCAGTGTCTGATTTTGGCGATGCGGCGGAGGTGGAAGTAGGAGGTCTTAACAATGGAGCTGACATGGGGAACAAAGGAGAGGGTGGGGTCCAGGATAACACAAAGATTGAGGGGCAGGGGGGAGGGAGTGACGGTCGAGGTGTCGATGGTGAGGAGATGGGTCCAGTTTTTTTGAGAGTGGATTTGGTGCCTATGAGGAGGAGCTCTGTTTTGTCGCTATTGAGTTTGAGGGAATTGAGGGTCAGCCATGCTTTTATTGTAGAGATGCAGGTTTCGAGTTGGGTGAGGGGAGGATTTTGGGTGGGTTAGATCTGGGTGTCGTCAGCGTAGCAATGGAAGTCCAGGTTGAGGTTGCGGATGATGTCACCAAGGGGGAAGAGGTAGCAGATGAAAAGAAGGGGGCCGAGGACTGAGCCCTGAGGGACCCCCTGCGTGACAGAAGAGAGGGTGGATGTGTGGCCAGAGAGCGAGACGAACTGTTGCCTGTCGGTCAAGTAGGAGGTGAGCCAGTAACCCTGTTGACGCAGCCTTTTAAGGAGGACCGAATGGTTGACCGTATCAAAGGCTGCGCTGAGGTCAAGTAATAGCAGGATGTTGAGTGCACCAGAGTCTGCAGAGGTGAGGAGATCGTTAGTGACTTTGACCAGGGCAGTTTCGGTGCTGTGAAGTGGGCGGAAGCCAGACTGAAGGGGTTCATAGAGTTTGTTTGACTGGAGGTGGGTGTGGAGTTGGGCGGCGACAATGCGTTCCAGTATTTTGGAGAGGAACGGCAGGTTGGAGATGGGGCGGTAGTTGGAGAGGTCGGCAGGATCAAGGGTGGGCTTTTTGAGAATGGGGGTGATGGAGGCAAGTTTGTAGACAGAGGGAACATGACCAAGGGATGGAGACTGATTGAAGAGGGTGGTGAGGTGGGGATGAGGACAGGGAGGCAAGCCTTGATTAGAGTCGTTGGAAGGGGGTCTAGACAGCAGGTGGTTGTCATGGACGCAGTGATGATGTCCAAGATGTGGGAGGAGTCAACAGGGGAGAAGGCAGTGAGAGGAGGGGAGGGCAGGAATGGTGGGGGTGGAAGGGTTACTGAGGGCGGCAGTCAGGGAGCTGTTTGTTTGGGAGATTTAATTGTTTAAGGCGAGGAGGAAAGAGTTACAGAGGTCATGTGAGGGTGGATTGATGTCCGGCGGCTGGAGCAGTTTGTTGACGGTGGAGAACAGGATGCGGGGGTTCCGGTTGGTGCTGTTGATGAGGGTGGAGAAGTGGGCGGATTTAGCAGCTCGGAGGGCGTCGCGGTAGGAGGAGATGTGAAGTTTGCAGGCTTCGGTGTGAACGGTGAGGCAGGTTCGTGTGTACAGTCGTTCGAGTTGGCGGCCAGTCTGTTTCATGGTGCGGAGTTCCGGGGTGTACCAGGGGGCGGAGTTGGTGAATGAGACGGAGGAAGTTTTCCAGGGGGCAAGGGAGTCAAGGGAGTCGGAAAGGATGGAGTTGAGCATGATGGCATAGTCATCAGGGGAAGAGGGGGCAAAGTCAGGCGGGAAGGCAGATGATATGAGCTGGGAGAATGAGAATGGATTGATTGATTTGATGCTGCGGTTGGAATTGGAGCCCTTTTTGGGACTATGGGGTGAAGGTAGTGGAGCGGAGAAGCATGCAGAGATGATCAGAGAGTGGGAAGGGGATAGGATGGGGGTTAGATACGGGTAGGGAGGCGGAGCAGACTATGTCCAGGATATGGCCTTTGGTATGGGTGGGGAAGTCAATGTGTTGGGTAAGGTGGAAACAGTCACGAAGGAGGAGAGGGACCAAAAGAGAGTGAGGATTTGGAGGCAACAGAGACGGAGAGAATAGAGAAAGAAAATTAGCGAGAGTCAGACGATGCGCCGGAGGAAACCGAAGAGGAGGGAAGGAGATGGCAAAAAAGAGGTGATGAGGGTGAACACCAGACGGGGAAAAAAATAAGGAAATATGATGACAATAATCAGGGTCTGGGCTTCGCTTGGATCGGCGATACAGATTGCCCCAAGCCTCAGTGCGTGGTGTGCAGTGAGGTTCTAGCAAACAGATGTCTGAAGCCGTCTTCTCTTGTCTTTTATTTTATGTTTGAGCCTATGCTCTTTGCTGCTTGATTATGTTGTGGATCGTGTGTAGGCTAATTTCATTGTCGCACTTGAAAAGTTTCAGATTGATCCTCGTTTTTATTTATTTTATCTGTTTCGGAGCCTGTTCTCTTTAATGTTGTGGATCGTTTGTAACTTCATTGCAATTTAATGAAATGTACTGTCGTTCTAATTTCCATAACCGTTGTGTTATGATGATGATGCTAGCTCCACGGTCATTTAATAGGCCTATTGCTGCAATTTTTCTTTTACGTGGCTGAAAATAACCGTGCTTTCTGTTACTGAGCCTGTGTCTGTCACTCATCCTCTTAAAAGTGGAAGCTTGTGCGTAGCTTTGTTGCGTTATATTGAAACTTTGCTGATGTTGTTATTGTCATGCGTGTTCTAGTTATTTGCGCATGATTAAACATGTGGCGATAAAACAAAGCTTTGTTGCGTTGGGACGTAGAAGGGGATGCGCAGGAAAAAGAGTTTGGGAACCGCTGCTCTTAATACAGTGGATATTTGGATAGAAGAGCATACGCTGGTATTCACCGGCTGTATGGAAATGCATCCGTCTTTTGCATTGCCACGATTTTATCTCAGTATTTCTCGCTCTTTCATGTCCTTAATTCGGTAGTTGCCTGATGTAAAAAGACCTTAATTGGCCTAACCTTCGTGGGTCTTTACAACGCGATGGAAACGCAGACAAGGGGCTGAAGGAAGCGTTTAATCCCATGAATGGTAGTTCCTGAGAGTTCTGGGTCATTTCGCTTGAAAGGTGGCTATAGTAGGACTGCTTGATACGAGATGACAACTGAACAGAAATTTCAGCTGCAAATACTTATTGGCTTGACTACAATTTAAAAACAGTTACTATTTAAAACAATGCATTTATATTTCTGAATGGGGGCAATACATTTGGAAAAGTGGCACAGACCTTTTAAAGAACAGCAGAAGGTATGAAAACAGGAGTACCTGGAGAGCATGCCCAGAGGTGTAACGTTGAGCGAGCCCATCAGCATGGCCAGGGCCATCCCAGGGGCCTCTCTCTCGATCACCTCCCTGGTAGCCTAGGGAAACGTTCAGGGAAATCAACACAGCCAACAATCTATTTAGGTTGAAAAAAATAATCCAATAGGCTCACAAATTTCCGTTACATTACTGGAGACAGAATAATGTGCACATTTATCGGGCCAAAATGACAACCAAAGAGAGCGAGTGTGAGTGAGTGAGTGAGTGAGTGAGTGAGTGAGTGAGTGAGTGAGTGAGTGTACCTCTGGAGTGACATCTCGCGGTGCAAAACCAGTCCCTCCAGTAGTGAGGATGAGATTTAGCTCCTGCTCGTCGCACCAGTCCAAAAGAATGTCCTGCACAAATTTAAACATTGAAGGATCTGAACAATATCACAAGTGAACAAATCCTTTATAGAACATTAAACTGAGTAAAAAGTACAGCAAAAACACAGGAAAAATCACCTGAACCTTCCGATAGGCTATCAGGTGATGTTAAATATTTGCATAGCAATTAGGTTGCAAACTCAACAACTTTGTCATAAACACACATGACACAGCTGTCCTACAGTGTTCCAGGGGTCGCCTGGCCAGTTATTGATTAATAATGGTTCATATTCGTAAGTCCCGTCTTTGAGAACTATGCTTACTGGTTTGAGCAAATTTGAAAACATGCTGTACACGCACTGTAACTCATGCTATTGCTGCTGCTTCATGCATCATTATGAATCTCTTTGACGTGCAACCTCAATACTTGGTTATTTTATCAGGCTGAAGGGCCTGATTGTTTTAAATATTGCAGTTGCAATACTATGTAATTAACAGTGGGTTGAACTGTTCAGTAACTTAAAAATAAATTTAAAAAAAACACACTGGACACGGCTCACAAAAATATAAGCCTATAAATATATTACATATTTGAATAGAAAAGTACATTTTGGACCCTGTCCAGCCATTCACCTCTATAACCTCCGTTAGCGTTAAACTATACAGCCTACCACTTTGTGTATTTTGCTCAAGTACTCACCTTAATTTCATCCATCTCATCCGGAACAACCTTGTAGGCCGCAATAACTCCTCCTAACCTGTCCCAGCAGACAGAAGAAGATTTTGGTTTGACGGAATTATGTGCATTCCGTGTCTCCATAAATTTACATGAGAAATGATGTCTAATCAGGCGAGAGAACACTAGTACCATGGAGGGGGGATTCAGTAGAACCCTCATACACGAGTCCCATTTTGCTGCTAAACTTCAGTATGAAACAATTTGAATATGTACTGGCACATGCCACTTTCCCACCGACAGTACCAGCTCAACTTGCCCCGCCTTTTCTTTCGATCACCAAAATCTGGTACCTGGCACTTTGTTCTTTTTCAGTCTCACATCCGTCGAAGCTCCAAGAGAGCTGCTCTGATCCTTTTGTGTGACGTTAACAGGCTGCTGGCCACCGATCAGCCAGAGAGGGACTCCACTGGACGACAAGACGTCCGAGCCTGACACCTGACATCCAGCATCTTTAAATACTAGCATCAGCGTTCAGTCAACAATAGTGACTGACTATTGAACATGGCAGGATCAGCGTGCAAGAACACGCCGTGGACCGTGCCACAGGTGGAGCGGTCCTGTGTGTAACCCTGTCTGTTAATGTGTCGGGTGGATAAGTACGTCACTGCAGTACATGCGTACTATGACGACCCGCCCACGTTGAAGAGGTACTTGATTCTAGACGGAAACACGACGTGCATGGAGCCAAACCAAGTCATTCCATGCTACGTCGTGGGGAGTTGAGCTGCTACTATAGGTCGAAAAGAGGCAGTATTGAGGGTTTTCCAAGTTCAAGCTCAATCAGGTTCAATGTGTTCCACAAATTGTTGACTGCAGAAGCTAACCATAAAGCCGGACGCATATTTGTAAGGAAGTAAATCTGTGCGGATTTTTGAAAATAAAAAGCCATTGAATTCTAAGCACTGAATATTTATGCATTGAATTAACGTATCTGGATTTTTTGCCTCTGAATTTAACTCTTTACAATTTTCAATAAATCATATTCAGCTTTATTTTTCAATGTTAAAAATTCGAAATCAAATATTCAACGTTAAAAAATTCAACGTAAATAATTTCAAAGCCCCCAAATTCAACATGCCAAATTCAGATGCAAAATTCAATGTCAGAAAATTCAGTGTTTACATCCGGGGACCCAAGGAAGAGCAATCGATCCTAGATGATAGATCGCGGTCAAGCAAGGAGAGCGGGATTAAGAGCGTCACTCGATTCTTCTTTCTTAATACAAACGTTAATTCTAAACAGCATTTTACACAGTAGCCTATAATAGGAAATGCTCAAAGCTAAATCAACGTCATTTAACGCTGACTGTAGCTTTTTATGGGGAGAGAAGCAACGGTGGTGGACCTTACTGAACGCCCTATCCATTGTATCGGCCTGTAAAATGCTAATCAAATCAATCAAATGTATTTATTAAGCACATTTAATAACAAGGTGAGGGGGGAGGATCTTATGTTTTTGCTATAATGCACACCGTTTTGTTTTTTTTACTGCAGTATGAAGTAAACGATGAACTAATGCCTGTATGTGAAGTGTGTGTGTGACTGCAGTGACTTGGCTGGATTTGCATGCAACATAAGAGTAATTGTAGTGGGTCAAGGAGCCCAATTTATTAGGGCACCAATTTGGGGCAATCCGCCGAGGTCACTTTGCCTACGCTTGGTGTGATGCTGGGGCGATCTGTGATGTGATGCTGAAGCCCGCTGCCCACTGTGGAACGAGAGCAGAGCCGACACTACTGTGCAACTGAAGCGGCAGCAGCCTGTAGTTCCAGTGCAAGCACGGCGTGCCTCGGGAAGAGGCGCCCGACAGCAACCTGCTTTTAATTTGTCACCCTCATATCTGTATCATGTCACTCGGTGAGGAATAGTGTTGGCTCTGCGCGCTCGTTGCGCTCTTGTTATGCCACCACAGAGGCATATCAACCGTTTTGCTCCAGCCACTTAACGTGCATCCGGTGTCACAAAAAGAATACCCCCAATCCGAGTGATCGATGAAGATACAAACGTTAAGTTTTAAGCTTGAGCATGTTTCTGCACGTGAACAACTTCATGCCTGTCTACGCTTCAAACTAGTGCATGTTGCAGAAAATGTGCAACACGTCCCCCTAGGGTCACACTTTTCGGTGGCTTCTCTCCCCATAAAAAGCTACAGTCAGTGGTTAATGACGTTGATTTACCTTTGAGCATTTCCTATTATAGGCTACTGTGTAAAACGCTGTTTAGAATTAACGTTTCTATCAAGAAAGAAGAATCGAGTGACGCTCTTATTCCCGCTCTCCTTCTTTGACCGCGATCTAGTATCTAGGATCGATTGCTCTTCCTTGGGTCCCCGGATGTTAACACTAAATTTTCCGACATTGAATTTTGCAGCTGAATTTGGGATGTTGAATTTGGGGATGTTGAAAATATTTACGTTGAATTTTTTAACGTTGAATATTTGATTTGGAATTTTTTAACATTGAAAAATAAAGCTGAATATGATATATTGAGTGAAATTCAGAGGCAAAGAATCCAGATACGTTAACTCAATGCATAAATATTCAGTGCTTAGAATTCAATGGCTTTTTATTTTCAAAATCCGATGACTGATTTACTTCCATATATTTAAGGCCCATCATGTCTTAGAAGAATATATACATCCATACAGACATCAAAAAAAACATAAGCTTTTATGTTCCAATACATTCTAGTAACAATGTTTGTAAAGATGGTTTAAAACTATTTGTTTTACCATGATAGGGTTATCTATAAAAAGGTCGAGTTTATTATTGATTTCTAAAATATAAAATTGACAAACACTTAAGTGAAGCCTGGTTAAAATGACCAAGTTTGATACATTTCAAATTGCACATGTTTTCTGTTGACATATATTTTTTATTCAATAGTTCTCTAAATTCATTTGTCGAGAACTCAAATCGTGGATATTACTTCAAGTGTTGATTCCGATTACCTACCATGCATCCCTAAACGTTTGGACAGTGTGCAAAAACAAACCAATACGACAACCTTGAAAACAGTCAACACAAAATATTGACAAAGTTGGGAACCTTGACCCATCCATGCTCATGAAATGACCAAACTTTTTGTGAATGCTCCTCTATCCCGATAGTAAACAGCCCTCTCCTTCCCCAGGTAATCCCATACATAATAAAGAGCACTTTCCTTCGCCAGAGGAGTATTCCATCATCGCTTAGTTGATTAAGCCCGGTTAGAACTAACGCCAACTTCCACTTGAGGCTAAAGCCGTTCCATCAACGTAGTTCAACCGTGCCTTGCTCAGGTTAGTTCAAGCCAGGCTAACGTTATCGTGGATAAAGTGCGCTCACAAGATATGTAACCAGCCCAGAACCGTGAATGTCGAATCATGGATCAAATGTCAGAAAAGGACAGCGCAGATTTTTTTTCCAGCGGCGAACAGATGCTGCTTGTTGAGGTCTATGAGGAATTCAAGCATATAATTACTCAAAAAGGGAACACCGTAACCATTAATAAAAACAGGGAGGCCGCCTGGCAATAAAATCGCTGATCTTTTGAATGCATAAGTAGTATTAAGCGTAACATATTTAAATTTAATATTGACCGTAGATTTTTAATCAGGGAGATAATCTCGAGGTAACGTGTCGGACTTGCACCTGGTCGTCCGGGGTTCAATCCCCACCTAATTAGTAATTTAGGAAGGATTACTGGAGAAATCAGAAAACGTTTCATGCCATTTATTATCCATTTCTTTGAATATTCTAAATTGACTGACCATAGTATTTATCTCAATAGAGGTGGACTCTGGAATTTATGTGGCTGCAATTTCCCATGCAGCAGTGTCTTTGTCATTGTGACAAAGGATTCACTATCAGTAACATTCATATTAACATTAACTTTACCATGGGTTTTTGCAAGTTCGATTTTGGTTCTAGGGATATTGTAAGACATATTTATTATATAAAAAGTCAATTGTTAGGCCTAATTTCTCTGGTATAAAGGGAATTACAAAAATAAGCCAACGCCAAGAATTCAACGACACACTCAGGACGCAAACTCGGGTCGCCCGTACTACATGGCTAATGCTAGACCACTCACCCAACTGCTTGTTTCCCATACATTTGTCTAAAAATGTGTTGAGAAGATATCCTGGATAACAGTAGATAGCAATTAATTAAATTATTTTATTTGCATCATTTAATTTTGGCCCTTATTGAAAATACAGGCTGTTTGTACTTCATATGTAAATTTATGACAAAACCGTGAGGACTAGGCTTGGCGGAAGCTTCTGATGGTACACTTGTTTCCGACAGATGAACTTCTCTGAAACACTGATCAAGTAAGCCTGACAGTTAGCCTGGTACCGACCAGGTTAGTTTGGTCGGATAAATTGCCCTGGTTATTTAGCGGAGATTCCCATAAGTCACGTTAATGGAACGCAACTCTATGTGAAAGTAACGAGGCTAAGCAAAATAAGCCCGGCTTTGCCTTTACCTTGGTTGATGGAATACCCCCAGGTAACCTCCTGTATCCCGATAATAAAGAGCTCTCTCCTCCCCCAGGCAACCCCATATATAATAAAGAGCTCTCTCCTCCCCCAGGTAACCCCATATATAATAAAGAGCTCTCTTCATCCCCAGGTAACCCCATATATAATAAAGAGCTCTCTCCTTCCCCACGTAACCCCATATATAATAAAGAGCTCTCTTCATCCCCAGGTAACCCCATATATAATAAAGAGCTCTCTCCTTCCCCAGGTAACCCCATATATAATAAAGAGCTCTCTTCATCCCCAGGTAACCCCATATATAATAAAGAGCTCTCTCCTTCCCCAGGTAACCCCATATATAATAAAGAGCTCTCTCCTCGCCCAGGTAACATAAGCTAATTTGTCAATATATTGCTCAGTGGTGTTGCATATAATCTGTCCAAAAAAACTAAAAGATTAAACCTTAATACAAAGTTAGCCATGTAAATAATACATGCCTTCTACTGCAGAAAATGATGGATTTGTGTTGAGGGATATATGCTTTCCCAGAGTACTTTTGATTCTTGATTTCCTATATTCATCCTTCATATCTTTCCATAACGGAGTCCCCTTGGTGAGGGTGGGTAGGTATTAACTCACAGTGAAGGGTCGTGGACCAGATCCTTCAGGTTGACGCCACTCCTGTCCTCTGCCAAGTTCCTAAAGCAACTGTCGCTGACTGGAATATAAAGATACAACAAAAAGAAAGAAAAGGAGAATTTTGAGGAAATACTGTCGCTCCCTTTATCGAGCAGTGCAATGTTGATTGGTTTGCAATGCTGTCGCATGAATTCGGAAGTAAATACAGTTTTTGCATAAGATTATCAATCATAGTCAACTAGACAATAAAAGAGAAGCACTTGTGAAGAGGCAACGCTCTTTAGTACATTATTGGACCAAATGTAATTATTTTTTTCATTTGGGTGACATATTCTAGGGTTACCTTCCAATGATGACAGTTTGACAGTTTTGTTTTGACAGTTTTTTGACAGATGACAGATGTTTTTTATTGTATGCATGTAATGTTCATTACATACAATAAAATATTATGTATATTCATATTCTATTAATAAGTTAAAGACATTCAAAGAGTTATTCATGTAGGAGAGAAAATGTTGTTAAACTTTAAGCTGTTGCTGTAACATGGATGTAAACAAACAGTTGTCTAAAAGATATTGACGATAGTTTGATACACAATAAATGGTATTGGCAAAAAATGAAACGCATTGATATTGCCTTTTTTTTTCATCCTCCTTTAAAACAATTATATACACTATGCTGACTAACTCCAAAACTAGTCCTAAAATTGCTTTGTGGTTAGACATACCAACAAACGCATCTTACATATGTAATTTTTGTCTTGCATTTCTCAAGAGATGAGCGCACATATAACATTTTGCAAACATTCATTAATCATGTTTAATTTGATCACGCAAGTTATCTCTCATGGAGTTATCAACCTCAAATGCCCTTCTACCATTGCAATGCTCATTTAATTAGTAGGAGGGAAGAACATGTTTATTAGTACTCAACCAGGCTGTAAAATTATCTAGTAGATCATAATACTCCAAATGGATGAAAAGAGAAACAACCACAGCCTCTAAAACAACCACATGCTGTATAAAAACCGCATGCTGCATAAAAACTACATGCTGTATAACAAGTCCGACCACAGGCAGTTCTAACGACCAGCGGCTGTTATAACGACCTCAGGCTATTATAACGACCAGCGGCTGTTATAACGACCACAGGCTGTTATAACGACCACAGGCTGTTATAACGACCACAGGCCGTTATAGCGACCAGTGGCCGTTATAACGACCAGCGGCCGTTATAACGACCAGCGGCCGTTATAGCGACCACAGGCTGTTATAACTACCACAGGCTGTTATAACGACCAGCGGCTGTTAAAGCGACCACAGGCTGGTATAGCGACCACAGGCTGTTATAGCGACCAGCAGCTGTTATAGCGACCACAGGCTGTTATAGCGACCACAGGCTGTTATAACGACCACAGGCTGTTATAGCGACCAGCGGCTGTTATAGCGACCACAGGCTGGTATAGCGACCAGCGGCTGTTATAGCGACCAGCGGATGTTATAACGACCTCAGGCTATTATAACGACCAGCGGCTGTTATAACGACCAGCGGCTGTTATAGCGACCAGCGGCTGTTATAACGACCAGCAGCTGTTATAGCGACCACAGTCTGTTATAACCACCAGCGGCTGTTATAACGACCAGCGGCTGTTATAACGACCAGCGGCTGTTATAGCGACCACAGGCTGTTATAGCGACCACAGGCTGTTATAGCGACCAGCGGCTGTTATAACGACCAGCGGCTGTTATAGCGACCAGCGGCTGTTATAGCGACCACAGGCTGTTATAACGACCACAGGCTGTTATAGCGACCAGCGGCTGTTATAGCGACCACAGGCTGTTATAACAACCACAGGCCGTTATAACGACCACAGGCCGTTATAGCGACCAGCGGCTCTTATAGCGACCAGCGGCTCTTATAGCGACCAGCGGCTCTTATAGCGACCACAGGCTGTTATAGCGAACACAGGCTGTTATAACGACCACAGGCTGTTATAACGACCAGCGGCTATTATAGCGACCACAGGCCGTTATAGGGACCACAGGTCGTTATAGCGACCAGCGGCTGTTCTAACGACCAGTGACTGTTATAACGACCAGCGGCTGTTATAACGACCACAGGCTGTTATAACGACCACAGGCTGTTATAACGACCACAGGCCGTCATAACGACCAGCGGCTGTTATAGCGACCACAGGCCGTTATAACGACCAGCGGCTGTTATAGCGACCAGTGGCTGTTATAGCGACCACAGGCCGTTATAACGACCAGCGGCTGTTATAGCGACCACAGGCCGTTATAACAACCACAGGCTGTTATAATGACCACAGGCTGTTATAACGACCACAGGCTGTTATAGCGACCACAGGCCGTTATAACGACCTCAGGCTTCTGTAACGACCATCGGCTGCATAACAACATTCAAAACATGGATGAAGAAACTCAGGAGAGCGAGGAAGCAAGAAAGGGAGCAAAAGAGAATGTACGTAATATGTATGTCTACGTGAATAATAGTGATTAACTTTGTGAAATATTTGAAAATGTTGGATATTAGTGGCTATGGTTACAATGTTGAAGTAGATAAAGATACAATATATGTTGTTCATTGTACATTTTGTACCTTGAAAAGACAAACAAATATTTTTTTATTTGCTATAATCTGTACTACCTGGTCCACAGTGTGTGAAAAGTTGACATGGTAGATTGTGATGGGTGGATACTGTTGTTTATCATGTGTTGAAGCTGATGGTCTGGGAGCTTCTGATGGGTGGACATTGTTGTTTATCATGTGTTGAAGCTGGAAGGGTTCACTTAAAATGTTTTCAGATCAAACCCTAACCAAACAATAACCCCATGACAAATGTTCCAGCCAGCTGTATCTGAGACGCCTCCTTACCCTTCACCTCCTGACATTGAGCCATCCCTGCTGATGGTGTCTGACTCCCAGGCCATGCACTCTGCCAACCTCTACACAACCAAATGGATGAACCATAACCTAACATAATCTACTCACTGTTAGTGAAGAAACCTGAATAGGGAGGACTAATCATTTATCATTCTACAAATAAACTCCATGTTGTGTTACCATTGGTCTGCCACTTCACAGCACCATGGACCTAACGTTGGGTACAAAACAACTAAATGGTTCAGATCCAAACCAGATTTAGCAGATTTCGAGGAGGATGGATCAGATTTAAACCAGATGTAGCAGATGTGGAGAAGGATTATAAACCAGATGTAGAAGATGTGGAGGAGGATTATAAACCAGATGTAGCAGATTTCAAGCAGGATAGATCAGATCTAAACCAGATGTAGCAGATGTGGAGGAGGATTATAAACCAGATGTAGAAGATGTGGAGGAGGATTATAAACCAGATGTAGCAGATTTCAAGCAGGATAGATCAGATCTAAACCAGATGTAGCAGATGTGGGGGAGGATGGATCAGATCTAAACCAGATTTAGAGGAGGATGGATCAGATCTAAACCAGATTTAGAGGAGGCTGGATCAGATCTAAACCAGATTTAGAAGAGGCTGGATCAGATCTAAACCAGATTTAGAGGAGGCTGGATCAGATCTAAACCAGATGTAGCAGATGTGGAGGAGGACTACAAACCAGATGAAGCAGATGTGGATCAGATCAAACCAGATGTAGCAGATGTGGAGGAATACATGAATAATGCAGCTGGTGTAGGATAGCGCTAACGCTGACTGGGCTATCACTGTTACTGTTCATTTGGGGGTTAAAACGACTAAAGCCATCGGTACTCGATGCAAATATGACACGTAAATATATATGGTTGCAGCTCAACGGGTTTTGAAAGGTGCATACTATAGTAGTATACCGTTCACTGGCTGGACACTGGTTCTGGTTAAATGTACAACCCAGTGAAGGCAGCGTAGTAACGACAACCGGCCATTAACGGGATAGCATGCTAAGGCTCACGTAGATTATCATGCTGGCTAACGTTAGCTCTGCAGCAGAGACAGCTCGTAGCATCGTGACAGTCGAAAGAAAAGCCTGAAAACATAAAGAGATGTCAGTCCAGAAAACGTTTCCCTTACCCGTCAGAATCCCGACTCGGATCTGGTGGTCGTGGTTGGTGAGGACCATCCCGTCCGCCGCCATGTTTACACCAACCTCTGTACTGCTAGCTCCACTAGCTACATAGAGCTAGCGTGCGGAGAGGACGGGCTATAGCTACTGCTCTGTGGACCCGCTGCTGCTGCTGCTGCTGCACCTCTGGAATATAAAAGACATTTAGGAGGAGGGGCTGGGGAGGGAGTGCACGCGCACCGCTTGTGTGTGCACACTCGCACAGCTCTTATGCACGTATGACTACTAAATAAGAGGAGCAGGGAATGAAAAGGAAATCCAGATGCAATTTGTGAGAGGCAGGCAGATGATCGGAATATATAGAATCTCACATGACAATGACAATATGTCTTATAGGTTCAACACCTGACGGTAAAGAGAGAATGGGATCAGTGTCGGGAAGTCCCTAATGGTTTTCCTCTCAAATGATAGGATTGTATGTTTTTGGTCAAATAGATGTGTGTGTTAATTGTCATTTCCATGTTGCCCACAGAAGAGGAGGTAAATAGGACGCTACATGGTTGGTATTGGTGACGTCAGGCTATCCCCATACCAGTCACTTCACATCAACCGATAAACATTTGTTCATATATATAACCCCAATTCAGATGTCAGAAATTAGTTGCTGGGGGCTATCAGGGGAGTAACAGCGTGCTGTGCATCTTTAGATATCAGCTAAAGTCAGGTCTGTTGGAGATCCACACATCGTGTATTGCAGAAGCTTAGCATTCAGCCGGATGCATGTTTGAGGCCCATCGTGACATAATTGATCCCAAGGGTGGACAGCCTTTGTTGCAGAACACAGTGTAGTTCTGTATACCTGGGTGCTCCAGACATATTAACAAAGCATGATTTGGTGTAATGTGTTCTCTCTCCTGATGGCTTGTTTTTGCATGTTCCCCAGTGTATCGCAAATGATAAACCAAAAGGTTAATACAAATATAGGCAAGGCAAGGCAATTTTATTTGTATAGCGCATTTCTTACATCAAGCAGTTCAATGTGCTTTACAGAGAAAAAGACAACAGTATCATTTATTGTGAAGAATTGCATGCAAACAAGTACATCCTTTAATGAAATTACACATGTAGGCCTACTATAAAAAATAAAGGGATAAAAAGGAATAAAAAAGTTTAAAAGACCTTCAGTAAGGTCAGACCTTTCAGATATGAATCCGACATTAAACTATAAATCGATTAGAATAAAAGAAAAGAGAAGGGAAACATTAGAAATGTAAAATAGTATGCATCACTGAAGAGCTTAGTATTTAGTTTGAAAATAGAAGTTGTGGCAGCTTTTTTAATTTCTTCGCGCAGTTTGTTCCAAAGTTTAGCTGCAAAAACACTAAAGGCTGACTCACCACATTTTGTTTTGGCATTGGTTTGAACAAAAAGATTTTTGTTTTGAGACCTCAGTGTATATATGAACATGTCATGTATATAGTTTGGTCCAATGCCATTAAGTGCTTTAAAAACAAGATGTAGAGCTTTAAAATCAATTCTATAAATAACAGGAAGCCAGTGTAAGGACCTTAGGATGGGGTGATGTGCTTACTCCTTTTAGTCCTAGTTAGCACCCTAGCAGCAGCATTTTGTATAGTTTGTAGTTGCTTTATAGTTTTTTTGGGAATCCCAGTTAAAAGGGAATTACCGTAGTCTATCCTGCTTGAAATGAAAGCGTGAATATGTTTTTCTAGGTCACTCTCTGACATAAGGTCCTTCAATTTTGCAATGTTCTTCAGGTGAAAAAAGGTTGATTTTAGTGACTGATTTCAAATGATTATTGAAGCTCAAATCACTGTCAATGATGATTCCAAGATTTCTTACATCATCCTTTGCCTTAAGTCCATTTGTGCCAAGTAGAGTTGCAACCCTGGATCTTTGCTTTTTGTTCCCAAATATAATGACCTCAGTTTTGTCTGTGTTCAACTGAAGAAATTTTTGTCAACCTGGTCGAGACACTGATGGAGAGAATCCAGGGGTGCATAATCATTTGGAGACAGAGCAAGGTAAATTTGAGTGTCATCTGCATAGTTATGATAACACATTGAGTTTTTCCTGAGGATCTGGCCGAGTGGGAGCATGTAGAGATTAAACAATAAGGGGCCTAGGATCGATCCCTGAGGAACACCACAAATCAAGGTTGCTGGTTTTGAGGTGTAGTTTTCTATGGCAACAAAGTAGCTCCTGCCCTGTAAGTAAGATTGTAGCCATTTTATGACAGTACCTGAAAAACCGACCCAGTGCTTCAGTCGATGGAGTAGTGTATGGTGTTCAGTATCAACAGTATCAAATGCTGCACTGAGGTTCAGTAGTACCAGGACAGTTGTTTTGCCTGCATCAGTGTTCAGACGAATGTCGTTTATCACCTTTACAAGGGCTGTCTCTGTGCTATGGTTAATACGGAAGCCAGATTGATACTCATCAAAATAACCATGTGACGATAGAAAAGCAGTTAATTGGTTAAAAACTTTTATCGATAATTTTTCAGATAAAAGGTAGATTTGATATTGGTCTGTAGTTGCTTAGTACTGAACGATCCAAGTTACATTTTTTGAGCAAGGGCTTTACGACTGCTGTTTTTAGGGACCTGGGAAAAAGTACCAGTTTGTAGTGATGTATTTATAATCTGAAGCACATCTGTTGTTATGAGATGAAGGACAGACTTAAAAAGACTGCTGGGTAACGCATCCAGTTGGGAGGTAACAGAGCTGAGATTTTGAATGGTTTTAATTAAAGTATCATGGTTGATGGAACTAAATTCTGACATTTGGTGTATGGGCCCTCTTTCAGTAGCTGGTAAGTCCAAAACACGAGTTGTTTGCAACTGCATTGTTATTATATGTTAATATAAATAATCTACCTCCTTATTGGTGCCCCAACAGCAAATCCTTTTGTGTGATTCATGACCCTGCGGGGCTAACAATGACACGAAGGCAGACCAACAGACACGTATACACAAAGATATACAATGCGAACACACACAACATATACAACACAATAATACACATTCATGCTATGTAATCATGAAGTGTGACTGTATTATCTGGGACAGTCAGACTCATCCGTTTCACACACAGATACATCAACACTTATATGTTGGGGGGAGTTGGATCATAGGATAATTTAATTGTTCAAAGGAACAGATATATTTGCAATGGATAGTTAATATAATAAAGGAAGAGAGACAAACACTGAGGGCGTTATCACCTCTCCTATTTCCACTCCCGGTTCTTCATTGATAAGAGAAGTTTGGACAGTGTTTGCTATTACAAACTCAGTTAATTCTAGTAATTTAAGGTAGACAATACATTTTTAAATATAGCTTCCAAATGTGTGCTACTGCTCTATTAAATACTCAGTGGCATAGTTGTATTCTCTATATCCTCTTGTGGTGACCCAGCTAAGAACACGCACAAAAATGTAATATAGCCTACTTCTATGCAAAATACAACACACATTCAGCACGCACTGTGTGTTATTTATATAGTATCAGTATTTTATATTTTATATATAGTATTAACACATTATAAATATTTATAAAATAACTTTCTGAATGCTGAACAATGATTGGTTGCCTCAGCATACACTCAGTATACTGAGAAAACCAATTCATGTTCAGTATTGTATGAATGATAGATAACATAATATAGCGTTCCAAGGTCAGGTACGTGTATAAACGTAGAAACTTACAACCAAAACCTGGGACTATGCTGATTGGTAACATGACATTTAAACCCATAACCCAACATTAAAATATGATATGCTTAATGTAGTAAACATGCATTAACATGTCGTCTGGATCAATTTGCAACTTGGACATTTTAGAAGTCATTTTGTAAAAAATGTTTGCGTGTTTTACATTGGTGTTGGCAATCGAAAGTGGGTAGAAAGATAAAGTGATAGTGCCATAAACTGTCAATCATTACCATGCTTTCAAAGAGAAGAGATAGAGCCATAAGCTGTCAATCATCACCATGCCAACGTAACGATTCTTAAATCGTTACATTGGCTCCCTGTATGGCAGATGATTTTATAATCATGCTGCTCCCCTATAAATCCCTACATTTTTAAGGGCCAGAGTATATGACTGATATGCGGCCCTGCGGACCTTAGTGGGCATGCGCAGCTCAGTGACGTAGCGGTGTCGTCATAGCAACAGCAGCCGTCAACATGGTGAGTGATTGCTCCCCGTGTTTCTAAGACACTCTTTCACACTTTTTGCTTGAGTTCAATAATAATTCGAATGACCTATTTTAATATATCTGTTTACTGTCGAGATGAGCTTAGTCGATCGAACGTCAAAAATGATCGCGGTGGTTCGTGCACAGTGTTGCCAGATTGGGCCAGATTTCCTGGCCCAATCTGTTGGATGGTCTGTTGGATGCTGCATGGTCCGAGGGTCCACCTATATGGTAGAGAAGAGCATCCTGTTAGTGTCACACCGGGATAGTACTTCACTATCAACTTCACCCTCAGTGAAATCAGCAGTGTACTTCAGAGTACTTCACCCTCAGAGTACTTCACCCTCTGTGTACTTCACCCTCGGAGTACTTCACCCTCTGTGTACTTCACCCTCATTGAACTTCACCCTCTGTGTACTTCACCCTCAGTGTACTTCACCCTCTGTGTACTTCACCCTCAGTGTACTTCACCCTCTGTGTACTTCACCCTCAGTGAAATCAGCAGTGTACTTCAGAGTACTTCACCCTCAGAGTACTTCACCCTCTGTGTACTTCACCCTCATTGTACTTCACCCTCTGTGTACTTCACCCTCATTGTACTTCACCCTCTGTGTACTTCACCCTCAGTGTACTTCACCCTCTGTGTACTTCACCCTCAGTGAAATTTGCAGTGTACTTCAGAGTACTTCACCCTTATTGTACTTCACCCTCTGTGTACTTCACCCTCAGTGTACTTCACCCTCTGTGTACTTCACCCTCAGTGAAATCAGCAGTGTACTTCAGAGTACTTCACCCTCTGTGTACTTCACCCTCATTGTACTTCACCCTCTGTGTACTTCACCCTCATTGTACTTCACCCTCTGTGTACTTCACCCTCAGTGTACTTCACCCTCTGTGTACTTCACCCTCAGTGAAATCAGCAGTGTACTTCAGAGTACTTCACCCTCAGAGTACTTCACCCTCTCTGTACTTCACCCTCATTGTACTTCACCCTCTGTGTACTTCACCCTCTGTGTACTTCACCCTCAGTGTACTTCACCCTCTTCTTCCTCAGTGTACTTCACCCTCTGTGTACTTCACCCTCTGTGTACTTCACCCTCATTGTACTTCACCCTCTGTGTACTTCACCCTCTGTGTACTTCACCCTCTGGGTACTTCAGTGTACTTCACCCTCTGTGTACTTCACCCTCTGTGTACTTCACCCTCAGTGTACTTCACCCTCTGTACTTCACCCTCTGTGTACTTCACCCTCTGTGTACTTCAGAGTACTTCACCCTCTGTGTACTTCACCCTCTGTGTACTTCACCCTCTGTGTACTTCATAGTACTTCACCCTCTTCTTCCTCAGTGTACTTCAGTGTACTTCACCCTCTGTGTACTTCACCCTCATTGTACTTCACCCTCTGTGTACTTCACCCTCAGTGTACTTCACCCTCTGTGTACTTCACCCTCAGTGTACTTCAGTGTACTTCACCCTCTGTGTACGTCACCCTCTGTGTACTTCACCCTCTGTGTACTTCACCCTCAGTGTACTTCACCCTCAGTGTACTTCAGTGTACTTCACCCTCTGTGTACTTCACCCTCTGGGTACTTCAGTGTACTTCACCCTCTGTGTACGTCACCCTCTGTGTACTTCACCCTCTGTGTACTTCACCCTCTGTGTACTTCAGTGTATTTCACCCTCTGTGTACTTCAACCTATGTGTACTTCACCCTCATTGTACTTCACCCTCTGTGTACTTCACCCTCTGTGTACTTCAGTGTACTTCACCCTCTGTGTACTTCACCCTCATTGTACTTCACCCTCTGTGTACTTCACCCTCAGTGTACTTCAGTGTACTTCACCCTCTGTGTACTTCAGTGTACTTCAGTGTACTTCACCCTCTGTGTACTTCACCCTCATTGTACTTCACCCTCTGTGTACTTCACTCTCTGTGTACTTCACCCTCAGTGTACTTCAGTGTACTTCACCCTCTGTGTACTTCACCCTCTGTGTACTTCAGTGTACTTCACCCTCAGTGTACTTCAGTGTACTTCACCGTCAGTGTACTTCACCCTCTGTGTACTTCACCCTCAGTGTACTTCAGTGTACTTCATCCTCAGTGTACTTCACCCTCTGTGTACTTCACCCTCTGTGTACTTCAATGTACTTCACCCTCTGTGTACTTCACCCTCTGTGTACTTCACCCTCTGTGTACTTCAGTGTACTTCACCCTCAGTGTACTTCACCCTCATTGTACTTCACCCTCTGTGTACTTCAGTGTACCTCACCCTCAGTGTACTTCACCCTCAGTGTACATCAGTGTTCTTCACCCTCTGTGTACTTTACCCTCAGTGTTCTTCAGTGTACTTCACCCTCATTGTACTTCACATATTTTGCAGGCAAAAGCAACGACCATCCGAGAAGCGCTGGTGAAATGGGTAAGTCGTATCGTAAACATTGGTATTAGTTAGTTGAGTGCTGCATGCAGCACTGAACTACTGTTCTTAAGTTTTATTCCTTCTTCTTTATTATTCTCCTAGAGACTCCATTCCAATTTTAAAATGTTCAGATTAGCTTAGAATCGCGTGCTTCTTTTCTAATTTTTTTAATCATTTATACTTTGAAGATATTCTACTTTTAAGATACTCTTTTTTACAATGGAAGTCAATAGGAGGATGCGGAGCTGTCCGCCCATTCTCTGACACTTACTACTTCAGACTTCGTAACTTGGTCAATATTTTATCGTTAACCTTTGTTCAAAGGTTTGACAAATCAACACACTTCTGTCTTCAATAATCTGAAAACAGAATTTTGATTACCTTTATACTTTTCTCAAAATCACAGTTTAAGTTCCATGTCGGCTTGTTTTCAGTTGGTCTCATAGACCTCTGAAGAATAGGTCCCTCCTCCGAGGCCCCGGTTCCCTCGGGTAGTTCAAAACGTGACGCAGCTTTTACCTTTTCGCCACCTACAGAGATTGCTATGTACGATCATTCAAAAGACCCACGTTATTTCCCATAGACATTTGACCGAGGGAACCGGGACCCTCAGAGGCGGGACTTATTCTTCAGAGGTCTATTGATTTACGCTGAGGTTAGAGCACGAGGACATGCAGGCAGTGTTGCCAGATTGGGCAGCTTTTCTCGCTCAATTGGACTACTTTTTACGACGTTCAGGCAGCGTTGCCAGATAAGGCGATTTTTCCCGCCCAATTGGGCTACTTTAAATAATGTTGGGCTGGAAAAACTAGCATTAGGCGAGTACAATCAATTTCGGCTGTTTTAAAAACTGGCGAGATCATTATAATTCTTTCTACAAGCATCAATCTATACCAACTGAATTTCAATGGGAATTGCAACGGTCTATACTTTCAACATAAAGGGCCCTATTTTAACGGTTTAAAACGCAAGTGAGAAGCGCCAAATGTAAGCAGCTTTGTGGGCGGTTCTATGGCGATGTTGCTATTTTACCGGCGGATAAATGACCCTTGCGCCCGGCGCAAATCTAAAAAGGGTTGGTCTGAAGTAGCCTTATTACCCGTAGGTGTGGTTTGGGCGTAACGTGCAATAAACCAATGAGAGTGCCATCTCCCATCCCCTTTAAGAGCCATGAGCGCATTTGAACCTGACGAGTTGATATTTTGACAGCGCGTCTGCAGTCTCCGATGAGACAGATGCACATGAATTTCAAACTTCAAATGGCTCCGTTTATGGCTAAATAATACGGCCTAATTCACTCATGGAATAAGGTTTTCTTCCACAACTTCAGAAATACTGAGTCCTCAAATAAATTTTGGCAAATAAAACTTAACACACATATGATATGCGGTAACTGTGGTTCTATTTAATGATATACGCAATACATTATAAACATCGTTTCTTATCAGTATTGTGTGCATTATCGTTATCGACTTGTGTTCCTAATATGCATGTGTCCCCCCGTTAATATACATTGCCATGGACTGTATTATGCGTTACGTGCTTAGGTGCGTGTGTTTAAACAGATGGACGCACACACGCAAGCCCGCAATCATTAATACTTTTACACATACACACACACGCGAGCCCGCAATCATTAATACTTTTACACATACACACACGCGCGCCCGCATTCATTCATTTTTTTAACACTCACTCGTGGTAAAACAATGTTTTCTCACGACCAACCATCAATCCTAAAAGTTATGGGCTTAAATATGTGTTTGCTGTACGTTGTTTGCAGATGCATTGATTTAAAAGTACAACTTATTACCGCTGTGTCAGCTGTTCTTTCCCAAATAATTTACCAAGAATGTGTGGCTAGGTAGATGAGAGAAGCAAAGTGTATGCGCGAGGTGCACAAGCAACATTATGCATGCGCCCTTAAAATAGCATCTGAACAACGCGCCACTGACTTTAAACCAGGTATTTCCTGGTTTGT
Source organism: Pollachius pollachius (assembly GCF_949987615.1). NCBI lineage: Eukaryota > Metazoa > Chordata > Actinopteri > Gadiformes > Gadidae > Pollachius > Pollachius pollachius. The sequence continues at coordinate 22,275,211 of NC_136948.1, read as the reverse complement.
GGCGGCATTGTTTTCTGAAACTGCAAAATAGCACCAGGGAACGTTTGTGCCGGAACATGCCTCCTCCTTTCGCCGAACCGTCCCTTGGGGCGCAAGATCATTCCCTACTTTACCGATGCGTGGCGGTGGAGGGAAAAGAACGCTCTGCGCCAGTTGCAAACGACACATGCATCAGTGTAGAAAGTCAATTGCGCTGGATGCAAGATAGGGCCCAAAGTGTACATATTTAGAATTCGAAATTCGTCCCAGCCTTTATACCACAGATATTCTAGGGTCTATAGCATACAGTGTTGGGGTAGTTACTCAAAAAAGTAATTAGTTACTTATTACTAGTTACTTCTGTAAATTGTAATAAGATTACTTTACTAGTTACTGCATTTGAAAAGTAACTTCACTACTTATTACTTTACTTTCTCGTTTCTTAATTAACTGTAGATACATGGACAAACATCATAGCCCTATCATCACTTAGCGTTTATTGTATAAATCTATACAAAATAGCATACAAAACCATATGAAAGGCAAGGCAACTTTATTTATATAGCACTTTTCATACACAAGGCAGACTCAAAGTGCTTCACATATAAACATTGTCATACAATAAAATGAATAAAAAATGTATTAATATGAAAGATGAAAGAACGATATCCCTGTCTGCACAAAGAAATGCCTCACTGTAAAATCCACAAACAACAGGATAAAGTAGGCTATGGTGAGGTCAATCAGTAGCAACACACAAGTTTCAAAACACTCATTGGTAAACATGAGAAAAAAAATTAAGTGGTCAATGAAAAATAGAAAAAGGTCACTTTATCCCATACAATTAAAACAGAAATGCACTTAAGCGGCGGTGACACATGCTGTTACTTTATGTTGTCCAAATGCTGAATGAACCTGATCTATTTCGCAAGCTATGACATCGTAAGTGTTTCTTCCTCTCACCCTCCTGCAGGCAAGAGCAGCCTTCTCAGGTTTTAAAGAAATGCTCTCTATTCAGTGCAGTCATTCCTAACTAACTTTTGTTGTTGGCGGACCAAATGTCCATGGTGGTGGACACATGATCCAGGGAGGACTCGAAAATTATTTTAAGCTTTGATTCCATGTTGGTATAACACTTAATACACTTAATAAGGTAATGGGAAAATGTCTTCCTGTCGGATGTTGGCTTGCGAGTCGTGGGTATTTTATCTAGTATTTTTCTAAATCTGGGCGAATCAATAGTCGACAGGGGAAGCATGTCTTCTACAATGAACCATGCAACCAGCCGGACTTTCTGTCACCTGCTTCTGCGCTCCAACACTTGAACACTCCTTTGCTCAAGCAGCTACGTCACTCAAATCGATCGCTATGGCAACGTGCCGAGGCAAGAAGGCGCTGCAGACACACAGGCAGCACGCATGCACGAACCACAACAGATCAGAACTTTACACGCAGGCAAACACGGCTTGGATAACGCAGGAAAGCGCATTATTATAGGCTAGTAAAGTAGTGTAGTTACCGATATTTTAAATGTAATGCGTTACTTTACTTCGTTACCCAAAAAAGTAATATTGTTACTGTAACGCGTTACCCCCAACACTGATAGCATATAACCGCGTTGTCTGATTACAGTTTAATTCATTTTTCACAATTTTCCAGCTCTCGTTTTGAAGAATAATCACTGTGCCATTCGTTTGAATTGGAATCGCGACAGCCTGTTCTTTCAACATAAAGTGTACATATTTGTAATTTGAAATTCGCCCCAGCCTTCATACCACAGATACTATAGGGTCTATAGCATATAACCGTGTTTTCTGATTACAGTTTAATGTAACAGTAAGCTGACAAAATCACTAATTAACACCGCAACTGCAAATTGACCACACAGAGATAACCATGGCAACCGGTCAAACTAATTTTTTTTTGCCATCATTCTGGGCACGCATCCGCTATGTTGATAAACAAATAATCCCCCTATTCATATTTTATGAATATATATATTTTTTTTTTTGCAGTTTGAAAAATGATCTTTTTAAAACACACTTTCAGAACCCCAACCCTCTTGCTGTGTCAATCAAGGGGTCATGGTTATATAATAATGTGGGACTGCATGTGTGCGTTTGTGCGTGTATTATTAATGAATATCAGGAGGAAAAGGCTGGGGAAAAGGTTGATGAGGCCAAAGAAGTGAAGCTCTACGGTCAGATTCCTCCTGTAGAGAAGATGGACGCCTCCCTGTCCACGCTGATCAACTGCGAGTGAGTTCTGGTCTCAGCCTCTTCAACTACATGTAGAAATATGTGACACACATTGTACGAACACATGTTACACAGGTCCATGTGATATACAAAGTAACGACAGTATTGGTGACTCTTCTGTCGGGTAGGAAGGTTAAGGTTAGTTCTATCGGTTAGGTTTTAATGAACATAACAAGTTTTAATACATCCCATAATACCAGCCATGCAATCACTCAACCATAATACCAGCCATGCAGTCACTCAACCCATAAACCCCATAATACCAGCCATGCAGTCACTCAACCCATAAACCCCATAATACCCCATATTTCATGGAGTTAATTTTATGATATTGTTCTTCCTTACATATTTCTTTCATATAATGCCTTGTTTTTTCTTTAGTGTGGTTATTCTGCTATGTAGAAGACAGCTGCATCAGTCAAAAGAAATGTAATTCCCCAGATAACCATGCATCTGATATGTGACGTGACAAAGAATATATAGATGATAATAATGCAACTATTATTATTTATATCTACACAGGAAACTTTCCTTGTCAACAAACTGCATTGAGAAAATAGCAAACCTCAATGGCTTGAGTAAGTTCTTAGAGACTGCACACACATCCATACAAACACATTTTAGATAAAGGAACTAATCAAGAACTGACACATATAAATACTGTTAAAAAATAGTCCCCCAGACAGCCATGAATGCACACACAGACACACACATCAAGTACATTCATATTCCATGCAAAAAGGGTTAAGAATCTTTGTTTCCTTGTAGAAAACTTGAGGATACTATCGCTAGGAAGAAACAACATAAAGAATCTTAACGGACTCGTGAGTTCACAATAATCCCTACCTACACAATAAGGGTTTACCTCTTCTCACATACATGCTGCAGAGACACATGTACAAAGATACATCTGTGTGTGTGTGTGTGTGTGTGCGTGTGTGTGTGTGTGTGTGTGTGTGTGTGTGTGTGTAGGAGGCAGTAGGGGACACATTAGAAGAGTTGTGGATCTCTTACAACCTGATTGAGAAACTGAGAGGAATCCATGTCATGAGGAAACTCAAGGTCCTCTACATGTCCAACAACCTGGTGAAGGAGTGGGGTGAGTTCCCATGTTGTTACATTAACTATTATATTGAAAATACAAATGTTTTTATTGGATATGTTGTTGGATATGACATATGTGTGTGAGTTGCATTTTATTTTTAAAGTAACCAAACAGTTGAGGGTTAAATTTGATCACATATTCAGAAACAGTACGGCTGTTTCCACATTCTGAACGCTTTGGTCCATTCAAACATCATCTAATATGTCGTATTCATTCGAAGCTAACAAGCTAACCCTTCATTCTACAGGGGAGTTTGTGAAGCTAGCAGACCTGCCGTGCCTGGTGGACCTGGTTTTTGTGGGAAACCCCCTGGAGGAGAAGTATTCAGCCGAAGGGACGTGGATGGACGAGGCCTCAAAGAGGCTCCTTAGGCTGAAGAAACTTGACGGTACTGACTTCCGACTGCTTGCTGGATTTTCCTTCAGCTGAAAATATTCGATAGCCACCCGTCAACATGGATTTTAATGAAGAATGTTGTGTTGACCAAATAATACTAGTAGGCTCGCTGGAACAACTGTTCAGAGTAATGAGTGCGCATTCCTCTGCTCTTTACAGTTGAATTCTGCCATTGAATTTTAAGCACTGAATATTTATGCATTGAAATAACGTATCTGAATTTTTTGTTTTTAACTCTAACTTGTTGTTTTAACTTGTTTTAAAATTTTCAACAAATAATTGTCTCAGATATTTTTCAATGTTCCAAATTCAAAATCTAATATTCAACGGAAAAAAAAATCTATATGCAAAATTCAAATGCAAAATTCAATCTATAAAATTCAACTGAAATATTTTCAACGTCCCAAAATTCAACATGCCAAATTTAGCTGCAAAATTCAATGCATGAAATTCAGTGTTAACATCCGGGGACCTAAGTAAGAGCAATTAATCCTAGATTCTAGATTGCGGCCAAGCAAGGAGAGAGAGCGGGAATAAGCGCGTCACTCATTGGATACCCGTCCAACTCTGATGCAGGAAGGCATGTGTGCTAGGCAGGCTTTAGCCAAGTCCAACAGCAATGGCTGTTACAGGAAATTCCGCTGTTGCACATTTTCGGCAACATGCACATTTTCGGCACGAGTTTGAAGCGTAAACAGGAATGAAGTCGTTGTGCACGTGCAGAAACATGCACAAGCTTAAAACGTAACATTTGTATCATCATCGATCATTTGGAATGGGTGCATTAGTTTTGTGACACCGGGCACACCTAGTACACCTGAAAAACGGTTGATATGCCTCTGTGGTGGCATAATGATAGCGCAGTGAGCGTGTGTCTTGATACAGGTATGATGATGATTCAGTTGCCACTCAGTGCACAACACTGGCGGCTCTGCGCTTTCGTTGCACAGTGCACATTGCACGGCTTCAGATCGCCCAAGCGTCACACCAAATGTGGGCCAAGGGACCTCGGATGGCCCCGAATTTGTGGCCTAATAAATTGGGCTCTTAACCCACTACAATTACCCTTAAGCTGCATGCAAATCCACTCAAGTCTAAACGGTGTGCATTATAACAAAAACATAAATAAAACATAGGATCCCCCTCACCTTGTTATTAAATGTTTTTAATAAATACATTTGATTTGATTTCATTAGCATTTTCCAGACCCATACTGTAGTGGCAAAAAAACGTGGTCAGGTTTTTCTATAACCCCAAGTTTAAATTTTCCTATCATTTTGCCACACGGAGAAAGCAGGCATTGCTTGACACCCAGTTTGTGTCCAAAAAAGAGTGAGAGTTTGACTGTCCAAGGCCGTCATTTGGCCGTCATTTATTGTAAATAAAATATAAACCAATTAAGGATGCAAAGCAAGTATCTTTATCAAGGTGTTCACAGTTCACAAACAGAACGATCAATAACTGTATCTGCTTGCCCGCGTTCTCCCAGTCATAAGCTTCCGTCACCAATTTAAAGGGTGCACCATCACCACCTGTAGCAGGTGCGTACTCACCACAGGTTGGAAAGAAGGAGAAATAGAAAGAGTCGTTCAAAACTAAGCCCCAACCACAGCGAGTTCTGCCAGCATCCAATGCGGAAGTGATAAACATTGCAGTAGCACCTGGTGGCCACTACGAGGCGGTACCAAAAGGGAGCAATTCTTCATTGACTCATGTTAAACAGGCCGTTTTCACCGTCTTATTAAACCTATTTACAGCCTGGTCCAAAAAAACATTCTAGTCAGTATGTTTAGTTCAAATCTCCATGAAAACACTGAGGGGGTTGAATTTTTTTTTAGCAGGCTAGTTTTTATTTTATTGGAGGTTAAAATCTATGAATAATTAGGGGCGCGGCCTCTTGAGTGACAGCTAGCCGCTGACCCTCACCTCGCCTCGGAGGCTAGTTTCAGGATTAGCATGCTATCTCCGTCATCTTGACCTCGACTGCGTTCATTCCTTTTGTTCATTCCGGTGCCAAGATGCCTTGCTCTGCGGTCAACTGTACCAATCAATCGTTTAAAAACTAATGAGCTACGAGCTAATTCGGTGTACGTCCCCTAGATGGGCGTGTCTCCCTCCCCCCGACGTCACATCAATGCCCTTTTTATTGTTAGAGGAAATGAGGCGGAGTCAAACTATGACAAGACGGCGACGCTTGTAAGCCAAGAGAATCGGATGCAGTTGGAATAACTGGGGTCTGCCCTGATGCTATATCCATTTTATATACTATCTATGTTCAAAACATAAAAACTTAAATGCAGCTCCTACACATACAATGGATAAGGCGTTTAGTACGGCCCACCACCGTTGCCTCTTTCCCCATAAAATGAAACAGTCAGTGTTTAATTACGTTAATTTACCTTTGAGCATTTCCTATTATAGGCTACTGTGTAAAATTCTGTTTAGAATTAACGTTTGTATTAAGAAAGAAAGACCCATCATCACAGCCGTTGCCGTTGGACATGGCTAAAACCTGCTCTGCACATGCCTTCCCGCATCAGAGTCGGGTATCCAATGATGGATGCGCTTATTCCTGCTCGCTCTCCTTGCTTGACAACGATCTAGCATCTAAGATCGATTGCTCCTTACTTGGGTCCCCGGTTGTTAACACTGAATTTCATAAATTGAATTTTGTGGCTGAATTTGGCATGTTGAATTTCGGGACGTTGAAAATATTTAAGTTGAATTTTATACATTGAATTTTGCATCTGAATTTTGCATATTGAATTTTTTAACGTTGAAGCTTAGATTTTGAATTTGTGATTATTGAAAAATAAAGGTGAAAATGATTTGTTGAAAATTGAAAGAGTTAATTTCAGAGGCAAAAAAAATCAGACGTTATTTCAATGCCTAAATATTCATTGCTTAAAATGCAATATATATATATACATTTTTTATCTGATGAGACAGATATACTTCCATAGTAGTGGTTCATCTTTAAGATGCAGCATAACTGATAATATCTTCCTGTTCCTCTCTTCATAAGGAACCCCAGTCATAAAAGCAGAAGACGACGAGGGAGAAGGAGAAAGTAATGCAGCTGAAAAATAAAATATGCAGCTGTTAAACTAACATTCCTCTTGTTCTCCCTCTCTCTTTTTTACCTTTTTTTAAACTGTTTTAAAACATACACCAATGAGCTGTGATCCAGATAAATGCAGGCACTGAACTGATTGCTTATTCTGAATTAATAAAGTCCATTGGTTTTATCTGAAGCGTACACACACTGTGCTGTTCTGCATGTTTTGAAGCACAACTGGTTTTAGGTGTATTCACTATTGAATGTGGTGGTATGGCACACGCTCCAAGCTATAGTCCCATGACTGAATGCAACAAATGTCCTCCAACATTACTGTGAACTCAACATATGTGAAGCCCAGTGTACCGTAATCCTAGCAGATATACTCCACTTGGAGTTTCTGAGCCATGTGGCCCTTCCGCCTTAACTCATACCGTTAAAAAATAAATTTGACATCATAAAACACAAGTTGTTTACGGCTTCCGTTGATAAATGCAAAAATCCAAATGAAATCGTTCTGAAATGATAAAATTGTTCTGGCTGAATTTCTGTCTTTGATATTGAGAAAAGTTAGAAATTACATGTTATAACAATGTTTTTCTGTAAATACACCTGTCTTATACGCTTTCAGAGTATGTTTATGGGCACAATATATTCCATTTAAGGGCTAATTCAACCTGTTCTTCTGTATCCATACCCTTTATCTGAGACTTTTTATAATGAACATCATAAAAAGTTGCACTTCTCTATGCGTCATTTATTAGTGTCATGATAAGTCAATGTATATATGATGACTTAATGGTTCTAAACAACAAAAATGAAATAAATGATATCAAGCTAATGTGTGTTGTTCATTTGTTTTCAGATGCAAATGATAACTAAGAAAATGCAATTTCTTGCAGAAAATGCGAAAATGAGAGTTGTAGTGCAAAGTGAGGTTGAAAATATATTTTAGTAAAGCCCCATAGTTTAAGATGTTAAGAAATGTTAAATAGCTTAAATCAAGAGAAGGCAAGTGAGTCTAAATTGAGTAAACAATATCAGCATGCACACCATTTAAAAAGTGTAAATTGGTTGGAAACAAATAAAGTGTAGAGTTAAACAAATAGCTAATGTGTTCAAGTTTGAATACATTTGAGATAAAATATAGAATAGCAGAGAGCGAGAGAGAGAAACTTGGAAAAGTATGTTATTGACCTTATTCCTTCACATCTAGTTGATTGAAATAAGCTCATAAAATGATGAGGATTATATCATTGGACTCCTTGGAGTCTCAACTTTAACGTGACACCCGTTGTGTAGATAGCATGTTGTGAAAAATATATTTTTCCACGTTTATGGTTCTGCGTCGGGTTTTAGTAAGCAGACCAATCACAGCCCTGGCTGCTGTGTCGCCTCGACGGAAGGTTACGATTTTTGGGAGGCGCACGTCCGGCACTTGCGGTGGACTCAAGGAGGTCCGGCAAGGACGTAACGGGGCGGTAACCCCCTTGCGTTACGTGAACGTTGAACCATTAAGAGCCCTTAAAGGGCTGATTATGGTCCCACGTTCCCGCAACGCAATGACCACGCAAACGCTTCGACACAGTCGTGAACGTTAATGGTTCTGCGTCGGGTTTTAGTAAGCGGACCAATCACAGCCCTTGCTGCTGAGTCGCCTCGATGGAAGGTTACGATTGCATGGTTAGTTGTTGCATGGTTAGTTGATGATTAATTAACACAAATGTAATCTCCAGTTCAGTCCTCACATAAGTGTCCAGCAGAGGGATTTCATACCTCCACTGGTCAAATGTGACACCTTTTGTGCCTACACACCTGCGGCCTATCAACTTATTAAACGAACAGTATTTATGCCCTGGTTTCCAATCCACTCATCGTCAGAACTTTGTCTACTCTAACTAAGTTCAATTTGTTCCTGCCCGAGTGTTTCAATGTGTTCCCGAGGAAATATAATTGACGTTGAGGGGCGCTAGAGCGCATGTGATGGAATAGTTTTTGTTTTTTTGAGCTCCTCTCTGATAAATCGAGTTTTACAGGAAAAAAGACTATTTATTGTTCAATTCCCACTTTAAGTGCTGCTTCGTACTTTTCTAAAAAAAATGACCCGTAAAAAGCCGAAAACTGACGGTGAAAACCCAGCTTCTCCACCGGTCAAAGAGGGCGCTAGCGGCGGGGCATCAGAGCTAACCATGCTAATGGCGGACGGTACCCCTGACTTGGCCGTCATTCTCAAAGCCATAAGCGACATGAGCAAGAAGATGGACGATGGATTTCAAGCCCTGGAGGCGTCTCTTCAAATTCTCTTCAAGATACCCGGCTAACTTTCCTAGAGCGAAAGGGTTACGGCTAGAGAATGCTAACAAGTTTCTCCAGCACAAAGTAATTGATCTCGAGGTGCGCTCTAGACACCAAAACATAAAAGTGGTCGGGCTACCAGAAAAAGTTGAAGGTGGTGATTAATTGGGGGCGGAAAACTTCCCGAAGCCAATAGAGGTTGACCGAGCACATAGAGTGGGAGCGCAACCGGCTAATGACCCCGCACGCCCCAGAGTCATGATAGCCATGATCCACAGCTACCGGCCGAAAGAACAGATAATGCGGCTGTCACAACAAAAATACCCGCTGAGCTACAATGGGAAGCGGATTCATATCTTTCCAGACCTCCCGGCGGAGATAATGAAGCGACGCCAGCTCTTCGAGGACGCGAGGAAGAAGCTAAGAGATGCAGGCCTGCGGACCGGATTCATCTATCCCGCTCGGCTCCGTGTTACCCAGGGCACCAACACATCGATATTCACTACCCCGGAGGAGGCCAGGAGATTTGCCGATAACATGCCGGGCAGGCCGGTGTCACCAGTGAGCTAAAGTCTGCTAGCTGGCTAATATCGGCTAGCGGGCTGACTTTGGCTAGTGGGTCTTCGGACCAACTTTCACAGCCAACCTCGACTTGGAGCCATGGTCACTTTATTGTGGAGTAAGCTTAAAGCCAGAGGACAGTATCTTTTGCCCAGCTGCACAGACCTTTTTCGTGTTTATCTATGTTCATCCCGCCGACACTGAGGACGGTGTGTGTCGGCTAACGTGAGCCCGGGCCATGCACGAACTAAAGCTGAGCCACGGACACATATTTACTTACAGGTTCAACACTGGGGTATAGATTTATTTTTGATAATTTTGTTGGTGTTAAATGTGCCTTAATATGTTCCGGGTGCAGGTTGGTTGTACAAGATGGGTTCCTGTTCGCTTTTCAAAGGGAAACGTTACTATGTTTGACACTTTTATTTGTACATTGGGGGGGGGGGGGGGGGGGGGGGGGGGGGTAGCTATGTTTTTAGTTAGCTATCGGTTTTACAGCGTAGCATTTAGCTGGCCTTTAGGCTGAATAGGCTAGATGGCTGGAGTAACCCTCGTTTACATCATGTTAGGGTATTTTTCCTCACTTTGTTTGGGAAAGTGGGGAGGGTGGGAGGCCATGTTTGAGGGCTGTATGTGTTTTTGTACTAGTGGTCTAACTGTCTCTTTGTTTGAGGCAAATCATTGTGTCACTGCGTGTGTATTACTGTTTATAACCTTGTATGGTGCCTGGGGGTGATGATACACGCGGGGATGTTACCATGGTGAGCTGGAACGTGCGAGGCATGGGACATCCAATTAAACGCTCTTAAGTGTTTTCACATCTGAAATCCCTATCTGCCGATATTGTGTTCCTCCAGGAAACTCACATTAGGCCATCAGAGCGGAACCGGCTGCGCTGCAGATGGGCAGACCAGATCTTTCAATCCACATTTTCAAGCATAGCCCGCGGTGTGGCAATTATTATTAAGAAAACCATAGATTTCAAACATGTCTCTACAGTAAGTGACCCGAATGGTCGTTTTCTTATAGTAACTGGGTACCTTTACTCTGTTCATGCAACACTTCATAACATTTATGGTCCGAATATTGATGACACTGCCTTTTTCCGCAAAACCTTTGATATGCTGCCCGACCTTTCGGGCACAAATGTGATTGCGGCGGAGGACCACAATGTAATCCTTGATGGCATTTGGACAGGTCATCAAAAAAATGTAGTTCTGAAAAACTTGATTTCAACTACTAATTTAGTTGACATTTGGAGAATACAGCGCCCCACAGACAGAGACTATTCCTTTTTTTCGAAAATGCCCAATTCGTATTCTCGTATTGATTATTTTTTATTAGACTCGAAACTCATACCCAATGTAATAGACACTAAATATCACATCATCCTGATCGCGGATCATGCCCCAGCAGCTATTATTCTTGACTTTAAGAGATCCAAGCAGCAAGCTTATTGGCGGCTACGCCCTTGACTGCTCAACGACGGAAGCTTTTGTAAATACATGTCGGGAAAAATCACTGAATATTTAGAGACCAATGATATCTCGGATGTCTCTGACTTCCGAAAAGTTTCCCTGTGGGAAACTTTTAAAGTGGTCATGAGAGGTTATATAATTTCATATGAAGGGTCTTTAAAGAAATCTAGAGAAAGACGTTTAAAGGATATTGACTTGGAGCTCTCTTCACTGGAGACATTATACAGTAACACAAATAACCCCCAAATACTTAGTATAATTTCTTAGTCTTAAATACGAGTATAACACCATTTTAACGAGTCGAGTCAGTGATCAGCTTCTCAGACTTAAACAACAATATTTTGAATTAGGGGACAAACTCCATACTTTGCTAGCCCACCTGCTCAGAGGTCAACAAGCCAGCAGATCCATATGTACAATAAAATCTAGCCGAGGTGTGGCTTTAACTGACAGCGCCTACCGTGAGGCCTTAAACTCTGAACTGTCCCCTGCAGAAATCACGGACGCTATTAGATCGCTGCATAACGGCAAGAGCCCTGGGCCAGATGGCTTCGTAGTCGAATTTTATAAGAAGTTTGCGGACCAAGTAACCCCGATCCTGCATAGAATGTTCTCCCACTCAACCGAAGCGAAAAGGCTCCCACAAACACTGTATAATGCAAACATTTCTCTCTTGTTGAAACAATACAGGGAGGAAACTAACCTGTCCTCATATCGACCAATTTTTATGCTTAATTTGGATTTCCTGGAATTCCGTCCCTAACCTACTCCAGCTAATTAATTCTTTTGGCGAAGTCTCGGGGTACACCATAAACTGGCAAAAAAGTGTACTCTTGTCGTTGACAGCAGATCTGGGCCAAATGTTCCTAGCCAATACGCAGTTTCAAACAAATTTGGTCAGTATAAAGCATATAAGGCATTAAATTATATAAAAATACAAAGACTCTTTTCAAGATAAATTTCATGGAAAGGTTGAACAAACTAAAGGAGAACGTAGAGTAATGGAGAATGTTACCGATCTCCCTTATTGGCCATGTGAACGCAGTAAAGATGGTCTCCCTGCCGAGATTTCTGTATGTATTTCGGAACGTTCCAATTTATATTCCTAAATCCTACTTTAAGTAAATTGATTCAATTATAATGCCTTTCATTTGGGGATATAAAGCACATAGGATATTGAAGGCCCATCTTAAGAAACCCAGTGAGCATGGCGGACTGGGGTTACCGTGTTTCTTACATTACTACTGGGCTGCCAGTGCTAGAGTGATGGTGTACTGGCAATTTGCATATGAAAAAGACGTTAGATCCTATCTGCCCCCCTGTTTGGCCATTAAAAAAAGCTTGGCCTCAAAAACTTCTCTTACTGCGCTCCTTTTCTCTTCTCCCAGACCGCTTGCCTCCTTCAGAGGAGACCACTTTATCCTGTCCAACGGTCAGAGAATTTGGAACCAAATTAGGAAGGCCTGTGAGCTACCGAGCACGTCCATACATGCTCCAATCTGGCATAATCATGCCTTCCCCCCATCTTCACAGATTCAGCATTCAGAGATTGGAGTCGGAAGGGAATATTAACAGTAGAAGACCTTTATATAAATGGTCACTGTGCTTCATTTGAGCAGCTAGTATCAAAGTTTTCACTTTCGAAAGCTCAATTCTTCAGGTATCTACAGCTGAGAAATTATGTCAGACAAAATATACCATCCTTTGAGTCCTTGCCCGCAGATGATTCGTTGTCCAAAATTTTGCTGGGCTCACCAGAAGCTAAAAACCTGATTTCATCTTTTGTAGGAATATTTTTAAACCAGCAGGACAAATCGACTTTAAAAATAAAGCAGACCTGGGAAAAAGACTTAAACATTGGAATTTCTGACGATGTCTGGGAGGGAGCGCTAAAAAGCATAAAATCCTGCTATATAAACTCGAGGCTTCAGCTAATTCAATTTAAGGTCACAATTAGATTGCGCTATTCTAAGGTTAAACTGCATAACATTTTCCCAAATATCTCGCCTTTATGTAACAGATGTAAGATCGCAGAGGGTACACTTGCTCACCACTTTTGGGACTGTCCAAATCTTTACAACTTTTGGTGTCTGGCATTCCAATGGTATTCTACTGTTCAAAATGTTTCATTAACTCCTGATCCTGAAACCGCTCTCTTCGGATATTCCACAACCTTGGAAGAGCTGGACCATAATGCTCGCACAATCCTGGTTCATGGTGTGGTAATTGCTAACAGGTGTATTCTGAAATTGTGGAAATCAGATTCAGCCCCTCAGTTGGACACCTGGTTAAAGGGGAACTATGCAACTTTGGCCACTTCGCTGTTTTCTTGCTTTGCGCTCGCATTGAGCTCCCCCTACAGCTTCGGAGGAGATATTTTACAACACTGTCCTAACAACTCGTTGACGACCCTTCCCCATCCACTTCTACACTAGCCATGTGCATGTGTTTTCAAAGAAGCTGTTCATAAAGAGTAGACAAGGTTATACATTTTGAAAGGGTGTATGTGTTACAATAAACCCATCCTTTTTTATAGTTGACGGGGAGATGTTATATCCTAGATTAGAATTGTTTTATCTTTGGTTGTTGAACAGAACGATCAGTGTAAGAGTGTTGGCCAAAATAATACATAACGATAGCATGAACAATTTGCGCAGCAATCGTACATTTATGTATCTGCTCAAGTACGTCACTTGTGTACGGAATTACAGGGAAATGGAAGCGAAACGTCAAAAAAAGCCGAAAAAACCCAACCTGCCACACCACAGTGCTGTTCCCCACCACAGTGTCCGGCTCCGGGGCTGCAGATGGATGCTATTGATTGCTGTGTCTCTTCGGCCTGCCTCCGCTTGCAGACGAGCCAGACATCACATGCTGTCTGCTCGCCAGCGTGGTTTTCCATCACAACCACGGTGTGAAGGCGCCCTCCCTTCAGCCTAGTGGTTGTAAGGCGGCGTAGTAAAGCCCAGGTTTGTGTGCCTCCATGTGGCGTCCCTGTGTGCTTCCTGAGCGGGTTGGGGACTCACGGCACGTTACCACATGTGCGGCCTCGTTTACTAGTGCCCTAGACCTCGACATTTTCCCCTTTTCTCCCTACAGTCAGTTCGCTGTAAGGAGAAGGCGGAGTTGCTAGTGACACGTTCCTCTATAGCTCGGTCTCTTTGGCCTGCCTCCGCTTGCAGATGACATTTACATTTAGGGCATTTAGCAGATGCTTTTATCCAAAGCGACTTACAATAAGTGCATTTGTTACAATAAGTACATTTGTCATAAGAAGTGAAACAATATATCGCTGTCGGTACAGTAAAGATGTTCATAGAACCAAGTGCAAGTATTACAATCGCTAGGCTAACCCATTCCCCGTGTAAAGCAATGATAGCAGCTACTGTAGATGCTACACAATTAAGTACCTTGAACAAGTGCCAGGACGTATAACATTCAATGGTGGCTGTGCATTGGTTTCTATGCAGAGTCGAGGTGAACTCTGAACAGGTGAGTTTTGAGTCTTTTGCGGAAGCTGGTGAGCCACTCTGCGGTCCTGACTTCGGTAGGGAGCTCGTTCCACCACTGAGGTCCCAAAACAGAGAAAAGTTGTGACTTCGCTGATCGACCTTTGCTTGCTCTTAGCGATGGCGGTACCAGACGTCCAGCTGAGGTAGTTGAGCGGAGGGATCGAGCTGGGGTGTGTGGCTTTACTAATGCTTGGAGGTAGGCAGGGGCAGTTCCATCAACTGCCTTGTATGCCAGTACCATCATCTTGAATCTGATGCGAGCTACTACAGGGGGTCAGTGGAGGTCTCGGAAGAGGGGGGTCACATGGGAGAACTTTGGTAGGTTGAACACGAGGCGCGCTGCCGCATTCTGGATGCGCTGCAAGGGTTTAATCGCAGAGGCAGGGAGTCCAGCCAGGAGCGAGTTTCAGTAGTCGAGGCGGGAGATGACCAGTGATTGGACTAGAAGCTGAGCTGCTTCCCTTGTGAGGAAGGGCCGGATCCTGCGGATGTTGTAAAGTGCAAATCTGCAGGATCGGGCCACCGCAGTGATGTTTGCGGTGCAGCATAACTGATTGTCCAACACTATACCAAGGTTTTTGGCAGTTGGAGAAGGAGATACAGTGATGTTCTCAACAGTGACCAGTAAGTCCATATGTGGGCAATCTTTCCCTGGTATTAGGAGGAGCTCAGTCTTGTTGAGGTTAAGCCTCAGGTGATGGGCAGTTGTCCAGGTGCTGACTTCTGCCAGACATTCAGATATGCGTGTTGCAATCAGGGCTTTGTCAGATGAGGGAAAGGAGAGAAATAGCTGAGTGTCGTCAGCATAGCAGTGATAGAAAAAGCTGTGGGATGTAATTACAGAGCCCAGAGATCTGGTGTAGAGGGAGAACAGAAGAGGCCCCAGTACAGAGCCTTGAGGGACACCTGTATCAAGCGTGCAAGGTTTGGACAAGGAGCCATTCCATGTTACCTGATAAGTGCGATTCATCAGGTAGGATGTGAGCCAGACATCACACACGATGTGAAGGTGGGAGGGGCCAGACAGCTTTACGTGAATCTCAATTCACACGTTCACCGGAACCCTCCCCCCTATCACTCACTTTTGTGCGTTCACACGCAGGGAAGTTTTGTCCCAATTGCCATTTTATTGAGGGCTAGGGGGTAAGGGGCAGGGCTACCTACCCCTTGAAAGTTATATTTTCGATGGGCAGGCTAGCAAACGAGGGTTGTGATCTTGCTCCCGCAATACCTTGCGAGAAAACAGAAAATCAAGAAAAATCCTAGGCAAGATGGCAGGCGAAAGATGCTCAAAGGTGATCGAAAACCACAAATGTAAGTGTTTTATATTTAAATAATCCACTGATTCTTGGGAATTTGGATAAAACAGGTTTTGATTTTGAAAATAAAAAGTGAGTTAAACTACAAAATCTGAAGGTATATCATTATAGACCAAGGTCTTGACTGTTCAGCAATGTACCGGTACAACCTCCCCATTTTGTATTTTCTTCATAAAATGGGCGTTTTCCAGTTATTATTTTGTTTTTGTCTACACCGTCAGACGCAATAAAAAGCAAATATTTCTTATTTATTTGGTCTAAAATGTATTTAGAGTTTTTAAATCATTATCTGGCATTCTTAGTACACATATATGCTGTTAAATGTTGAATATTCACTTTAGTTCATTTTTTATACTGTTTCACTTGTACTCCTTTAAAAGATCTAACATCACACAACGTTTACTTTAAGTCTAAACAGAAAAAGTGATGTTGTAAGTCAACAGCAGTGAATAAACATTTGTAAGCATATTCATTTAAAACAAATACAACTCCCTCTGACGGTGGTGACTTTAGAACTGACAGTGGTGACACGAATCTGACGGCGGTGACAGTGGCCTCATTACAACATACAATTCCAAAATGTATACCACTCCAGTCAATGGCTTCTTGCTCAACAACTTTATTTAACTTTTGGTCCAAAAATAATAACCCTGAGCACTGTGATAAACATTTTTCAAGGAATATAAGGTACAATTAAGCAACATCATTAAAAGTACCCCATCCCCATATAACCAAATACCAAATCATAGTAAAAAATAAAGTCATTACCAGTAGGAATAATGTATAATGCATCACTGACATCATCTTAAACTGTCATCTAGTGCCCCCTACTCATAAAATAATAAATTATGATCTTCTGTAAACTGGACTGTAAACTGTATATTGGACGTGAAGAACAGATAACAACAACAATTGTGAGCACTGTGGCAAACATTCAATAAGAAACATATAGGTTCAATTAGCAATAGGCTATCATTAATAAAAGCACCCCTTAATAATCATCATAAGTAAAAAAATAAATCATTACCAGTAGCAATAAGATAGAATTCCGCTGACCTCATATTTAACTTACATGTAGTTACCCCCACTCATAAAATAATAGAGATTATATTCTTCTGTATACTAGACTATAAACTGTAAAATATAATTGAATAACTGAAATGTTTCAAAATACAGAAAGCATTCTATGTAAGTACCACAAAACACATCTGGCACAAAAATAATAATAATTCAAATGTGAACTCCTGTGAGTATTCCCTGACTGCTTTACATCACTCCACCACTCATTCAGCTTTATCAGGAAGTATATGGTGTATATGTTTCTCCTCTATGAAGTACATGACTTCAGCAGACAGGTTGTATATCTCCCTCGTCCTGCTTGCATGACCTGGTAATGACGGTTCCACAAGTTTGACCAGAATATGGTCAAATGGTATGAAGCACATTTCATTTCCACCTCCTTTTGGATAGAATCGTGTGTTGGGCCCATGAGGGTGAAAGAACTCCACTTCCACATCTTGATGATGAGCATCCACAGTGACTTTGCTAACCACCAGTTCTGGTCATAAATGACTGCAAGCCAATCTCCGCAATGAACTTCATCAGCAGATAGATCTGTCACAGTCCCATCAGGGCTACTCTTGGTCAGTGGTTCTTGCTCTATTGGCTCTTGCTCACTTTCCTCCCATTCCACTTCCTCCATTTCCTCCATCAACATTGCCAAAGGATCTTTCCTCTTTTGGATTGGTATAGGACCATCATCTTCAACCTGTATCCTGGGTGTGTTGGCAGTCAACTGGAATATTGTTGGGCTGAAACACTCGCACATCTGTGGCTCACTGCAGAAACAGGACAGTGATCTGCAATGGCCCTTAGAGTCGTTTCGAATCATTTTTTTGATCTGATGGAGTTTCCTTGTTGCAGGTACAGGTTTTAGTGGTTGAGAAAGGAGTGCATCATATTCTGACCAAAATGTCATGACTGTACCTCAGAACTATTCTTACATTTCCATGCATCAGAAAAGTCTACATGCACAATTATTGTGCTATCATTGCACTTCTCAATCATGCTCCTGTACTCTCTGGCCTGGTTCTGAACTGAGCACACGTGTGTTGTTGTTTCTGTCTTCAGTTTGTCTTCATATCGCTGGACAAGCTCTCCGAGCGTGCCACTGTGCGTCACAAGTCTTGTGTTCAAGTGGAGCCCATCTGCTGTTTGATCCTTAACTCGTTCCCGTTGCTGCCATTCAACATTGGTCTGGTCTTGCTGTGGTGTGGGAAGTGTATGTTTGTGGAGACACCGGGTGCAGGAGCGCAGAAGACATGCCTCGCTTGTCTGTGAACAGCAGACAAGTTCAAAACTATCCTCCAGTTTGCTGGACTTGACGACACCATTTTCTCTTAGGACTTTAAGCCTCAGCTTAGCATTTTCATCTTGGTGCTGTGACAGAGAATGGACGTAAGGCACAGAAAGATGTATAACTGAGCTTCTCTCTTGGTTCCTTCTTGGTGAACTCCTTGTGAAGGTTCAATACTGTATCATTCAGAATCATTCTCTGATGCTTTATTTTCTTGCGTGTGAGTGTGTCCTGTCTGTCAGTTGTCATTCGTGCTGAATTATGGTAGAAATCCTGAACCTTCTGAGTAATTGTTTGAATGTATGCAGGTTTTTTGTCAGTAAGCCTCGTCTGCCACAGTGCGTTATAATCAACACCAAATTACCTTGTCTGGTGAATTAGGCGATATTTTTTCAGAATCTTTCCTGACAGAGTCAAGTTCTTGTTCTTGTGGGCTGACTTGTTTTGTTTCAATTCATGAATGAGGGCGTTGTGGAACAGCCGAGTTTTCTTGACCGGGGGGTTTTTGAGTTGGCTTCCCCGCAGTAGCTGCTCTGTTTTTTTTTTGTTGATTCTTGTGTTTTTTTGTTCATAGCTTTTTCTCGCGCCCTTCACTTTTTCAGTTTATCCCTATCCTTTGTTACCTTTTCAAGTTTATTTCTTAAAGCGTTCATCTCTCTAGAGTATCTTGCTCTTGTTTTACTTCTCTCCCTTTCTCCTGCTATAGCCTGCCTACTGCGAGCGGGCTCGTGTAAGGCCTGATCCACTGGACGGTCTGGGGGAGTTTCTGGGTGATCTGAGCCCTTTCTCTTACTTCTCTTCATACTTGTTGTTTATGTTTCCAAGCCTTTCTGACTTCTCTTGTCCCTTTCATTCAAGTCATTGATGTTTTATCTTCCCTTCCTTCACCCTCTTCTTCCATCTTTGCCTTTCTGTACTGAGGTATACCTTCTTTAACTCTGCCTCATTGTGTATTTTCTCTCTCCGCTTCTTTTGATATTCTCTGTTTTTTCTCCTTCTCTCATCCACAGATAGCTGATGCCCAGCCATAACTTCCTAAAATACATAAAGTCAAAGTTGAGTGTAGTGAATTGGGGGGAATTACAGTGAATGTTAGATTTTGTTAAATGTTGTCATGCCATTTTCATGTGGCTTTAGTCATTGGAGATGCATAGCCTACAAGGGATATTGTATGATGTGCTATGTAGGTCGGTAGTAGGTGCACTACCGTATGTGCATCCCAAATGACATAAGCCAAATGAACATGGTATAAGTAAGGGATAATGGACGACACACCATTGGACTATCCAAAGTTAACGCATGTTCAAGGTTGTAATGCCACCACGACATGCAACGGAATGCATTAACTGCGTTAATTAAGGATAGTCTAATAGCGTGAAGTCTATTATCCCGCTTATTCTAGAAAGAAATATAGGGGGAATTACATAAATAAAAATACTATAGTGGTTAATGAAACATTACAGGTCATATTGGTATTTATTGTGATCAACAATTGTATTCTAGCATCCGTTGAGGACCATTTGGAGGTTTTTGTCACCACCGTCAGACTGTACGTCACCACCGATAGACAGAAAACCTGACGGTGGGGACGTCTGACGGTGGTGACGAAAACCTACTTTTTCATATGATATGCAAGAGCTCTTCACATTAGCCATCTGGTTTCCCCTCTGTTGCTAGCTACTTCAGACCTCTTCTTTAAAAGTATACATTTATGTCATAATCTAATCTAATATTTTTTAGACAAAAGAGACAGTGTTGACATGTTATGGTTGCGACAGTAGCAGTGTCCAAAAATATGAACAAGTTTAAGAGAAAATAGCAAACTTACAGGAGCTTGAGTGATCTTGACGCATCCAGTAGAGCTGAAGGTTTGAAAAGGGGGTCCTCAGGAATGACCTTGACCTTGAGGTTGCCTGAATATTATTGCTCTTTATTGTTACGTATTTTAAACACATAAAGCTACCCACACATAGCCACTAGGAAGTAGGATCGAACACATAGGCCGCAATTACCATACATAGCCACTAGGAAGTAGAATCGAACACATAGGCCGAAATTATCACACATAGCCACTAGGAAGCAGGACCCGACATTTTGAGCTGCTATAACTATTCCAGCCATAGAGGGCAGCACCTTTAGACAGGTGAGGAGGGCGAAACCAACACGTCATATAGACCACGCTTACTCAGTATTTAAGCAGGACCTGAAGCCAACGAGATCAGAAACATCCGGCAGTCCATACTAGGGAGTTAGGTAGAGAGGCCTGCTGTTTGTCGCTCACACGCGTGTCCATACAATTCCCCTCCTTTTGCTTCAGTTACCATACCGAAATACTTTAACAAATAAAGTGAGTTCAAAGCGATCCCGATTAGACTACTTTCTTCAAGAACGCAACATTATAAATATCTGACGGTGGTGACGAATATGTGGGACACATTTTGAGCAACCACAAATAATAGTAAATATTGTTCAAAACTCACTGTTTGTAGTTTTTAATACATATTACAATGTACTCTTTCATGTGGTTAAGATATTATTAAATTCAATTATTACTTTTAGTTTTTTTAATCAAGTTGAATATGATTATCCTATCTGAGGACAACTTGCAATGGGCCAGCATATGATGAAATTGATGAAATTCAAAAGCAGCTGAAAATCCAGCATCTTCTTATTTGTTCAGCTTGTAGGATCAAGAGCTTTCACAACCTTTACAACATTTCAAAGTTAGTGCAGTCAAATTATCTTGGAGTTGTTGAGTCGCAATCCCTCTCCACTCTCCCAGCGAGGCTGTTAGTGCTTCACACCGCCTCGCGGCAACCGCCCTAACAGCCTCGCTGCCCGAGGGTTCAGCGCGGCGGTGTGAAGGGCCAGGCCTTTTCAAAAGCGGCTGCTGCTGCTGCTGCTGAAAGTGTCAACACGGGGAAAGCTGAGCGGTAGGGCAAAGTCTGTGCGCGTCCACGTGGGCGGCAACCGCTTCCTGGTTTCAAGCCGCTTTTGTAAGCGCCTCCCCTCTGCCGCCCTTCCCTCATTGAAATGAATGGAGGCGGCGAGTTGCCGCGCGGCGGTGTGAAAGCAAAGGGCGGTTGCCGCGCGGCGGTGTGCAAGCACGACGCTTTCGGGATACCGGGCCCAGGGCTGTTTTTTTTCCTCACGTGACGTATCGTCCTCGTTCGTGATTGGCGGAGATAAGTGTTGCGCGTCTTGTTTCTTTTGAAACGGCTAACCCGGATATTAGCCGGGTTGTAGCTCATATCTAAATAGCGAGCTTAGTAAACTTATAGCATCTCGTTGCTAAAATTAAAGAAATCCACGGGAACCCCCCTTTGAGATACCAGAAACATGCCAACCACGCGGCGGTGAGGAGCTGTGTATCATGCGTCAGAGTAAAGGCGCTGTCAAGGTGCAGCAGGTGATCGGTGCTCTGTGCAGGATGCTGACAGCTACTGGCCTGGACTCCGTCCCCACACCTGAGGTCTTTAGAAGGGCTAAATTCAACTGTGGGCCTGAGGTGGTGAGTTAGTCACGTTTTCAGTGAGTTATTCAGACTATGTTACAGTTTGAAAGAGGTGACCCGTTCCCTTCTTGTTTTGCAGGAGGATCCGTTCTGGAAATTGCTCGCCAGTGTTCTTAAAACATGTAACATCATTTCTGTTGAAGCTTCGCTAGAGTTGCCAGAGAGTAGGTAACACTTTAAAAATAAGCTTGTTTCATTCTGGAAAGCGCTTCCCCCCGTCAGTGGTCATGCACTGAGGAGCAGTAGGCTACAGCTGTTGTGTATTCAGTTTAACAGGTCAACTGTGTATACCGCATGTATAGCTTTTTTTCCACTTCTGTTTTGGTATAAGTAAGCATTATGATCCAAAATAATTAATGGAAAATGTGTGTTAAAGCCCTTATGTACATTTCCCTCACATAACATTGATTTCTTTCTTGTGACATTATCTCCCCCTCTCCGCCGCCCTGTGAGGCGCCTCTGACTACAGGAGGCTGGTGGCCCTAGGCCTTTGGCAGAGCGGCTACCATGTGGGCTGGGTCAGGTGTGTGGGCGAGGGAGGAGCGCCAGGGGAGGGCTGTGTCCCCTGCAGCAGGGAGCTGCTCCTGGCCCTGGGCTGGCTGCTGGCGGCCGGCGCCCTGGAGACACTGCTGGCCCACAGAGCGAAGCAGCTTGACTCCACGCGGCGGGACCCCGCGGCGGTAGGCCCTACAGTCCAGGCCTAGCGTCTGTAAAGCCCTCTGTCACAGTGTGTGTCTCCAAGGGCTCTTCAGGCCCCACGTTATACCACAACCCCCTAACCCAAAACCCTCTAAATGGCAAAGAAAATCGAAATATCAAGGACTGAGTTTAGAAACCTTGAGCTGCAACACAGAAGAGGGACCCGGCCTCCAGGGATGGTTCAGAGGGCCATGGTGGGACCACCAACAGCATGGAGGAAAAAGCCTTAGGATTTCTTAATGCTAGAATTTAAACGGCATTAAGAATATATTAATGCATTACAATAACGTAATGGCCTAGAAATGTACTTATTGTAAGTCACTTTGGATAAAGGCGTCTGCTAAATGCCCTAAATGTAAATGTAATTAAACTAACCCCTTAAGTGTTGGAAGGTTTTACATTTGTACGTGATACTTAACTAGACCACATTTGACCATTTCCTGCCGTAGGTTGAAATGTATCTACTCGTTGGATTACGTAGTTATAAGTAATATTTTGTATAGGATTGCAAGATCCCTGCCTACAACATGGCAGCGGGGATACACAATGATCATTCTGGGTTCTGCACCTTTGGCTTCTGGATCTTAAATAGAGCCAAAGATTGACTTGGTCTTACATATTTAGCATAGCAATATCAGAAACACATTATTGTGGTGTTATGTGTTAGAATAATTTAAATGATAGATACACAGGACTACATGTTTTTATTGTAATGCTGTCAGCACAGTTGATGGCATTACATGTAATAACTTTAATGCTGTCAACACACTCGATGGCATTACATGTTATAACTTTAATGCTGTCAACACAAGCAATGGCCTTACATTTCATCAAGGAACACCATTTTTCAGATTGATTGATTTTGATTGACTTTTCTTGATACTAGACTAAACATTGTGTTTCTCTTTTCCCTCAGATGGCTCCTCCCACCTTGGGGGAGGCCCAGATGAACCGCCCCTCTCTCAGGAAGCTTCAGTGGCTGTTTGGCTCTTTGAGGTCCCAGAGGCGGAGCCTTCTATCAATGCAGGAAGAGCGGAGCAAGCTCGTGAACATGGTGAGGAACTATATGCAAGCACACACGCACACACATCTATTGAACACAGTGAGGAACCACGCACACATATCACACATCTATTGAACATAGTGAGGAACCAAACACACATCTATTGAACACAGTGAGGAACCACACGCACACATCACACATCTATTGAACATAGTGAGGAACCAAACACACATCTATTGAACACAGTGAGGAACCACGCACACATATCACACATCTATTGAACATAGTGAGGAACCAAACACACATCTATTGAACACAGTGAGGAACCACGCACACATATCACACATCTATTGAACATAGTGAGGAACCAAGCACACATATCACACATCTATTGAACACAGTGAGGAACCACGCACACATCACACATCTATTGAACATAGTGAGGAACCAAACACACATCTATTGAACACAGTGAGGAACCACGCACACATATCACACATCTATTGAACATAGTGAGGAACCACGCACACATATCACACATCTATTGAACACAGTGAGGAACCAAACACACATCTATTGAACACAGTGAGGAACCACGCACACATATCACACATCTATTGAACATAGTGAGGAACCAAACACATCTATTGAACACAGTGAGGAACCACGCACACATCACACATCCATTGAACATAGTGAGGAACCAAACACACATCTATTGAACACAGTGAGGAACCACGCACACATATCACACATCTATTGAACATAGTGAGGAACCACGCACACATATCACACATCTATTGAACATAGTGAGGAACCAAACACATCTATTGAACACAGTGAGGAACCACGCACACATCACACATCTATTGAGCATAGTGAGGAACCAAACACATCTATTGAACACAGTGAGGAACCACACGCACACATCACACATCTATCTTCAGACAAAAACCCAGTCTTGCCTTTAACCAAAGAGCTAGCGGTTGGTAGCTAGAGGTTGTTTAATGGTCCCTGGCCAATGGTGTGTAAACTAAATGTGTTAGCGGTATCATTCCTTCTAACCAAGGTGTCTTTTCACGACTCAGGCCCTGTCGGTCGGCCTTTCCTCTTCATCCTCCTCAACGTCAACCTTCCTCTTTGACACTAACTCTGCACTGCAGGAGGTAAATGTGTGTTGGTTTTTATTTTTGTCGAGTCAATACACTCAAAGCTGCATCGTCCAAATCCAATCTAATCTATTCCAAAATAAGTCTTTCTCTGAGCAGACTGTATTCAGTTAGTAGTCGAGCTATTAAGGGTTATTAATAGTGTGTTGATTGCACAGTTAAGCTATACTAACATAGTTAATGCAGAAGTTCAACTTTTCATTGGATATTGTTCCATGCATATGGTAACTTATCATGTTTATTGTCACTATTCTCTACACAACAAAGCATTGTTTAAGGACAAATCCGGTGTTAAATGGATCTGGGATATGTTTAGTATGATAACGAGTTGGGATGTTTGTTTGGGAGCAAAAAGGCGCATGTATACGCATTCTTAAGTTGGCTGTTTTTAGCCGATTCTACCAAAGCGCTATAAACTTGGAACGATTGGGGCATGTGTTATGGTAAAAACATAATCGTTATTTCAAACCACTTACAAGGCTAGAAGTAGCCCGAGACTTCTTTGGTAGTATAATAAGGGTCTTAACATACAAAAAGAGGCATTGATAACTTTAAGTGTAAGTGTACAGATTGTTTATTAAAAAGACATTTTATACACACAATACCATCAGTAGTTCACCCGTCGACGCCATCTTGTTTTTAAGTCTCGATAAGTAGATTGACGAACACAGAGATTGTGCCATCCGTCAGCAACATGCAAGCTCTCACAATAACCTTGTGTGTGTGTCACTCAGGAGTGTGTCCGTATGCAGGGCCTGAGCCATCTCCTGAAGTCATACACTGACTGGAAAAACACAGAGAAGCTGTTCTGGGTGTGGATGGTGAGATCAAACACTGTCTACAGCTCAATGTGTGCAGAAGGCAGAGTATAACGGAGTATGAAATACATGGAGTAAGCCATACAATGACAAGGTAGCGACTCAAATTCGTTGGGTTACATCCTGTAGAGTGCACTTTATCCAAGAACTTTTTTTTATATACAATTCAATAAAATAATACAATAGCCTAAAATAACACGAAGCTACTACATATAGTGTCTCACAACTGCTATTACGCGTATTAATAAACGTATAAATATACGTACTCATAAACCTTACTGTGTTTACAACGTGATCAAGCCATTCTACCATTAAAATGTCATCTGAAGCAATATGATGTATTATTTACCTGATGACACCAAGGTGTAACTATCAGCACGCACACACACACACACACACACACACACACACACACACACACACACACACACACACACACACACACACACACACACACACACACAACATTACTGCATATTGTCCGAGCCGAATTGCAAATTCCATCCACACGTACCTCCCTCCTAGATGCATTATCTGAGTTCCCATCGTGTTTCACTTTGGATTAATAATGATTGAACCTACATGAGGTCATTGACAGCGAGTGTTGTCTTTTGCAGCAGTGATGTCGAACCGTTGGCCTCCAGGTCGTAGCTCTGTCTCTGTGTGTTAGGACAGTGTGGTGGAGAGCCACGCGGCAGACCAGAGGGCCGCATGTCCGGTGGATTCAGACGCTAAAGCCTCAGCCAATAGGAGCAGAGCTGTCTGTCCCCATGGAGACTGGGGCCTTGAGGGCCTCAACGACATGCTGTTGGGACTTCCGACAGTGCAGAGAAAGGTATACAGAGGCAGACAGACACACAGCTGGTATGGGACATACTGAATGACTGCAGAACCAAACCATCACTAAGATTTTACAGTAACGGAAACATTCATTACCATTAGTGAATTCAATAACAAGCTTTAACTGATTGTTATTGAACAGTTTATTGATGTGTTTATGCATTATTTTACTCCCTAACTCTTAACTCCAACCCTAACGCTATATAATAGTGGTTGTAACTTCTAACTGCATTAACTGATGGTAATGAATGTAACCTTAATATAACGTATTGACAGCCAGGAGAGGAGAAGGAGCCAGGAGGACGTAGACGGGGAATGGAGAGAGATTACAAAGCACCCCTGTCCCCCTGCCTCTCTCCTTCAGCACAGGGGTACAGGCTCAGGCTCCAGGGGGAGGCTTGTGACCCAGGGGCCCTGAGAGCCCCTGATAGACGCCGGCTGCTTACGCTGACAGAGTCCTCCTTACTGGAGACGAGGGAGAGATGCCAACGAGCCAATAGGATGCAGTTCCAGGAGATGATTGGCAGGCTAGAGCATATGGTGTTGATACCACCTTAAGTGATTTTAAGTCTACTGAATAAACAAAAACATACTGTGTGTGTGTGACACTTATTGGCTCTTATATTCATGACAATCATCTTTTAAATCCACTCAAATCGATTATCATTCAATCATTTTAATAATTGGTACAAAGAAACACCGTTATAATACAGCAATACAGAAAAAATCTGAAAGGACAGGAAGTGATTTCTAAACAAAATGTTTAATTCACAATCTGCAGGTGTAATTAATATAGATTTGCCCTGAGTTGGATTACACGTGTTGTGTGGTAATGGTTCCATTCCTTAATGAGATATCTTTCATGTGTCTCCTGGTGCACTGTGCAGTGTCATGTAAAATATTTATTTTATGGGCCTATTGGTGTTTTATACGTAACGTCATATTTATGAGGAAGATTAATGCAATGCCGGACCTTGAATTTCCTCGTGAAATTTAGATTTTAAAATCTTCCTTTGTTCTCAATGACAACAATGTCATTGATTTGGTCCAGCTGACTCCCTGACAACACTGGTAATACCAGGGTCAAACCCGCTGTGTGTCTCATCACAAAGCACTACTGGGGTCTTCTCTTCTCTAATATTGTTTGAGAAGAAGACAATTATTTGACCTAACATATTTGTAGAATAACAACAAATTCATCAGAATTGTGTAAATATATTTAATATCTGAAACTGTTTCAGAATACACACACATCAACTGACATCTTAACCTTTGGTACTATTTAAATATTTGACATACAGAATGTACACACATCAACTGACACATCTGAACCTTTGGGACTATTTAAATATTTTACATACTGAGGTCAGTTTAAAATACTTCAGGTTTATTAGTTTATTCTTGATATATACATGGCTGTTTTATTGAAAATTGTACACACATAAGCACACTGGCTTGTGATGTAAGTGAATGCTCATTTTGTGTTAACAACCAGCAGTTTCTGCATGTAGGAGTTGAGCCACTTCTGTCGCTCCATGGCTGTGAGCAGCTTACTCTTCTCTCTGAAGGCTGCGTCGTCTGCTACCACCATGTTCCTCTTACCCACGGAGCCACGGCTCCACTCAGCCGGCCAGCCTTTATCCATCCTACACACACGTTTCATGACACATACACAGATATAGGCATGCATAGTGTCGCCAATATTGATAATCCCCTAAATTAATGGTTAGTTCAACAATCAAGATTTCTACATTATTATCTATGAACTATTGAGCCTTAAATATACTCATGAGGTGTAAGACTGAAAGTAAAGTCGGATAAATCCTGTTTCTGTACACCAAAGCTCAGACATTCTCTTGTTTTGTTACTGTTTCAGATCAGGTTATTAACTGCATCAGAGACTGCAGTATGTTTAAATGTGTGCCATTACCCAATGTTGAAAGGATTTACCTGGACTCTTCACCTTCTGAAAGCTGGGACTTGGGACCAGACAGCCACACCCTACCAATTAAACGTGGCTTGCTATTGGCTGCTGCCATGAGGCCAGGTGCTGACGTCAGCTCAATTCCCCAGTTGTGAAGTGAGAAATAGGGAAGGTGGACATCATAGTCATCTTGTGTCACCTCATCTGAATTGTCTGGACCGCTAAAAACATAGAAGAATAGATGAAAGGTTGGCACATGATGTAATATCTTATATTTCAGTTTATTAAATACTATTTAGTTTGTTCAATTATCCATTTTCAGTGTAGCACTAGTGCAGGTGTGACATCAATCAGGCAAACTTGAAGAATAAAAACATTTTGAGCTTTATAATAAAAATAACTTTGTAAATCAACATCAGATTCTTCAGACCTTTGGGATTTATCAGCTAACTAAATTATCATCATTGCTGTTTGTCGGTATTCATAAGAAATGATTCCTCAAATTTGATAAATAAATTAATGGTATTTTGCAGTTTCCATATTTCTATTTTATATATGCCATTAATAATTCAAAAAAGGATAGAATCATATTTTATTCCTCTATTTAATTATGTTTCTGCATCTTGGAGAGTGTGATCATTAATATCCATCATCAGCTTCTAAAGAATATCCAATAGTATGTCATGCTCTAGGGAGCTCTTCCAATGAATGCTGTTATGACGAAGAGCGTCCTCCAACGTCCCCAACAAATAACAGCTCTTGCAGAGCTCTGCCTTCTCACTTTCTTTAAAGTGCTCCTTACCAGCCGCAGAGCTATCTAACCCTAACCCTAAACCTAACCCACTGCCGCAATGACCCCACTCTACAGAGGGCTTTCTCCATCGCTGTCTCCTCCACCTCTCTCCCCATACCCATCCGGGACCTTCAAGTCCTCCCTCAAAATCCATCTCTTCAAACTTGCCTTTAACGTTTAAACTCTTCTAATTTTTTTCATGTAATCTTCTCTTTCTTTTATTCTAAATTATATCCGTATGGCTATTTTCTAATGTTTTATCGTTATGTGATTTAATTTAATGCCGTAAAGTTTCAAAATAAATGTATTCTTATTTTTGTTCTTATTCTTCTTACCTGAGTTGTAGAAGAGGTCGAGGGAACCCCGAGGTCAGCAGAGTCGTAGCCAGGATGCAAAGCAGAAGCAAGGAAGATCGGGAAAACATGGGCAGCTGAGACATCCTTAAGGCACAGAGAACCAGAGAATTCATCAACACAAAGTAAGAAAGACAGAGGATTCAAATGGATAGCAGCGAGCCGGATGGTGTAGCCAGTAGCAAGAAGATCGCTTAGCTACTCAGAATAGTGGCAGCACAAAAAGGTTGTGCAGTTTGTAATAATGAGAAGTGGAAAGGAAGATTATAACCCTTTTAATGTGTTGCAATACGGTTGTGTAACATAACTCTTTTCCCCCCAACAATGTCCTTCACAGGATAGAGAGCTATACTCCATCCTACGAAGCTGACATACCTTAGTTTGTTCTTAAAGTCCCCTTACTATTTTATGCAAACTTATTTTTTACACTTTATTATCGTGCCTTGTCTTGATAAAAAATTACATAATGCAAACCCAAATATTATGGTTAATGTCAGAGCAGCAAAAGCATCTTTCCAAGTGAAAATCCACCGCACCACCAACAGAACCACAGCCACCTGCACTCAATTCAGAAAGGCGACCGAAAGCATGTTGCTTACCTGCTTTATCAGCTGATATATCTGCTTACCTATGGATCAGCTGGATGAATGGATCTGCTGCAGATATACGATCCTAGGAAGCTGCTTCTGAATATTAACCTTCAGAGTCCAACGTTGACCAGTTTTGTAACATAGATTCTCAGGTTATGATGAGCGCTCCGCTCAGCCTCTTTCTGTCAGTTACCTTTGGTCCGCACACCTTTATGAGCAAGTCTAACCCCCAATGCCTTTACACACACACACACACACACACACACACACACACACACACACACACACACACACACACACACACACACACACACACAGACACACAGACGTCAACAGATCAAGTGCAACGTGTACGGCTGAAGCAGCTTGTGACGTAGTAAGTGAAGCTACTAGTGGACATAGTCTGTTAGCTTGTTAGCGGCTTATTACAGAGATTTAGTTGTGCAGCGGATGTTATGTTATGATCATTAAAAGGATGACGTGTCCACACACACACACACACACACACATACACACACACACACTGACACACACACACCACACCACACACACACACACACACACACACACACACACACACACACACACACACACAGCTGACTAAACTATCCTTGGGTAGTTCCTCGATACACACAAACCTGTCTTTATTTGCGTGCTACACTGGAGCATTTTTCCTGACAATAGAAATGGTTCAAAATCCATTCATGAATGTTTGACTAACCCTTTTGCAATTATTAATATAATTATTAAGTTAATTATTTCAATCTATCTATGTAGCCTAATCATCTTATCAAACGTCCCATTTGAACAACTAATTATAACTATATTTTCAAAGACTTGCAAGCTTGTCGTCTTGACCTTAATGTAGCACATCTACATCGCGGATGTATGAACCAACACTCAATACTTTGTACAAACGCTAGAATCATGCTGGACAATCTGTGAATATAAGTGTGTCTTTCCTTTAGAATCATGCTTTCTGTCAAAAGGACCTTTGGTCTGAACTATGCAGAACTTTTAACACGGTAAGCTTTTCCGTTATTATTTTGAATAAAGGCCCGACAAATAAAGGCCTTGAACTATCTATCAACTCTCCATGATTAATGAAGATGGTTGTATTGTTACATTATCCTGATCTATACATTCCATGATGAGGGAATTACAATTTCAAGAAGAAAGGGATAATCTATTTAGTTAGGCTAACTCAGGAGAACAGATGATTTAATGCAAGTATTTATACATGTTCTCAAAGTCCTCTAAAGGGCTATGTTACTATAATTATGTTTCTGTTCTTCTGCAACCGCTTTGTTTATTCAGGTGGGTAAATATTATTGGAATTAAATGTTTTTTTTTATCATAAACCAGATGCCAAAATGGGATTATTATTTTCTAAAGGTCACACCATGTGTGACCGCGTCACTAATGGTAAGCCTACCCCATAATCAATTCCATAGCAGCAAAAGCCCCAACAGACGAGGTTAGGGGGGCGATATGTCAACCACGCTCATACCATGACCTTAGCTCGCTACTCTCAAAATGGATCTTTTTAAAAAAGCATTCTGCTTAATTTTCTTTTATAGGTTCTCCTTTTTAACCCTTTTTATTGGTAATTTTTAATTGGTGTAATGCTTTTATTCTCATAGATTTTATTTTTACTTCTCTGTAGCACTTTGAGATTCTAGTAATATAAAGTGCAATACAAATAACATTTATTATTATTATTACTCCCACTACTTACGTTCACTGTGGTTTATACTGGTGCACATAAGAAATACCTTATTAGTCAAGGGAGAGTTACTCTCATTCTTGTGGATGATCAACACTACCACATGGTAAAGTCTGAACTGTGTCTGTGTCAGACTACTTTAATTTGGAATTCTAATGGAAAACAAAGATCAATGAGTGCGGTGTTTAACCGAGAAATTTTGAATACGGTTTAGAAATAACGTGCAATACATCAACGTCCTTACCACCGTTTGGTCGGCATCAGCAGTCAGAAGCTATACAAGACAAATGAACAAGATTGCTATGAAGCTTGTTGACACCTATGTAGTAGCTTCAATTTAAACTGTAGGGCTTTCTTTAAGGTCATGTGGTGCTCTATTATTTCCAGCGATTTGATGGCGTACCAGAAGCTTGTTAGCATTTAGGAGCTGCTGTTGGACCTCGTTACCACAGTGGCTTTGCTAGGCACCCTTGAAAAAGAAGCAGTTGATCTTCACAATAGTTCCGGAACTCTCTGGATGTTAGGAGGCTAACAAGCTTTTTACAGCCACAGTCCAAGCCATGACACGGCTGTTATACCATTACTAGAAAATGCTATGTATCTTTCCTCTTATTTGTCGAACAACTTTGTATTTCCCCATTTCCTCAGTGGATATGTATACATCCTACAAACAAAAAGAAAATAGCACTCGTTTTTCTCCTGCATTTGTTCATCATTTTAGTTTGAATTCATCTTGATCTCTATTTTTTTGTTGCTTTCTCCAGGTGTGCACATCAACACACATCTGACACCACATTGAGAATGGCATCATTATCTGTGTTATGTGAACCTTATGCCATTCTGGCTTTTAGACGGATTATATTTAAATGGACTGAATGAACATGAATGGGCACGTTTTATTCTTGAAAAACGTTCCAGTTGTGCTGCAGTAGAAAGGTAGTACATAGGGCAAATGTATATTGATGCTGTAGTTTTAGTTTTTGAAATATATTTTTTAAAAAAGTAGTTTAAACAACATAGGGAAAACATAACAATTTATTTACATAAACATAGTGAAGGATTGATTATGGAGTTGCCAGCTTGTAATGTTTCTACTTTTCTTAATTTTATAAACATGTTACGATAAAATGATTGAACTTTAGATTTTTTTTTTTTTTTATCTCTCCAAATGTTCTTGTTGCAACAAGTCTCTCGCAACTGTTTTACATTTAAGAACAGAGCATTATAGATGATAATGTAATATTACTGTACATATTGTGTGTATATTTTCAATTTTTATGCTATGGCATTTGCTTGGAGATCTTTGGAGTTTGTAACATTGAAAACATGAATTTAGAAAGAAGATAATAGGAAGGAGCTATTCGACATTCTGGCTGTTCTGTTTGCCATTATGTTTAGAAACCTAAGCAGAAATAGGCTTTCCATATGTAAACAATGTAAACCGTGATGATGTTGTAATACTGTGCCAATATAAATTGTTTGTTGAAGCCCTTCCAAAGAGTTACAAACTGATCAGACTTTCCCCTGCTTGCTCCTGAATAGCGTCGTCCAATGTCAGAACCGTTTTCGTGTCGTCCTGGTTCCCAGTTTCCCCAGGACCATCACTATCGAGGACCTGTTTGGGATCCACAGGGGGAGCGATGCTAGTCTGGACGTCAGCTAGAAGGTGGGCTGGGTGGAACACGAAACAGTAGCCCCCTGGCGGTAGGCTGTTCTTCACACCCAGAGCCAGCTCTGTCGGTGCCAGGGGCCGGATGAGGCCGTCCATAAACAAACTGATAATGTAGGAGTCTATTAGGGACAAGTAAACACAGGGAAAGGGGAGGGATTTAGTTTGTTGCAATCTACAACCTCGCCTCTAGATGCAATTTAATCAAAGACACTGCACCGTTAAAGCAAACATTAGAATTAGAACAGATTCATTTATAGATTTTTACATTGCCTTTAACCTTTAAATGGCAGGAAAACTGTGATCTAATGTGAACATGCACTTTAAAGTGATCAAGGTAATTCCTATTTAGCCATAATACGAAGTATAGCAGTCCTACTTAAAAACTTTGGGCACAAATAAGCAGCTTTTTTCGTTAGCAACTCACAAGCTATGAGATGAGACGACTAAATTCTTTGCTCAACAGTACCCGCATTGACAATGTTCCTATGTGCCTCTACAATAATCCTTTTGAAACAAACCTCCCAGGTCACTCAAGGTAACGGCTGGGACCATGCGACGGACTGACGCCCCCCCAGCCCCTGAGGACAGCGTTGGGGACCGACCTTGTTCAAAGCGTGAGGCGCACTGCGCAGTCAGCTCATGGACGCTGGTGCCCGGGAGAACGCCCAGAGCCCTGGGGTTGGACCCGACCTCTGGGCAGCACACTGTGAGAAAGTCCTGCAGAACATACCCCACACGCAACAGCATATTGGAACAAGAGTGATTATATACAGCATATCTATCCCGCTATAATAAGTGGAGTCTCTGTATGGGTGTCTATTGTGGCAACCAGGCTCCGGCACAGAGACCCTGGAGGCCCAGGGGAGAGGTGGTATACGGGTTATACCGCCCATATCCCCCAGGTGGTGCCAGTGAGCGCATCACTGCTTTCACCAATTAGCGGGATTCAATCTCCTGAGCAGCAGGTTGAGAAGCCAGGCTCAAATAGCCGGATTCAAGGCTCTATCAAGGCTGTTGTGGTTCTAGGGTGAAGAGACCGGTCTTTGAGATGGAGGAATACCAGTTGGACGTGATTCCGCCCAGAGGGACACGCCCGTATATTCCTCCAAGGCTCGAGGAGCCAACACTCTTCTTTATATTTGAATAAACATGCCTTTTTGGCTGAAGCGGGTAGGACGTGTTCTGATTGGGGGGAGGCGGGCCACTCACCGAGCCACACTATCCTTCAATTCTTCTGACAACCGTTACAACGATTGACTTTGCGTTTGGCGCACGTATTGCTGAGGACCAAAGGAAGTGTCGAGTTTCGAGTGTGAAGTGGATTGGGTGAGCGGTTCCAGAGAAAGCTGTAAGCAGCAATTCCGGAGTTCAGGCCATCGGTTTGTTACGAACAGGCACGCTTTGAACGAACACTGCACTAGTTGTAAACAAAGGCACACAACTGAAACAACGCTCCTGTTGGTTCCAATCAGCACATGGAAGCCCAGCAGGTAGAACGGATGACACCCACAGAGGCGTGGTATGGACTCATACCTGCACAGAGCCCTGGGCCATGCGCTCTTTGTTCAGGGTGCGCCGTCTCTCCCAGCGGTTGATGGAGTCCTGCACCTCTCTGCTGAGCTGCCGCGTCGCCGCCCTCTGCTGGTCGAAGGTCTTAATGTGCTCCAGAGCCCCGTAGGTGGTTGTCAGGTAATAGGACCCTACACACACACACGCACACACACACACACACGGTTGTTTCGGATTCTGTTATTGCGTCTAGGCGTGTAGGCGTGCGAGTACGGGGTTTACCTTCTCCTAGTGTCAGAGACGGGTCCATTAGTTCCATCATATACTCCACATCCAGCCTCAGCTGGGCGAGCTTTGATCTGGCCAAGACGTACATCATTACAGGGAGGAAGTCGTCAGCACCGTGGGCCCGCCCTGAAGGTTAGGGGATTGGTCCAAAGTTCATTCTCAACATGAGCAGTGTTGAGCCTTTCATTCTGGTGGAATGTGTACATTTGACTATATTTCCTCTTTGAATGTGACGGGTTGTGACCTGGACTGCTGACGGACATGGAGTCGTAGATGATCTTGCAGGTCTTCAGCAGCAGCTGGATCTTCCTCTGGGGGGAGTACTCCAGGTGGAGGCTGCACAGCTTCACGTTGATCTTCTCCATGGCCTGCGCCTCGGGCACTGCGGTGGTCACTCCAAGCGCTGTGGTGGTGCTGCCCAGAACTGTGGACTGTCCAGCACACAGTGATGAAGGGGACACCCTTTAGACAGGGTGCCACTTTAGGACAAACACAGGCTTAGAACACATTCTGGGCCCGTTCATGTCAGCGCTGCACAGGAAGTCGAGAGGACACTTGTGTTGCTGTCGCCGCTTCTCACCTGCCTGTCTGTTTGTTTGTCCTGTCTGTTTTTGCGTCTCTCTGAACTCTGGCAATTACTACCTCCATTCCTTTCCCTCCTTGCCAATTACCTGTGGCCTCTACCCTCCAATTTTTTCGCTATCTGGACCAACTGCAAGGCTTTCGACTAGCTCCCTGATTCACCTCTCCGATACTAGCGGCCAAATTGGCCGGCGTTTCTCACCTGTTTGCCGGGATTGTGCTTCTGCAATATTCACCAAAGGAAGTCCGGGATCTCTCTTGCAACTCATTCACAAACTGTCGGTCGAAATAACTTGCTGCGGGATCCTACGGTGCCCTCAGTATATCCACAGTGCTGCCCGCTACAAGGCTGTTAGTTTATAAGGTAAAACAATATCACAAACACTATCCCCACGCTGCTGTCCTGCCGGCATATCGCCACACGGTGGCAGCATCAGCACAACACTACCTGCACATCCGCCAGTGTCTTCCTTTCTCTATTGAACTGTCTCAGCTTCCCTCAGCATATCCTGGGTCCCACCGATAACAAGGGCCACACACTAGACTTGGGGCCTCGAATTCTCTTTTTTGCGGAGGGAAATTTCCTTTCCTAAGGAGATGACCCGGAAGTCCTTGGAGGAAAGGTGGTTAGAATTCTAGAAGTGCTTAGGAAAGGAGCCTCGATGCATCCTTAACCCTCCTTTAGCATAGGTTACTCCTGAGCAACCTTTACGAAAGGAAAGGAGATAGTGGTATCCCATAATCCTTTACGGCGGCAATATTTAAAGCAAGAGGCCACCGAAGAAGTTTACCGACTCTAAGCGAAGAAGCATGAGAGACGCGGGAAAGCAGAAGAAGAGAAGGGAAGAAAATACAATGGATGTTAATGGATACCAATTCCAGAAACATATAATTTTAATCGAAATGAATTAATTTATTGCTGTTTATTAAGCACACAATATAAACCGTAAGAAAATAAAATGCCGACTTCCCATTTAAGAAAGACTTCTGGGGGCAGTTAATTTCAACATCAACATAAGTTTAGCCTCTTTTTTTTCACATGTGAATTG
Source organism: Pollachius pollachius (assembly GCF_949987615.1). Taxonomy (NCBI): domain Eukaryota; kingdom Metazoa; phylum Chordata; class Actinopteri; order Gadiformes; family Gadidae; genus Pollachius; species Pollachius pollachius. The sequence continues at coordinate 22,238,365 of NC_136948.1, read as the reverse complement.
GAATTGGCCTAAAATATTCCCGCTGGCCAAGTCCGACCTAAGTGATTCTCGCTGTTGGCGATAACCTGATTGAAATCAATACGACAAGAACGCATGGATCAAAGAGCGGTTGTTGCAGTCCAACTTCGGAAAATTGTGGTTTCACACTAGAGACGCTAGAGGTCGGCAATACCCAGCGTCGCGCAATGACGTCGGTTAGGTAAAGAGGAGTCTAATTCATTTTAAACAGCGCTGTCTTTTCCTATGTTCGAAAGGAAGCACCTTTTCATCCCTCCTTGACCGTGACGTTTTAACGAAGGTTAAGGAAAGGAGGCATAAAGGGTAGGAGATTTGACTATTCCTAGAGGCCCTTGGTGTGCGCCATCGGCACTTCTCCTTGTTTTCCAGTGCTTGGACCTAGCTGTCTCGTACACCATCATGCTGTCCTGTTCTCAGTCCCTATCCACCTGCTGAAGCAACATACCCATACCCACTTTTAGGAGCCTCAGGTCAGTGGGTGCGCCAGCCCTGACCTTAAGCGTACCCACTGCTGCGTACCCTTAAGCCCAGCCCTGACCGTAGTGACCCAGGTTTAGTTCCTGCCCTGGTCCTTTGCTGCATGTCCTCCCATCTCCCTCCCTGTCTGTCTCACTCTACAATAAAAAGGATAAAACCTTCAAAAGCACTCAAAACATCGGAGAGAAAAGGTTGGGGTTATTCGCGATCCAGCAATCTGCTTTTACAAACCGATGGTGATTGATGTCTTCACGTGGCATAATATATAATTATATATTAAGATATAATATATAATATCATATTAAGATATAATATCATATTAATATATTAAGGCACATTATGGATACAGGTGACTGGATCGCAAATAATCAGCACCTTTTTTTTTGTCCGATATTATCATATATATATTTTTTAAGGTTTTATCCTTTTTATTGTCGAGCGAGACAGACAGGGAGGAAGAGGACAAGGGCAGGAATCAAACCCAGGTCGCTGCGGTCAGGACTGGCCCTTAATGGTACGCGCGCTACCCGCTGGACTGGGATTATTGTTTGACGAAATGCTGCAGTTGACAGAGATTTCCACCCTGATGTGTATATATATATAAATATATTCATATATATGTGTATGTATATATATGTGCCAGTGAATCCCACCTGGTTGTGAAGCAGGCGCTGGGTGCTGCCGTCCTCTGAATGCAGCGTCTCCAGGCGGAGGTAGATCGACTCTCTCAGGGGCTTCAACACACTCTTACACAGCGCCGCTTCTGCTATGCTCTCTGGAACACACACACACACACACACACACACACAAACAAGAGGAACACAAGCACCCACACGCAGACACGCACATTTCGCTTATTATCTTTGTTTAACTTATTTAGAATAATTCAACAATCAATAAGTCTAAGACATTCACATCCCAAATTTAAAACCCCATCCAGCACCGACACATCCGCCGTCATCAGGTGAAGACGCAGAGCGAGCGGGGGCGCGGCGGCAGTCGGCGTACCCAGCTTGTCGTGTGTGTACTGGTGCTGCGGCTCCAGCATGCCTTGCAGCTCGGTGCTCTGCAGCAGGTAGCTCTTGAGCTGGGTCATCATGGTCCGGATCTCCTGGAGAAGCTCTGTGGTGGACGAGTGGCGGGACATGGTCTCCAGCGTGAAGGAGCGGTGCTCTTTGACCTAAAAAAGGTAGAAGAAAGCATCTGAAACAGCAAACTTCATTGATTCAGCCATCTACAGAACAGTAACTAGTTTTAGTTGCCTAAAGGCTTGCACAGAATTAAAATGAGTAACATCACGCCAGGTGCAAAAGTCAGTTGTCCAGGAACCAACAGTTGAAAGCGTCCAAACAGTGTCAACATATAAATTATTCAATTTATAATCTTATTGGAGTCGATTTTTTCTTACAACAAAATAGGAGAAAATTGCAATAACAAAATAATTTCCTCCAAGAAATAATTGAGGCAGTGAAACAGGCTGGGTTCACAGCCCAACCTACATACTCATATACTCACCAGATTGCCAAAGTAAGTGATTGGGTCTCTGGCCAGCTCCACGATGCGCTGTGTGAGGCGGCCGTCATGGCTGATGAGCCCCGTCAGCACGGAGGAGAGGCGGTGGCGGGCGCGGCCCAGCATCACGGTGGTCGGGGTCCTCTTCACCGCAGCCTTAGAGGGGTGGCTGTCGGACCTCGCGCTGCACAGAGGGAGGGGGGCGGAGGGCATCAGCTGCTGGAGGTACAATCCCAGAGGTGTTGAGTGAGAGGGAGAGAGAGAGCAGCAAAGAGCTGCAGAGCGAGATGTTCAAACCGACAACCATTCACACACAGCCGCCCTCTCCACTCCCTCCCTACACGTCTGCCCTGTCGAGGGGTTTCGTATTTCAGCCGCGGCAACATTTCAGCGCTGCCGGTGCTCTCTGCCCCGCCCCGGGGCTGTGCCTTGAAGGCTCACCTCTGGTTGTGGTCTTCCCCGTGGCCCACCTCCCCGGGTTCTTCCTCTGAGCTGCTGGGAGAGCAGGAGTCGGGGTCGGCACCCCCGGTGGCGCCGCCCTGTGGCGAGTACAGCGACACGTCGGGCCTCCGCCCGGACGAGGGCGGGGCCGCCCTGACAGCTGCACACTGACCGGGGGTCCACCCCGGCCCTCCTGCTGCTTCGGGGGGCTTGGGGGCCTGCTTCCTGCGTGGAGGCGGGACTGGCCGAGGGGGCCTCTTGCACGAGGACTGGGGGGGCAAGGTTGGAGAGGTGGTGTCCAAGGCTCCCTCTACCTCCTCTCTCTCCTTCCCTCCATCTTCCTCCCTCTCCACCGCCTCGCTGACCTCCGTCGGCCGTCCGTCTGTCTGGCTGCTGGGGCCAGGGGCATCCAGCTGGAGCAGGTCCCCGATGGTGGGCGAACCCGGCGCTCTCTGGGCCTCTCCTGCCTCGCCCACGGTGCTGGAGGAGGCGCGGCGCAGCGGGGCCGGGGGTCTGGCCTGCCACGAGACAGGAGGTCTTGATGGAGGAGGAGGCGACAGCGGGGTCTCTGTCTTCGTCGCCTCTTTCAGCAGTTCCTCAGAGCGTCCGTCCTCTCCCACGGCCGAGGGGCTAGCGACGCCACAGGGCGACCCGGCGCACAGACTCGGCGGGCGCGGAGGGGGCCGCTTGAACCTCAGCTTGCTGCTCTGGCCCATGACGTCCGGGGGTTGGACGCCGGTGCCGTTGAGCAGGCTGTGTCGCTGAGCCGGGGGGGCGTCTGCCTGTGGGCACAGCGGTTCTCTCTGGAGTGGTAGAGGACCACCAGAGTCCGGCCTCGGGGCACCCTCGTCGGCTGCTCTGCTGGAGGCCGTAGTGAGCCCAGGGGCCTCGCTCCAGGTGCTGTCCGAGTGTGTGAGGCGCTCCACAACGCTGGGGACAACATGACAGAACTGGGGCTGGGCTGCTGGCGGTTCGTTTGTCCCACCGTCCTGCAGTGGGAGAGCCGTGGTCAAGAACTCTGGAGAGACAGAACAAGGACGAGAGAAAGGGCTTTTAATGAATATCTTCAATAAATCCTTTTGACTATTTTTCGGTTCTTTTAATGGAAAACACAAATCTCAAAACATAAACACCTGACCTGTACATTGTTCTTTGTTGAACTCCAAAAGAATGCGCATACAATACTAACTATGCCACATGTTTTGTTGTTGTGTACTTCACAGTCAAGACCAACTCTGCAAGCTTTTTACCTTTTAGATGGCAGCAACATCACAAGCATGGTAGTAAGTAGGACACAGTTCCTTTTAAGACACATCCATGAGCAACAGTGACATCTACTGCTCATTGAGGGCAGCTAACCCAGTTGTTGTTGCTCTTGCGGATGATATGACGAAAGAGAGCATGGTAGTCTTGCGACTAGCTACATTTGAAAATGTCAGAATGCTCAACGTAAATGTTTATACCTTTTGCCATGGCAGAGACCACCGAGAGTTCCTCTTTTGTTGCCATGGTGATGACCTTTGGTAACCGCAGAGTGACCGGTAAGATGTCTCTAAACCATCCAAAGAGTGTTATCAGACATTATTCTTCCATGTTGTTCTAAAAATGCTTTGTCCTGTGAAATGTAGACAAATGTAATTTATTCTATTTATGTGTATGTGTGTGTGTGTGTGTGTGTGTGTGTATGTGTTCACAAATACCTGCTGAAACAGTAGAATGAAATTAGCTTGATGATATTGTCAAAAAGCAGGCAGGAACCCTCTAGATGCAGAACTGAGGAAAAGACATAAATCATTAAATCTATCCATCTATCTATCTGTCTATTTATCCATCATGATCGTATATTGCATAACACTGTTTGATTACTATATTAGTTGTACAGTTAAATGTCATAGCTTCCAGTCCCCTTGAACTATCATCCAGGTTGGCTGTCTTATGACGTGCAGAGGCCTACATTTCCCATACTCCTTGACTGGTATGTTGTGCGTGGCAGCTCCCCCTGGTCCATTAGGGAGGCGGACTGACAACAAAGTGGCCTGGTCGTCTCTGCAATGAACCAGGAACACCTGCAGAGTACAGAGTTGTTCATGCTCAAACGTTTGCTATCGCCACAGAAGAGGTGTGTCAGGACAACTGTCGTGACGTCTCTGGATGATTGGCTATTAGTAGCCATCTGAGTGAATGTTGTCGCATGGCGATACATGGCGGTGTGTGTGTGTGTGTGTGTGTTAGGGCAAATGATCCTATTAAACGGTAGATTATGCAAAATGCCATGCAAAGGCTTGTATGCAGAAGTCAAAGTAACACATGAATGTAGGAAAGGATTCCCCCTGCTGCAGTGAAACGTGTTCTCCTCACCCCGGCTGCCTCCCTCTCCAGGCGTCTGGAGACCTGCTCCGGCTCCATCTGGCTGACCCTCCACACTGCCGAGCTCCCCGACAGCCTCCCGCTGAAGCCCCCCGGCCTCTCTGAGCCCCGAGGGCGGCAGGAAGGAGGAGAGGGAGGCAAGTGGGAGGGGGTCAAAGGGGGAGCAGCAGGAGAAGAAGAAGAAATAAGTGGGGGAGCAGAGAGGAGTGGAGGTGAAGACCTGAGGCTGGAGCAGGTGACGGAGGAAGGGGACGGAGGAGCGAGTGGTGAGAGGAGGGGGCAGAGGGGGGGAGGGAGGCCAGCGCTGTCGCATGAGGGCTGGGGTGGAGGGTCGACGGGTGGAGGGTCGACGGGTGGAGGGTCGACGGGACCGAGGGAAGAAGGAGAGGGCGGTGGGGCGTGGGGAGGAGGGAGGGAAGAAGGAGAGGGCCTCAGGGCCGGCGGGGGCGGGGGTTTGGATCGTGAGGGCCGGGGTGGCAGCAGTGAAGGGAGAGGAGGAGGCGGACATGAGGAGAGAGGGAGGAGAACTGGTAGAGGGGGAGGCGGGAGGCAGGGCCGGAGAGGTGGGGAGGGAGGGGTTGGGGAGGTGCTCTGCTCTCCGGTCAGCGGGCTCGTCTGGCTAGGGGGCAAAAGATGAATTCGAGTTATCACAGGCGGAGAGTCCCCCCCGGGCGGGTCCTCGTGGTGAGCACTGTGCAGAGGGAAAATATGAATACAGGTCAGAAACTAATGCATACACTAAAACCAATAGGAATTGTATATGCTTGTTCTATACTATTGTAGTTTTACAGACCTTTCTGCAAATGTTTGTGTTACACGACATTTCATTGCGCTGTAGCAGAAGCTTTTGTTTCAAAGGCTACTTTTTGTGCACTTGGTCAACCGAGTTCAGGAATGTTCTATAGCAGTGACTGTTTGCACCACTTTGTCTATGAGTTCACCGGCTGTCCCTTTCTTATCCGACACATCATACCTATATTCATATAGTAAAGTACACATGTCTGATCAGTGGCGGCTGGTGGTTTTTAAAGTGAGGGAGGAAGGCCTGCGTGCTTGGTTGCCATTGGCCTGCTTGCACTGTTGGTGTATGGTGGCATAAGAATGTGGTTTCAGGGTGTTTTGGTGAACTACAAAATAGTAGGGAGGGATAGTTATGTGAATAAAATTGATTCAATATTACCAGTGGCAGCATTGTACTTTGAAAGCTGGTGGGCAGCATGTCTTTGAAATGGACAATATTTTTGCCCTCAATTGGTCGTAATTTGCTAGGTTTATTTTCAGCTACAGTTGTTTAAAGAAAAATTAAGACACAAGACCAAAAGTGATGCCATTTAAAATGCATCCTGCTCTGAATCATTCACTAACATCCTTTTCACAATATCAAACAGAATGGGCAGAGTAACAAACAACTAAAATAACAAAAATAACATTAGGGCTGTAAGCCTCACATTGTTTGAGACAAATGTGGATGTTAATGGATGTTTCAGAATGTTGGTCATGGTGTTAAGCCAATTAAGATTGAGGGACTTCCTTTATAGATCAAGTCAATCCTCCTCGCTGTTTGTGTTGCAAAGATATCACTGAACTGGTCACACAAAATGGGATATTTTTAAAGTGATTTCAGAATAACAGCATGTGTAGCTCCACGCTTTCAAACCACGGACCTATTAAAGAAAGCTTCAGACGGCTTGGTTACCCAACGGAGGAGTGTCGAAAAAATAGGTAGGCTCAGCGCGTTCATTTCGTGACCTTGCCTAACTTTTGGCGGTGGAAACGCCAATACAGGTGAACCGAGCCGCACCGCACCGCTCGGTGGAAACGGCAATATAAGCGAACAGAGCCGCACCGCTCGGTGGAAACGAGGCATAGACTGAGTGCCGTATCGCTGGTTCTCATAGCATAGACTTAAGGGGATTACCCCCTCCTCCGGGGTGCTCCACAGCCAGGGATCCTCTTATTGGTTCACAGCGCAGCCAGGGCTCCTCTTATTGGTTCACAGCGCAGCCAGGGCTCCTCTTATTGGTTCACAGGGCAGCCAGGGCTCCTCTTATTGGTTCACAGCGCAGCCAGGGCTCCTCTTATTGGTTCACAGGGCAGCCAGGGCTCCTCTTATTGGTTCACAGGGCAGCCAGGGCTCCTCTTATTGGTTCATAGCGCAGCCAGGGCTCCTCTTATTGGTTCACAGGGCAGCCAGGGCTCCTCTTATTGGTTCACAGCGCAGCCAGGGCTCCTCTTATTGGTTCACAGCGCAGCCAGGGCTCCTCTTATTGGTTCATAGCGCAGCCAGGGCTCCTCTTATTGGTTCACAGCGCAGCCAGGGCTCCTCTTATTGGTTCACAGCGCAGCCAGGGCTCCTCTTATTGGTTCACAGTGCAGCCAGGGCTCCTCTTATTGGTTCACAGTGCAGCCAGGGCTCCAGCCTATTCGTGAATAGATTTGGCTCGATTCAGACACCTTAGCTAGCCAACCCCACTCAGAAGAGGAATTTCTGTCTCTCTCCCATCGAACCCCATGTTATTCACTGGCCGCCAACACTGCAGAGGAAATGAATGGGAGTCAGTGGAGGCTGAGGGAGGAACGTAGCCTGGGTATACATATTCTGCCTTGCGTGTGATTTCATTTCGAGCTGCTAGGCAGCCTGGATGCCATGGAACCGATTTTAGATAGGGAACCAATCACAGAACGGGGAGGGACGGCAAGACGATGACGACGTCTATGCGACACACCCATCGTCTTCTTCCTCATCGAATTTCTGTCGCTCTACATACGTCATCTGGTATAATTGATACGATTGGCTATGAGCTACATACAGACTCATATGATAGACATTCGTAGCGCCCAATAAACGGCTCTGGGCAATCGTAAACCACGCCTCAAATACGAGAAAATGAATGTGTGGTTCCCAGACCTCTCTCAATGTAGATTGAGATGAGGTCTGGCGTCAGCCCGGCTAGGAGGAACGTCCTCCAGCAGTCATTTTTAATAGACGATAGGGAGGGCTAATGTCCCTTTTCCCAGGGAAACAAACATTACATATACAAAGGCATTAAAGTAGTCATACTTAAGGGCATTCATTCATGACAGTAGTCTGGGCATTTTTTATTCTCAACAATGTTAAGAAATAAGTGCTCCTCACTGGAGAAGCCTCCACTGTGTCTCATATAGTTAGGAACCTGTAACTTTTTTTTTTTGTAATTCTTTTTTACAATTATATGCAGTCCTCCCTCCCTTCTTTCTCAAAATAAGTACCTTCTATTTTCATTTCTTGTCTTATAAACTGAATGTTGCCTGTCCCTTTATCGTTTTTCATTAAACATCTTCTCATGACATAGCCATGAGAGTCTGGGGGTACAGAGTGAAACTAACTATTAACTTTAAATATATTACAATTTTTTCAATCTACCTAGAACTACAGGGGGCAATATCTGATGAAAATAGGCGTGATTGCTATCTGGGACTGAGCATGCGAACCAGCTAACATGTTAGCCGGCCATGCTATACCTTGTTGAATGGTATAAGTGTGTGCCGAAGCCGATGACCCCTGACCTCTAAAGTCCAAGCTGATGGGCTCACATTCTAACCGCCTACCTATCCTACTTTCCTCTTTCAATGTATTCCTCAGGGCGGATATTTGCTGAATCCGCTAGTCAAATATTTTTCGTTAATAATACCCAAACTTCCAATTGAAACAAAATATTTATTAAATAGTTGGCCAATCATATTGTACATTGTTAATACCTCCAAAAATGAATTATATCATGGGAATGAGAAGTTGGGAGGGAGTACTTTTTTTTTAACGAAATGAACATAATAATAATAAACCACAGCATAAATAAATTTTGTTGCTGATCCCACTAGATGTGGTGTTGAGGTTAGTGACACTTGACACGGTTTTGTCATATTATCAGAACTGCTCTCTGGGTCATCACCACAGTGGTCCATAATGGTTCACCATCCCAGTGGTCCATACTGGGTCACCATCCCAGTGGTCCATACTGGGTCACCCGCACAGTGGTCCATAATGGTTCACCATCCCAGTGGTCCATAATGGTTCACCATCCCAGTGGTGGTGTCCATAATGGTTCACCAACCCAGTGGTTCATAATGGTTCACCATCCCAGTGGTCCATAATGGTTCACCATCCCAGTGGTCCATAATGTTTCACCATCCCAGTGCTCCACAATGGTTCACCATCACAGTGGTTCATAATGGTTCACCATCCCAGTGGTTCATAATGGTTCACCATCCCAGTGGTCCATACTGGGTCACCACCACAGTGGTGGTGTCCATACTGGTTCACCATCCCAGTGGTCCATACTGGGTCACCACCACAGTGGTCCATTCTGGGTCACCACCACAGTGGTGGTGTCCATACTGGTTCACCATCCCAGTGGTCCATACTGGGTCACAATCCCAGTGGTCCATACTGGGTCACCACCACAGTGGTGGTGTCCATACTGGTTCACCATCCCAGTGGTCCATACTGGGTCACCACCACAGTGGTCCATACTGGGTCACCACCACAGTGGTGGTGTCCATACTGGGTCACCATCCCAGTGGTCCATAATGGGTCACCATCCCAGTGGTCCATAATGGGTCACCACCACAGTGGTCCATACTGGGTCACCATCCCAGTGGTCCATACTGGGTCACCACCACAGTGGTCCATACTGGGTCACCACCACAGTGGTGGTGTCCATACTGGTTCACCATCCCAGTGGTCCATACTGGGTCACCATCCCAGTGGTCCATAATGGGTCACCACCACAGTGGTCCAGGATGTGCAGACCCAACACATTTGGAACTCAAACTCAAACTCCAAAAAAAAATTTGTAAGTATCATTATTTACAATTTCAAACACAAATTATATGAACTAAAAAAATCATGGACAATATGGACATCTTCTCATTTTCAAGCGTTCATTGGTAAGTGCTGCATGCAGCGCTCAACTATTGTTCTTCTTCTCTACAAACTTTGGGACACTACTCCTCCCACATTTGTATATAAAATATTCAGATTAGCTTGGAATCGCGCGCTTCCATTACATTTTTTTAAGACATTTTAAACTGTTTAAGATACTTTTAAAATATATATTTTTTACAATGGAAGACTTCACCTACTTCAGACTTCGTAACTTGGTAAATTCTTAACTGTTAACCTTTGTTCAAGCATTTAACAAATCAACACGTTTTGGTCTTCAATTAATTCAAAGCAGAAGCTCGATATAATTTATACTTTTTCAGAATCAGTTTAATTTCATACCCGTTTTATATATTTTGAGTTGTCCTCCATCGAGGCGAGAGCGGATCACGTGATCGCCAACAAGCGTGGATATCACTAAAGCTAACCATTGCGTCACTATCACTAAAGCTAACCATTGCGTGGATATCACTAAAGATAACCATTGCGTGGATATCACTAAAGCTAACCATTGCGTGGATATCACTAAAGCTAACCATTGCGTGGATATCACTAAAGCTAACCATTGCGGGTGTCGCGGAGGCTAAACAACGCCAATATTTAACCTAGAAACACATGTGAAGCTTAAACAGTTACGTTATTTCTTGTTACACTGGGGCTAAAATGATTAACCTATTGGAAATATGATGCATGCTAACAACAATGCTATCTACACAAAAGACACACACACACACACCCACACACAAACACACACACACACACACACACACACACTATCAGAACATTCTATATTTTATCTCAAATGTATTCATACTGGATCACATTTGTTTAACTCTTTACTTTATTTGTTGCCAACCATTTTACATTTGTTAAATGGTGTGCATATTACATTGTTGACTCCATTTTGACTTAAGAACTTTAACATTTATTTACGTCTTAAACTTTCTAGATTTACTAAGACATATTTTCAACTTTGCACTACAGCACTCACCACATTTTCTGCAGGAAATGCATTTTCTAGTTTATATAATACAGCATATACATCCTCATGCAGCCAACAATAGTTGGAGCCACTGCCCTATAGACTTCTGGCCCCTGAGTATTCCATTAGCACACTGCATTTTGGTTGGTCGACGATTTGTGATCACCAACCAAGTCTGATGGCAGGAGATATCTAAGCCGAAAGTGAGCGGCCTAGAAGTGCAGGCAGAGGAGGAATCATGCCTTGTGTGCAAGAAGTTCTTCTTAAGAAACAGGCAATGTTCTCCATCCAGCATCACTCCAAGATTATTGTGCGTCAGAGTATAGTGTTGTTTATTCAAGCAAGTCAAGCACTAACAAGAGTAGTTATATTTTGTGTTCTTTGAACTTATTCCGAAAGTGGTTCTTTATGATAAATTAAAGCAAGTATTTTTACATCCATTAGTTCCAAAGACCTTTACGACAGACCGATCTGAATAACCTAGAAAATGTCCCTCCCTCCACGGACTGCCAGGAGTATGATACAAGAGTGGGTTAAAAGGGCTACCAAAACTTTGCTCCTCAGTTGAACATGTGGAACTTAAATGGAATTTATAAACTTCACATTTACAGCAAGCAAAGCAATAACGGCCACAACCGCCCTCCCCCCTCGCAACACAGAAACAAACACACAGCTGTCCCATCCCCCCCAAATTCCATTGCAAGAAAAGTTCAGTGGAGTCTCTGAGCTGTACCTTGTCTCTCGGGGGAGAGTGCTGCATTCTTCCATGTTCTCTTCAGGGTTGGAGAGCGGAGTGTCTTTCCCCGGCTCTCCGCTGTCTAGTGTTTATTCAGTCTTCACTCTTTTCTCCTCGGCCTCTGGTCTCTCAAGCCCATTAGAAGCCCCACCTCCTGTCTGCTGCTTCTCCTTTTTCTGCTGAATTGAACAATGGAGGGAAGAAAATATAAAAGTGACTCTGTGGAAAGAATGTTCCTCTGGGTCTGTGTCAGCTCTCTCTCTCTCTCTCTCTCTCTCTCTCTCTCTCTCTCTCCTCCCTCTCTCCCTCTCTCCCTCTCTCTCTCCCTCTCTCTCTCTCTCTCTCTCTCTCTCTCTCTCTCTCTCTACTTTATTTTAAGTTGAGTGTCTCAACTTCCTCTCAACATCAGGCAGGAAGAGGCTGAACCGTTTGGTCAAAAAACCCCATCTCTCTCTCTCTCTCTCTCTCTCTCTCTCTCTCTCTCTCTCCTCTCCCTCTATCTCTCTCTCTCTCTCCTTTATTTTAAGTTGAGTGTCTCAACTTCCTCTCAACATCAGGCCGGAAGAGGCTGAACCGTTTGGTCAAAAAACCCCATCTCTCTCTCTCTCTTTCTCTCTCTCTCTCTTCTCTCTCTCTCTCTCTCTCTCTCTCTCTCTCTCTCTCTTCTCTCTCTCTCTCTCTCTCTCTCTCTCTCTCTCTCTCTCTCTCTCTCAAAAGAAGAAAGGACTTCCTTCTCTGAAAACAATTACGTCATACAACCGAACCGACCATTATTGCCTGCTGCATCATGAATCCTCATGTAAACTAACAGCAACAGCCAGCAGAACCCTGAGTCCTTTCCCCCCCCCATTTCCTCAGTCATTCTTTCCTCCCCTCCTGCACAAGACTGAGCAGCGACTCTCCACATTCTCCCCCTAAGCTTAAATGACTATCTGCAAGTCTTGTTTTACTCCCTCTAACTCTTCTTCCACCGATCCCAACCCAGCCCTCCGCACCCTCTTTCTCAATCCCATTCACATTAACCCCCCAATCACACTTAAAACAGCCCGCTGCTGCTTTAGCTCTATCAATTGATTTAATACAACTTTTAATAAACTGCCAAAATATTCACATGACCGTCAAATTGGATGTATAGTGTGTGCTGTTCACTGACCACTGTACAGTGGCCCCCTGCGTAGAAGAGCGTCAGTTTCACTAGGGGGAGCCATCGTCATACCTCACAAACGCCCTAATAGATATGCATATCTACACAGGTACTGTTCTGGATCGTCGGTCACTATTTTATACATCTATGGTCCAGTGGCGGCTGGTGATTAAAATTGTGGGTGGGGTGCAGTAATGGACGGGGATCCGCTGGTCCGATTTGATTTCCTGTATTCTGGTGCATTTTGAGGAGGGCCACTACCTAAAAATTCAGATTCATAGCCTACAGGATGTAGGCTATGAGTCTGACTTGCTGGGCCTGGACAAGCTTATGCGTGCATCAGCCCAGTAGTGAAGGTGCGGTATAGCCCACATCAGTTACGGCTCGCGTTTCCACCGACGACAGTCCCCTTATGGTAGGACAAGGTTTAAGCCGGATGGCGATAGCCGCGGCAGCTACGTAAGCATCGTGACCACATAGCAGCCTGACACAGTGTAGCCTGCTATTAAATACAAGGAAAAATAAGAATTTGACACAATAAACAAAGAGCAAAAATATAGGACGTCCAAGAAGGACGTCAAACTTTGGCATGACATTGTCTTCAATAAACGAAGCTTTCGCCGTTGTACAGAAATACCTTGCGGGTACTGCGTTTGTTTTTATTATCCCCCTGTACCAAGGAAGTGATGACTCTGTCGACCATTCAACGGACGGCGTGTGTAGCTCGAACTTGTCTGCACCCTTTCAGACGTCTCAGTACCTCAACTCAGTACTGCGGGATGAGTACGGCTCAATACGGCTCAGTCCGGGTCACGCCCACTTTTGGCGGTATAAACGCAGACCGTGCCCCACCTTTGCATACTGAACCAACCTACACCTGCTGATGGTAATGCGCCATTACACTACAGACCTCATTTATGACCATTCCACCCAATAGCATCCAGCTGGTGCCCTGGAGCCGAACACTGTGGTGTGGCAACAGCACTGTGGTGTGGCAACAGCACTGATGTGTGGCATCGCACTGTGGTGTGGCAGGTCGGCTTTTTGCATAACAGTCACATTCTTCTTTTTCTTCTTCTTCTTCTTTGACTTCGGTCAAACTAGTCAAACAACGTCGGCTGTGACGCAACTGTGATCCAAAAAATCTGGTAAAAGCCAGAAAAACCTGACCTTACCACAGTGCGTTGCCACACCACAGTGCGTTGCCGAACCACAGTGCGTTGCCACACCACAGTGCGTTGCCGAACCACAGTGCTTTGCCACACCACGGCTCCAGGGCGCAAGCTGGATGCTACTCATTCCACCAATAATTGCTATTTGACCCATAGTTGTTATTCTGATATTGAGGAAAGGATCACTGTCCTATAGCGGGTCAAGGTCTATTTCAAATGAAGTTAGAAATATGTTGCTTGATTTTGTTTATATGCTACAGGCCGAAATATATATGTAATATGTAACTTACTTGCATTGGGGAGTCCAATTCCTCCACTGAAATGGGTGGAAAGTGCTTACAACTCTCTGCTAGTTCTATCTCTTCTCTGCATGTAGTTGTGAGGCGCGAGTGCTGCTGAGGGAGGTAGCCTAGTTGATTGATTCGCTGAATTGTCCAATCATGTGGTGAATAACAGTGCCAATGGTCTGGGCGCCCTCTATTGACCCACCGCCACAGCTATTGTCTTTTTATTTCTCTGCCTAATCCGCCGAAAGTTGACATGGCGTGTCGTAGGTTTGAACATGTTTGCGAACATTCCCCACTCGTCTGTCATCAATGTACCCAGAAAGCGTCACTCCGCTAGACACCAGCGGACGTTTAGCTACACATGGTTGATGGTAAGCCAGGCCCAGATACGCTCTGAGGTAGCCTCCGAAATGAGGTAGCCTTCAACTTAGGTAGCCTCCCAAATGAGGTAGCCTCTGACTGTCCAAATGAACCATTATAATTTCAGTTTGAACAGTAGGGTGTGCTCCATAGGTACATCAGTTCTTTCTATAGTAATGACTATTATGTCTCGTTTTACTCCAATTGTCTCTGCAAGCTTGACAGATGTGACAATGCTTAACGTAAGGCTACCTTATCTACTTAATGCATGACAAAGATATGATGTTGCCCTTATAGGATAACAGTACAGTAGTGATGCAGTGGATACGCAATGGTTCTCCTCATGCTTCTTAATAACATTTGTGTAACGGTAAGCAAGATGGAAACAAGCATTATTTGAAATGTGTAGGCTCTATAGTTTACGACAATAGACCTAAAAAACATGTACCAGCAGGGCGTGAGAATGAGTGCAGGAGAGTTAACCTGGTATAGCTATAAAAGCCACACTGCAGACAAAGTATATATGTGCATAGGTGCATATGTGTGTGCACAGGGGTTATGCAAACCCGTTTCTGCATTGCTGAAATCTCTCGCTACCAAATTGCGCACATTTTCTTTCATAGTTGCATTGGCCTACCTCCCTCTTGCTCTCCCTCTTTCCGCCTCCACACTAGAAGTGTGATGCCTACACTGAGGCGAGTCAGCCTCGTGTTTCCCTGTGTGGAGGTGATGAGTGGGAGGCAGAGGGCACGCTGAGAGGGTACACGAGACACAGACCCAAGCTAGTGCGTGGGATAGATGGATAAATATTCTGTTTTGGATAGATGGAGAGGGATGGATGGATAATCTGATACATGAGAGAGAGAGAGAGAATGAGGGAGGGTATTGATGGATTGATAGATATTTAAGTACTAAAGATATATCTAGATAGAGAAATATAGAGAAGGAGGAAATGGAGAGAGACAGTATGGACACAAGGAGAGGGGCTGAAGATGATTTACTGAGATAAATTAGGCTTCAGGGACAGAGACAGTGAGGCAGAGCAGCTGAATTGAAGAGGCTTGTGTGTGTGTGTGTGTGAGTGTGTGTGTGTGTGTGTGTGTGTGTGTGTGTGTGTGTGTGTGTGTGTGTGTGTGTGTGTGTGTGTGTGAGTGTGAGTGTAGGTTGGCAGAGAGAAGAGGCTTGGGTAAAAAAAACACAACAGAAGGCATGATTCAGAGCAGAGAACTGAGAGAGACGGGGGAGAGAGAGAGAGAGAGAGAGAGAAAGAAGAGAACATGAGGGAGAGAGGAAAGAGAGAGAGAGAGAGAAAGAAGAGAACATGAGGGAGAGAGGAAAGAGAGAGAGAGAGAGAGAGAGAGAGAGAAAGAAGAGAACATGAGGGAGAGAGGAAAGAGAGAGAGAGAGAGACAGAAAGGAGAGATAGCTTGGAGAGAGAGAGAGAGAGAGAGAGAGAGAGAGAGAGAGAGTGGAGAGAGAGAGGGAGAGAGAGAGAGCGTGTTGAGAGAGAGAGAGACAGAAAGGAGAGATAGCTTGGAGAGAGAGAGCATGTTGAGAGAGAGAGAGAGACAGAAAGGAGAGATAGCTTGGAGAGAGAGAGCGTGTTGAGAGAGAGAGAGAGAGAGAGAGCGTGGAGCGAGAGAGAGCGTGTTGAGAGAGAGAGAGAGGGAGAGAGAGAGGGAGAGAGAGAGGGAGAGAGAGAGCGAGAGAGAGAGAGAGCATGGAGAGAGAGAGCGTGTTGAGAGAGAGAGAGAGAGAGAGAGAAGAGAGAGAGAGATAGAGAGAGCGTGTTGAGAGAGAGAGAGATAGAGAGAGCGTGGAGAGATAGAGAGAGCGTGGAGAGAGAGAGAGAGCTTGGAGAGAGAGAGAGCGTGGAGAGAGAGAGAGGACAACGTGAGAGAGGGGACAGAATCAGCACATTCAGATAGACGAAGAAAAACAACCCAAGGATTGGTTTTTGTGAGGATATCGCCGCATTATTGTCAACGTCTTGGATACAGATATATATATATATAGATATATATATCTATATATATATAGACATATACAGGCTATCTGCTGGACCAGCTTAACGCCCATGCCTTTTTTAATGGGAAATGTGGCATTCGTATTGATGACGATATGGAGAGATGGACAACATTGACAGTTTCAAAAGATTCTTAAATGAGAACACTTTGAGGATGAAAGAGAGAGAGAGAGAGAAAGAAAGAAGCATAGAGAATGCAGTGACTTGTGGGCGAACTAAAGACTTGTAGAAAGACAAAACACTTGTTGGAGGTGAACAAAACAGGAGTAATAATCCACTGCCAGATGTATCAGTCAAGTCATTGGAAGGTAAAGTATGCCCAATCCATCAAAATGAAATATGGTTTATTCTTGCACTCGCTTCTCTGCTCCATTACAGCAGAAGGAAATTGTCTTAACATCTGAGAATATAAAACGCTCTTCGATAGTGTGTTGATAGCACTTCTTAATTTGGTTAATTTGACCAGGCATATTGGATAGGAGGAGGGATTTAAGGGTTTCTTCATAAGATCTTTATACCACCTTTATTCTGTTTCATCAACAGATGTGATTATGTTCTGAAGTCATAATTGTGGCTCTATTAATATTGTGCTTGCTGTGTTTTGGTTGAATTGTCTTCAATATAAGTATCTCCAATGAACCATAGATTGCATTGGTTTCAGAATATGGGAATATGTCCTAATATATACATATTTTTTAATTATTTTTTTATTTATTCACATTTAAAGCTTATTTATGTTTGTTTGGCTTTTACCATGTTGTTCTTTTTTTCCTTTGTTTTACAGCCAGTCAAACATACAAGCATAAAAACAGAAACGGCAGTCATCAATCATACCCTTCTGTCATCTTTCTGTCATTCTGCCAGCGGGCTCTTGGCTACCCATCTTGTGGCAGCTGGATGAAAGTCTATGTTGGCTCAAGACAAACAGTTTGAAAATCAACAATCAACAATCAGAATCCATCCAAATCCATTCAAAGAAAGACGCTTTAGAGGCAGGGTAATGTTCCCGTTGGAGTTGCTGGTGTATTCTTGTTGAACTATAACAATGGACTTTCATGCTTGTTTTTATTGAAATGTAAAGAAAATAACATTTTGGATGGTGCATTTTGCTCTTGCACTAAACTTCAATATTTTTTTCAGTACTGTACAGCAACAATACATTACAACAACCCCTTACTTCATCATTTATAAAAGAACAATTAAGACACTCAGAAAGTGGGATTTCAATAGAAAGGCTGACATAGTTTTGACAGCAAAATTGAGCATTCAGGAACTTAAAAACCGGACATCCTGTTTTGCCATTAGAACGATTCCGATGGAGTGGAGGGTTGATTAACTCAATCAATCTACGCTTCAAAGATTCCACTCTTTAACGCTGCCCCTGCTGGCCCCGCCCACCGCCCAGCCCCCCGGCCAACCATGGGCAAACCTCTGAGCCGCCCTGGGTGTTTCCAGAAAAACTCCTGCTGCCGAGCAAAACATGGAGTAGGCGAGGGGGGTGGGGCGAGAGGTGGGGGCGGGAGCATCGTGGAGGGGGGCTACGGAGACGGCTACGTCCCCCAGCGCTCCATCTACGACACCATGTGCCTTAACCAGCAGATAGACAGCCAGCACCACCTCCACCACATGGGCGGCTCCATGCGGGAGACCGGGGGGGAGGGAGCCTTCAGCTGCTCCGCCAGCAGCCCCCTCCGGGCAGGCCGGCCCGCGGGGGACCTGTTCGACCAGCAGCCGCGCTCGCTCACCCCCAATCCCTCGTTTGTGCGGCGCTTGGACGAGAGGGCCATTTACGACTCCTTAAAGCTGGGGGTCCAGGAGGCCGACGGGGCCGACTGCCGCTCCCCGGGGCGCTTCAAGCGCTCGGCCACTCCCTCGGTGGGTTCCTTCTCAGCTCCAGCCATCTCCTCATCCTCATCCAAAAAGCACCACCATCAACAACAACTACAACAACAGCAACAACAGCAGCAACTACAACAACAACAGCAACAACAGCAGCAGCAACAACAACAACAACAACAGCAACAACAGCAACAACAGCAACAACAACTACAACAACAGCAACAACAGCAGCAGCAGCAGCAGCATCATCATCATCACCATGGAAACAGTGGAAAGAACAGGGACGGACGCCACTCATGGAAAGTCATCACACCCCCAAATCACATGGACTGCCTCGAACTCACGTCGGAGGACATGTTGGATAGGGGTGGGGGGTATCTGAATCCTGCTGCCTACCCCCCTGTAGGAAGCACCTCGCTCGCCTCTCCTGTCGTTTCCCCCTTCACTGGTTCCCCTCACTCTTCAGGCTACCACACCCCCCACTTTTTCTCCCCTGCCAAACCTCGGCCTGTTCAGACACAGAGCTTGCGCTGCTCCCCTCCGCACGTCACCCAGCCCAGACACTACTCTCAAACCCAGAGCCTCAGGATGTCCCCCACACATGAACTGAGCTACTCTCCCTACCGAGCCCCGCTGGTCCAACTGTCCGCCCGCGACCTCCAAGAGGAGATGAGGGAACGGGCCTGGGCAGGCAGGGCCGATCGAGAGCGGGAAAGAGAGTGGGAACGAGAGAGGGAAAGGGAGATGGAGAGGGGATGGGCTGAGAGGGAATGGGAGAAGGAGAGGGAGAGGGGCCGACTGGAGAGGGAGAGGGCCAGAGAGCGGGAGAGGAGGGACACTTCTGGAAGCACTTTTGGAACTTTTGGCTACGGCCGAACGGCTCCGCTGTGTTCCGACAGGGACTCAGTGTTCCTAGAATCTGACCAGATGCACGATACCACACCGCTGCTGCTCCCCCAGCCATCACTCTCCCCGTCACCTAATGCTGCGCCCAGGATGGGAACATGTGCTGTTGGAAGAAACCGAGCTGGCTCCAAAGTTGGACCAGAAACCATGAGTGGAAGCGTGCGGTCATCTAACAGTGGAGGTGGGGTTAGGCCCTGGTTAGGGGGTGAAAGTCGCCCTAGAAGTATGGCAGAGACACCATTCACGTCTGAAGCACACTTTGATCACCGTCATGAATCTTGGAGTAAAAGTCATAATAGGGTGGACGAAATAGAAAACCCCAAAGGAAGAATTGAATCCCAGTGTAAAAAAGGTCCAGAAAGAAGTTTATCCGAAAGCATAAAGCTATCTGGGATTAAGACAGAGAATTCATCTTCCTCTGCAAGTAAGGAAAAACACAGAGGCCGGTCTGCGGTTGGAAAGAGGACTGAAGAAGCGAAGGTAGACTGTGGACTGAGTGCTGAGGCTAGTACCTGTGCTGTGCAAAAGGTTGAAAACAAGGTTGAGCCTGAGTGTAATGAAGCCAAAATAATAAGATCAGATGCAAGGACTAATAGGGAGAATGAATCTGTGATTGTAGATGTACAAAGACCTAAGCAGTTGGATACATCGCAGCACCCTCCTGGGTGTGGTGATGCAGACCAGGAAACAGCCATTGCCAAAACTGATGCTATTGTTGAATCTAAGGTCGAGACTGCACCTAAGACTGAGCATAGTTCCCAGTCAGGTAAGACAAATCCAGACCTCAATAGTGCAATGCACAGGGATGAAAGGGAGACCACTACTGTTGATTGGGGTAATCCAGAATTTCTGCCATATGAAAAAGCTGATCAAAAGGTCGATATGGGCAAAACTGGATTTATTGCTCCCAAACCAGATTTTGAAAGCCAGAAGTTATGTACCCCCAAACCCAACAGTAGAACTCGCCCTGGCACAGCTACAGGCCTACGTCCAGGACTAGTCAGCCCCAAACTAGACGGCGGGTTCGGGGAGCAGGATCCGGCAGCACCCCCAGATGGCATGGAGTCCACCTGGCCCCGGAGAGTCATTGTCAGAAAGAGAACAGTTCGACAAGGCGGCGCACTGCACAACCTACCCATCCTCCCACCGCTCCCATCTGTTCTCACTGCACTGGAGAAGAGGTTCCCACACCACCTCCCACGTCTAGCTCATCATTCTGAGACTCCTTTGACAAATCTGATTGGCGCAGTAGGTCGGTGCTCTTTGAAAGAACCCTCCCATCTAGAGCTGGGTCTCTGTGCCACTGTAGTAAGCAGAGCGTCATTGAAGGAACAAAACTTAGAGCAGTGGAGGGCCACCAAAGAGCATAATGATCTCAGGATGCAAAGCAGAAATAATAAGAATCCAGAAGAGTCAACAGAGGAGAAGGAGGAAAATAAGGTGAAAAGTGTAGAGCATGATAAACTAAAATCTAAAGAGGTGACTGGTAGTGCTCAGGGAGAAAAGCATGACAGAAGCGATAACTGTCAATGTGAGAAGAGTTGTGGTGTGGTCAAAGTAGAGCATGTCATAACAAAACAGGTAGAATCAAGAGACGTTGCACAAGTAGATATCCAAGACAGTGTGAATCGGGAGATAAAATACTCGTTAGCGTTAGAAGTAAAGGGGAACAAGGTAGAAGAAAGCACAAGCAAGGTGCCTTCACAAGAGCAACCCAAACCAAAAGAGGATAAGGTTGGCGGTAAACCAGAAGTCAGAATAGATTTAGAAGGAGAATGGATTGAAGAGAGGGACGCTGGTGGGATTGCCGGGGAGGTGGAGAGCTGGGATGTGGTGCTGAAGATGGTCAACACCATTTGGGAGGATGGCTGGGCCGGAGGCAGAGCTGCAGGACCAGTGGAGGAAGGCGACACCGGCTCCATATCCGGTTCCTTGCAGCGTTGGCCTCTTCTCAGACCCCCTGCAGGCTTTGGGGGCTCCCATCCATCATCCTCGGCTGCTTCAGAGCTCAGCTTGACCGAGCTGGAAAGGAGGGCCAGGGAGCTGGACTCAGACCTCGAGCATCTCGACCTGTCCCTGCCCCACAGGGAAGCATACGGTTTGATGCTGCCCAAGCCGCAGAAGGAAAGGACCGACATGTACCAAACGCACCCGGGGCCCCAAAGAGAGAAAGGTGCTTTTCTCACAGGTAGGTGTGCTGCTTTATAATAAAGAGGGATATCATTTTGCATGTGCTGAGTTGGAATTGCTTTCTAATTTCCTTCTGACTATCCAAAAGACAATGCCAAACCCATGAAAATGGGCGATTTCTCATTGTTTATTGATGAAGATCTGTGCCAATACATGAAATGCCAATATTGATACAAGCACCTTTATGACCCACAAACCTGCTGATAGGCTTTGCACAATATAAGCATTCCACTGCCTATCTGCAGTCGGTATAAGAACTATATGGTGATTTTTCTAAATAACCAACTGTAATCATCGACAGCAACCACTCAATTTTTGGCTGCCATAGACCTTTCTTTCCTTTAATATGCTTCTCCCCTTCTTGATAGGCCTGGGGAGCAGGTCTCAGGTCCATCTAGAGATGGTTCCTACCATCACAGAGAAGGTCATTACGGACGTTGACACCAACTGGTCAGCAAAGTCTGATGCTGGGGCACCTACCATAGGCATCAGGTACTTTTTAAAGCTAAATGTCCTTAGTTATTCCCACATTTCAGTCTGGATCAGATTGCGTTTTAATGGCCTCCTCTCAGCATGCAACGTGATGACGTGATGCTGTTCACTATAATCCTGCTTGTTGACCTTTGGATATTTCTGCTTCATTGAAATAACACATCTGCTATTAGTTTCTGGCAGTCTTCCTGTTGCTTTAGGATTGTTTGATCTTCCAATATAGTTAGAAAATAGACTTGTTATTCTTCCTACCTTAACCGCTACATGAAAGTTTGTATTCATTCAGATAATGACACAAAATCAATAACTATATTTTTCAACAATCATTGTTGAAAACACTGTCAGTGTAATAATTACTATTAAAACCAATACACTTTTATACTTATTTGTATTATTATCAACAACAATAATAAGTAGACAACGACTAAGACAAATAAGAGTAAGAATTCCGACCTGAGGTCATAATTCCCTAACCTCGATTTGATTGAAGAATCAAAGAGACTAAACATGATAAATACTAGCTTTTACTAGGAACCCAACATTAAAGTTTCATTGACACTGCTACTGACAGGTAATGGTATTGTTTTTCCGATTGCCTCAAATTAGTATAAGTTGATGTCACTTAATGTACCTAATTTCAGATTCAAGTGACATGACTAGAATTGACACCAATCCGCCTATTTCCATTTGTTTGTGTTACCACCGACGGAACTGGTGCTGGAGTCTGAGGTTGATTTTAGTGTTCAGTTTCTGTGTTCACAGAAACACGTGGCGTTGCCATCCTATTGAACACAACATCTCTCCCTCCAGCGCCACCAAAGAGGACAGCTCTCCCGACTCGAACCTCACCTTAGAGTCGGACTCAAGCGGCGTCTTCCTTTCCATGTCCAATCAAAGCCAAGACGAGATGGGCTCTGACAGCGATCAGCCAATGAGTGGCTCCGACTTAGGCAGCAGCAGCACATCATTCGACAGAGATGGGGAAGAGGCAGGGGTCAAAGAGTGGGGGCGGGAGGAAAGTGCTGAGCTGGATTGGTGCTACCCCTCACTGCTCGACCCCTCTTCACAGGAACAGACAGCGGAGGAAGGAAGCGGAGATGAAAACAAAAACCCAAGGGAGAAAGAGACCGCATCCATTAAGACCTCAGTTCAGATGTTCAGCTCAATTTCGCTCCCAACATCCCCTTCCAAACAACTGATCAAACAATTCCTCAATCCCAATCTACCAATGAGAAGCTCGGGATTAGATTGTGGCGACTTGGATCCCTTTGTCCAATCAGATAGCTTTGTTTACCTTGCAGTGTCCACAAGCTCCAGCCCCCAGGCTGAGAAAACCGAAGCCATAGACAAACCCCCCCATGGGGCCATCCAAGTCATCTCAAACCAGGAACCCAGCTTGCCCCGAGCTCACGAGGACTCCTCCCCACAGAAGGCTGTCGTCACGGTGACTCATCTTGTGCCCCAGCGTCCAGAGGGAGAAGACTTCTTGTCCACGGATAGTTTTGTTTACCTCGCTGCTCCAGCATGTCTCCTACTGGGCCCAGAAGGAACCGCACCCTACGGTACAAGGTAATGGACTGCAGGGCTACAATACAACTCCTTATTATATTAGTTTAAGATTTGAAAGGCCTAAATCCCACCTAAAGTAGTCTCATTTGTAAAATATATTTCATTGAAAAGTGTTTATTTTAGGGTCCTTTTGGATTTAATCAAGCATGATCATGGGAAGACAGGCAGAAATTGACTAAGCATCTTCAGTGAGCCGAAGGGTGTACATGATTCTTCTAGGGACACTTTCATATCGTGGACAGTATCAACAAAGGAAAGAGGCTAGGGGGGTGATCATAGTGGAGAGTTGACATGGCCAATGCTTAATAGCTTAACACCTTCAATCGGAGAGAGGGAGGGAACTATCTAATTAATTTAAATGCATTTTTTAAATGAATGCAAAAAAGGGTATCATTGTATTTAATTGTATTTTATGATCAGGATTAAGTTTCCATACATAACGTTATTCTCGTATTGTTATCCTCTAATGCAGGGACTCTGATTCGGACAGCTCTGGGTCTGGCGCCGCTGACATGTCGGTGCTGGGCTGTGGATCGCTGGCAGGGGACAGCGACTGGGACTCAGACGCTTCGGACTCATACCCCCATCGCCCTTCTTCCAGAGTCCTCGGGGCCAGCGACAGGCCTCCGTCTGGCCCTGTCCGTCCGAAACGCCACCCCACCACTGAGCCCAGCTGGAACCTGTTCCAAGATGTCACCGAGCCGGAAGTACTGCCCGAACTGCTCGACGAAGAGGGCGACGAAGACGGCGACGAAGACGGCGACGAAGACGGCGCCACCAGCGGCAGCAACAACCTCAACAACAATGTCACCACGGTTACAGTTGCGGCTACAACCATGGTAATAACCACCCCCGGGTTTGTCCGCGAGGTGACTCCCGAGCCAGCCGACGAGATGGCGAAAGCCGTTGCGACGTTGGAGCAGGCGTCCACCACGAAGAAGGTGACGTGGCAGTTCAAGCCGGCGCAGAGATCTGTGTGCACGGGAAGCAGGAAAGAGAAAGAACCATCAAGGTCGTCGTCACTGAGACACGGCGGCCAGGGACCGGAGGAGGCGCACTGTCCCTTACCATCGTCGCCCTCCTCTTCCTCCTCACCATCCTCATCATCGTCCTCTGGTTGAGGTGCAGTACAGACACGGTTTTCCTGGTCTTACTATTGGGTGTCAGTGTGTGCAGTCTGTAGTGGTAGCAGTACGGGTGTAGGGTATTAGAATACACGCAGGCTTATGTTGGCTTATGGTGAGTTCAAAATGTTCCAATTTGGGGATTGACATTTTAACTTGCATTGCTGCAATACAAGACAAGTTTCATATTTGAGTATACAAAGGCACTAAATCTAAAAAAAAATGAAATTTGCTGAAACAAACGCACCAACAATAAATTAGCCAACTGAATAAGGATTTAGCGTTATTTTTTGTATAAAGATGGGTTACAGATTATATATACTACTATGGTTTACTGCACTTGGGAATATAGGGAGAATATTCTTCAAGGTTGCTGTAAGACATGATTTCCTTAAGCCTCCAGGAATAACAAGTTAGTGGGAAATAAAGTAAAGGTTTATTTCACTATTCAGCAAAGGCTTTTCGTTTTTTGTTGTTATGGCTAATGCTAACTCTAAAGCTGTGCAGCGTAGATGGTTTATATTTATGGTTTATGGTTATGGTATATGGTTTATATTTATGGTTTATGGTTATGGTATATGGTTTATATCAATGTAAATACACATACATCTATTTTGCTGCTGCTAAATCTGTTTGTACCACTTAGGACAATGGATAGTCTACTTCAATGCAGAATGGGATTCACATTGAAGTTAATACTTAAGGGACGGACACATCTAACTAATGATTGGTTTGGCCCGAACGTAATAATAATTTCATCGGCAATGTTAACTTTAAATCAAACAATCAATTCCATGGTGACCATAAGCACAAAAAATAAATAAAATAAGACAAGGCTCCTTTTGTGGAAAAAATAAGATAACATTTTGTATTTTGTATCATATAATCAGTTATATATTAGCGATTTTGAATGTATTACATTTATAATTCTCTATCAGCTAAATTCTACATTTTAAAGATCCCATGGCATGCTACTTTATGAATGCTTTTATATAGCTGCTAGTGGGCCCCTAATACAGTACCTAGTACCTATTACAGCCACCACGAGCCAGTCTAACAATGAGCTCTCCACAAACATGCCGTTTTTAGAGGCGGGTCCAGGAGGAGGCTGGGGGTGTGGCCCTGAGCAGCTTGCTGCCACGGTACCATGCGCTCTGTTTACAGTGGATGTAGCGCAATGGCGAGGCGCACACAGCCTTTGGCCGTGTTCTGTAATATTCTAGAACACTCCAGGTGCTCCGGCAGGAGTCCTAAAGCGCTATATCTAAATAATATCATATTATACATAGATATCTATATCATATAATACATATTATCACGGCCAAAAGCTGTGTGCGCCTCCAGACGATATTATGAATCTCAAACGACTGCGTCAGGTTCTCCGATGTCTCTGGTTCTTCCACTTCCACATCAATCTGAAGTAGACTGAAATACGACATGGAGGAGAAAGGGATTGTTGCCCCCGATTGTCTCCTGCCGGAGCCTTGCTGCCCGCAGCGGCAGGAGACAATCGGAGGCCACAATCCCTTTCTCCTCATGTGCTTCAGGGAGTCAAAGCCAAAGTACCTTTCCCCCAATTCCTTCTCAACCATGGCTGAGATAAGCCCCACTACGAGACTCGTTGTGGAAATACCAGAGACGTCAGAGAACCCGACGTGCTATGCACCATAACACCAACAGCAGAACGGTTATCCAAATAACTAGTGTAAAACACTTGCGTTACAGTGTGTGTATTCAAACACACACACCCATGTGGCGCTCGCCCGGTCGTAGGTCATTGTCTCATTGGCCGGCCAAATTCTCTGGGCGGGCAAGGCAGAGATAGAGGAGGAAACTTGGCCTCTAATGACGACATATGGGGCCACATTCGAAATCGGAGCATCTGAGCTTTCATTTTTCAAAGGCGGAGCAGGAGACCTAGTGCTCATTTTATACCTAACGCCATTTCTAGCTACTGGGCGACCATAGGCAGGCTAGGGGAACTCACATTAATGTTAGACAACCTCATAAAGTCAATTTTTTTTCATGCCATGGGACCTTTAATAAGGATTTTCATACATGTATTAGTAGACAGAGCAATAAGACTGAATACAATATGGATTCACAAGTATAACCAATCTGCAGAAGAGAATGAGTCATGCCTTCAAACAATGACTAATAATTTCCCTTTTATACAAATCAACTTATAATTTCTATGAAACATGAAAAATCTTTAAACAATATTGGAGCAAGACAGGGTGTATAATTCAGTATTGCGAAGAGCCTGCATACATGTTCTGTTGAAGCTGTGCTGAGAGAGAAAGGCTCTAAATTATAGAAAGGCTTTAAGGCAACGCTGCAACGGCAAGCTAGTGATGGAATGACACGTGAAACACACGACTCGTAAAGTGCTGTGTTGAAGGACATCTGTTTGTTAAGAGTTGTTAGCCTTAATATGTTGTAGCAATAATGAAATATGTTGTTTCTCAATTATTCAATATGATTGTTGATAATTTACTTTCAGTTGTTTAGCTATCACTTATAAATCCAGTATTAATGCATTAATAATGCATTTAAAAGCAGTATGTTTGCTGGTATACTGGCTATTAGCACAAATAAGACAAACCCAGAGAGATACCTGAAAACCACTCCACTGCCTGGTCATGATGGCATGATTCAGAGAGGGAGTCCAACCTCAACATTAGCACAATAACTCGCCGTTGTTACAGTTAGCAGCTGCTTTGTTTATTACCCCGCCACCTCCCCCAACAGTACGAGGCTTCAATACCACAATAAGCATATTTTCCATAGACTATCATTGATGGCATTTGTATGATATATGAAGGCTTACAGGGCTCAACATGCAGTGTCCTTTAAATGGCATTGAGTGTGATAGTGTCATTCCTTGGGTATGAATATCTAAATATGAATATTCTTTAGTCCTCAAATTACCTATATTATTATACATTATTGATTTTATTTTCCAAAGGAGAATGTCTCTTTATTGACATTTAAAAAAATAGTCAAGTGTGATTTAATACAATTTTGGCCTATATATTGATGTGACGTCAAGTTGAATATATCTAGCACATTGTGACTCTTTCTTTAAAATGGCATTTCAACCAGATTTGTGTACAGTATAAAGACACAGCAAGACAAAGTAATGCTTATACATATTTAAGGAAGCATGCATCCCAGACTTGGGATCTCTTTATGAACTAACAGTGCATTTATCTTAAGCCACAATTCAAACATGTCGCCTTCATTGTGGTTCAATGCCAGCTAATGTTTAAAGATGTCCGGCATGTTAACATTGCTAAATTATCGAGAGTGTCACTGCTCATTGTTTGATTAAGCGCTTGAGTAAAGGCTGCGTATGGAAACTATAAAATAGATGAAATACAAAATATCTGTACATGATGTATCTCATAATACTCTTATTTGAGTATTTTTTGTTAAAGGTATTTAAGTAAAAGTGATACAGCTTGAAAATAAGTAGATTTTCATATTTTTCGTAAAAAAAAAGGTTATTGCTTGGAATATTGGAGTGGTATACCTATAGCACTACTTCTGATATTCTGTGTGTAGGTGTAATTCGTTTATTAAGCCATTTGTATTTCCTGCAGACACAGGCTACTTATTTGTTCCAACCAAAATAATAACAGAATGCAGAATAGCTTAATAAAACTAATAATAACATGAATAAAACTAAAAACATGTTTATTCATGTGTTCATTTATTTATTTTAGCAAAAAGATGTTTATGAGACCAGCCAAAACTGACGTACATTTTTGCACAAATAAAGGATCCCCATTCGAACACATTAACAGATGAATTAAGACATTTATTTGGCTTGTAATTGCCTACAACTGCATCAAATGCCAGCACTGTCCAGTTTTACCACTGTTTTGCCATCCATAATAATAATTACCTGAATAATAAGAACTATGGAACAGAGTTGAATTAGCAAACTAAATAAATATTTGAATTGCTATTAGTTTGTCGCCTATAGCACTGCAACACTTCAGCAATCTTTTCACCTATGTTCAAGTTCCTAACCGAAAAAATAAATGCTAAAACAAATTACTTTGAAAAATCATACGATAGTCCTAAAATGTGATGTTTCCATTGTTTTACATATTTAAACATATTCTTTTACCGGCAACATTCCCAAAAAATAATCTATCCGTTTTTACGGGTTATATTTTGATGTTCATGTAAATTCTGTAAGAGATATGTGTCTATTACGAAGTAGGACGGAGGGGAACATTTTTAAAGAAAAGTTTATAATCAATTTATAATCAAATAATCAACAGTTTCAGTGTGGCTTATCTTGATGGTAAAATGTAGATAACTGTCACTTATTTGTATCACTCATTGTTCCTTAATATCATTTACAGAGCCATGTCAATGATATTATTGAGTCTGTATTTCAACTCATCAGCTTTTCCCCAAGAAATCTGAACAATAAATACAGATATTTTACCCTGTATTGTCCTCTGAGGGAAATAACTGTGTTTCACATGCAGGGTTCATGCAAATATATTATTATTAAAAGCTGGAATTTATGTTAATAAATATTTGTGGGTAAATATTTGTATCTTTCTTGAATTATTTAGGTGACAGTGGCCACACATAGGTGCACACAATCGTCACACATACATTTATTTTATTTGCTATGCAGACTATGAAATATAAAAAAATTGTTTCACCCGATTCACTCACTCACATTCATACGCACGCACACAGCTTGCAGTGCCATCTGTGTATTTAAGTAGTAGATCGCTGTGTCTGTTGCTGTGTCAATTATGTAGGTCTACCATCTATTTAAGGCTGATTAATTAGAGCAGTCCAAATACAGCCAAGAGAGGAATGGGTTGAAGAGATGGAAAGGGGGCTGTCGAGCAACTGAAGAAAGAGAAGAGATGGAAGAGAAGAGATGGAAGAGAAGAGATGGAAGGAAGGTAAGAGTGGATTAAAGATGAAGGAAGATGTAAGTAGGATAGGGGGATAAAGACATAAAGAGATAGGAACCCTCTTCATTAATAAATGAATAGTTAATATGTGCCATAGAAAGCATGAGGCTGAAGTAAGTTTTAAGGCAGAATTGCACCACTCTGTCTTTCATTGAAGCTTCATTGAAGGATGCTTTTAGCTGACTGAACTGAGTCAACGTTATGTTTCAACAATCAAATTGACTACATATGATTGCTTCATATACGACTCATTTTATTGTTGTATGCCCATTTAGTTTTTACACCTAATATGTAAAATCCCTACTGACATCATCAGAGAGTCGTATATGAAGCAATCATCGTAGTCTTTTTTGATTGTTTGAAAACGTAACTTTGACTGCAGTCCACTCAAGCAAAAAACTGCATCTCTTGGGTTTCAAATTATATATATATATATCTCTTTCACCTCACCTTGTAATACCTTGTAATAATCATTTTACCTACAAAGGAGGAATCTGAGGAGATCCTTCCTCTGCTGTCAGTAATCTTGATTTATTAAAGAAACTGGGATTTAATTTGTCTTTTAAACTATACTATGTGGTAAGTTATTTTATGTTGTTACATTGTATTATTCTAGCTATGTTCAAAATATTTTTTTATATGCTATGCTATACAATGCTAGGCTATATATTTGTAATACTATGCTATTCAGTAGCTATTAATACAAACGTATACAAATTATGCTTTTAGCTTCCCTCTTTTTAAAAGAGAGCTGTACGCCTAATTCTTGCTTTCTCCCGCACTCCATATTTTCTTTTCTTTTCAGTTTTATTATTATGTGTTGAGTGTGGGTGGAGGTTTATATTTGCGTGTGTTTGCACTGTGTGGGTGCTGGCTGTGTCTACAAGTGTGAGAGAGCAGTCACATACAGAAAATAATAGATGTAGAGAAAAACACTGCTGATGCTCAGCTATGAGTCATGACCGCACACACACACACACACACACACACACACACACATACACACATTTGAGGCCACTCAATACAGATATTCTCAAAGAGCATTTCCCTAAAACAGTTTAAGGATGGCTTGGAGATTTCTAACAAAATACTAAAATTATTGTTTTTAAATCTTACTTACCCTTCAATCTGAGACTAGTATTAAACCCTTTCCGTGACATGATACTGGCTCCTAGGCTTATTATGAATATTAAAAGTACTTTAGCACCATGACTCTGACAAGAAGGAGGAGGCTTCCTATACACCTGTGGCAGTGAGTTAATGTATAGGGTGCTTATGATAAGGTGTGACATAGCAGCTGTTAGAAGCTGACAAAAAATAAGGCATAATTGATCCAAGTCTCTCTGGGGTCTGGGAACAGTACTGTGAGCAGACGAGAGGGGACAGAGGGAGAGAGAGAAGGAGAGGCGATAAGCCTCATCGGAGATAAGCACGATGCCTGCTCTGATGCAAATGTTTGTTCCCATTTTTGTTCTCTTTTGGACCCTAATTAGGATTTGAAGATGTTTATATAAACGTATATATATATATATATATATATATATATATATATATACGTATATATAAACATCTCTCTCTCTCTCTCTCTCTCTATATATATATATATATATATATATATATATATATATATATATATATAATATAAAGCATATATAATTATATGCTTTGACTATTCTCAGCCTCAATTTGCAAGGCGCTTTGAATGTTAAATTATGCTACACTACTGAATGTTAACATATATAGACGTAAAACTATATATGTATATAGACATAAACTAGGAGGGTCCATCAATTCCTTTGTAGCGGAATGGTACTTTCAAACGCATTGCTAGACTCATTCTAGCAAAGGCGCTTGAGCTCACAGGGGATGAATGGCTAAAAAAGAAAATCTAGGATAATTAGTTGGGACCTTTTGAAGCTTAAGGCGAAACAAATGTGCTCCATGACAAAAATTGTCCATCCTAAAAAAAGGAAAAACGGCATGTCCTACTTTGTTGCGGTTGAACGCTTCTAA
This sequence comes from Pollachius pollachius, assembly GCF_949987615.1. Lineage (NCBI taxonomy): Eukaryota > Metazoa > Chordata > Actinopteri > Gadiformes > Gadidae > Pollachius > Pollachius pollachius. The sequence goes on along the minus strand of NC_136948.1, from coordinate 22,206,834 downwards.
TTGGTTGCGTGTATGAGTCATTTGATTCCATTGGATAAGTATGAGTCAAATCCATCAGCCTGACTGCTACGCCTCTACAAGACACGCTACACAGTGCGTTGGTGAAGAGGAGGACTCGGAGAGGATTGGTTAAAACCATTGCACAGGTGGGCAGCAAAGATCAAGAGGTACCAATTATGTTACATCATCATGAAAAAATGTGATACAGAGGAAGGCGTTGACTATAACTGAATAGTGTGTACTTTGTGTGCACTGTGTGTGTTTGTGTCCGCACAACACATACAGCCTCTGTTACATTACAGGCCGCTTACCCAACCCACCAATGTTATACATGACAGACAACATTGATCTTATGGTATAATCTGGCTTTTTAAGAATTGGACAATAATTGTCTGGCATAATAATATTGTTGATTCATATTGCACTGCTTTCATACTTCTTAAAACTAGACCATTGTTTTTTTTATAATAAAGATGATAAATGGTATTCTGCATTCAGTGCTTTTCTAACTTATGGCCACTTGAAAAGCGTTAGAAGTGTATCGACCTATTCATAAGTCAACAGACTCAAGAAGTCCAGAGTCCGCCAAATGCTACATAAAATCTGTTTGCTGTTATTTGAAATCGTAGGAATTACTACCATTTGAGGGGAATAAATGACAAATAACAGTTAAGTTCATGAATTATTGTTATTATCGAAGAATCATTTCTAACTTTTGGAAAAGTGTGGCAAAAATAAATGTTTAGATGGGAGCAGCATGTTGGGGTGTGGTGACTGATGTAACTCCCTTACAGTTCCAAAGAATTGTACCGTATGCATCTCCAATTAAAAACTGAAAAAACTACCAAGAAAAATAGATATTTTACAAAAATGTATGCCCACCTACTCTCCCAAAATCAAACAAAACAAATATTATGGTGCATGAGTCAGGAGGGTTTGCCTGCGTTCTGAATAACCAAGTGTACACTGACTGATAACAATTTAAAATTCTTTGGTATTGTTGATTTTCTTTTACTTTACCTTATATACATGACTAATTATTTATTCGGGCAAGACATTTTGCATGCACATGAAAATATATACTTTTTGCATGGATGCTGTGGTGTAAAAGGGCTCATAGATTGTAATAAATTGTACTCCTTAGGTTGAGAATTGTCCCCAATGCACATTGGTCCAGGAAGTTGAAACTCACACTCAATTTCCCGTGTTTTTTCCATTTGGAAATGCTTGGTTTCTCCTCCAGCCTTGGGTCGGTGTCTTTGGTTGGTTTCAGGGTCAGAACAGGGCTGGTGTTTGGTGGCAAGTGGCCGACAGATGCTGAACATCAGTGCAGTAAACTTCCATTGTTGTCTAAAATAGCATGAATACACGTCAAAAACCTGTCCCATCTCCTTTCGCCATAAAGACTCTCCGTATGATTCGTTTGGCCATCATATCTTTGTTGTAGGATTACTAGGATTGTCTGATCCTAGTATCTATATTTGACTTACAGTCCCGTACTGTAGATGCTTTATTATAATTGTACTTTCATGGAGTGCAGGACAATGTTTTTTGAGTCCTCTACAGGGTTGTCGTCATCTCCTTGGCTCTGTCCATCTTGCTTAAACTTTTACTCTGAGGGGAATAGTGGCGGCGGGTTTGTGATCTGGGCGGGACCAGGTTTTTGATCTCGTGCCGCTCGGCGAATAGGAGCCTGTTAATGGAGTTTTGAACCCTGAGGGCTTTCTGGATCCGTTTGCCAATGAGGTACAACATCTCACACAAGCACATCAAGATGCAGACGGCGCTGGTGACCACCATGAACAGGGTGAAGATCTTCTTCTCTGTGGGACGGCTGATGAAGCAGTCCACAGTGTTGGGGCAGGGATCCAGGGAGCACTTGGACAACCTGATGGATGAACCAGGATATAGCAGAAACCATTAAAACAACCGCCAAAAACAAATCCACAGAAACAGAGAAATAAGGAGATGAGAAGACATGAGCAGATAATGTCTATCTGATATAATCAGATAGGTATATCTGATTAATGCCATAAAAAATGATCTGATATAATGTCACATTATATAATGACGATCTGATATAATTACATGAAAAATTGTTATGATTATAGCGTGGTGAAGGGAGAAATGTACAAATGTAAAACTGAGATATAAAAGGTAGAATTCTGATAAAATGTTTAAAAATGTCAGAGGTAGGTTGACTTTATTTTTTATTTATTTTTTATTTATTTATTAATTTTTTATTTTTTTAAAAGCACTGAACAAGATCTGTACCTTAATTTCGTTGCGTAAATACACTGCATTCAACCCAATGACAAATAGCTTCTATCCTATTCTATTCAACAAACAGGTGCTGGATATCAGCCATGTTCTATTAGCGCACATATGCAATCTTACCAAAATCTTTCAGAATTGATACATGACAATAAAATGTAATAGCTTGCGTGTGTTTGTGGTGACCTGGGCATGTCATATCCGTGGTATATCCGATACAACACGTAGAGAAACGAGGCGTCGAAGCCGGCCTTGAAGACCAGACTCAGCAGGTAGGTCCACCACAGCCCCCCTCTCTTCTTGCCCGGGTTGCTGTACAGATGGGAGCCCTCATGCAGTACGGTGTACTTGAGGTCCTTTTCCTCGCGCAGCTTCACGTGGGCCACCACCATGAGGGATGGGCAGGTGACGAAGATCAGCTGCAGGGCCCACAGACGGATGTGGGAGATGGGGAAGATGCTGTCATAGCACACGTTGGTACAGCCCGGCTTGAAGGGGAACAAGGGGTGGGGTGGTAGTTATCAACAGGCCGCTGGGTTAAAGGTTGATAACACACAGTGAGTACCTTGTTGTTTTCATTTATTTCAGGCTCCATATTTTCCTTACCTGTCTCGTATTACAGACAAAATCCTTGTTTTCGTCACCCCACACTCTTTGAGCTGCAACCACAAAAACCATGACCCGGAACACAAACACCATGGACAGCCACACGCGGCCGAAGACAGTGGAGTATTTGTTCACCCCGCTGATCAGGCTCTCCAGGCCGGACCAGTTCATCGCTGCTGCTAGACGCGCCCTGGCTTATCTCCACAAACACCCTGAAACAAAGAAACAGAATGAGTTCTAAAGCTTGTTGACTAATTACTAGATGAATAGACATGATATTACATACGTAATGAAATCCGCTGCACACATCCAGTTAAAAAGAAATCTGTACATAAACTAAAGTAATAGTTATAATAAACTTTACAGCCTACTGATGTATAAATTGTCCACTCAAAGACATGACATGTTTATATTGAGGCTGGATTCATCTTTTTATTGGTATCGAGATGTGTTAAACAACCTTTTTTGTCATGAATGTCTTTCTAAGGTTGAGACCAGACTTCCACATATAAAACCTAGAGCTGGCGCCATGATTGTTTTGGTTTTGTAGTACAAATTAGTAACACTAGATTCAGTTAAGGAATGACGCAAAGTGGCCTAATATCTATTCTGTTTGCAGTGAGGTCAGGCACATTAAAAAAAGACCTAAAGCCAAGCCTATCGACACATGAAGAAGGTGTTAAAAGGATCTGAGGATCCACTACTCAGGAGGAGTAGTAGATCCGTATGAAAGAGAACATATCTTCTCCATAACTTGGTAATAATAACATGACTGGATCAGATTGTGAGTAATGCAGCCTGGCGCTCATAGCGCTTCACTTTCAATCTGCTTAAGAACTGAGAATGTTACAAAAGTACCGCCTGGAAGACTTGGAAGTGGCTCAAACCATTGGCTACCCAGATACAAGCTGAACTCAGAGAGCCACCACTACGTTAACTATATTATAGTGAGCTGTATGGGCAGAAGTCTGCTGGATCCACATGCTGCCACCTGATACAAGCTGAACTCAGAGAGCCAGCGCTACGTTAACTATATTATAGTGAGCTGTATGGGCAGAAGTCTGCTGGATCCACATGCTGCCACCTGATACAAGCTGAACTCAGAGAGCCAGCGCTACGTTAACTATATTATAGTGAGCTGTATGGGCAGAAGTCTGCTGGATCCACATGCTGCCACCTGTCGGAGGTGGATGGGATCACTATCAAGGCAACATAAGGAGGCTACTGGCAGCGTCGATGGCAGATGGCTGGCATGCAAATCATTATTGTTCAAATAAAAGTATATTTGAATCATCACTCAAGGACGAGGCCGGAATGATCTAGTGGTTTTTGTTTTTGAAAGATGAATGCTGAATGCCAAAAGATAGGCTAGCCTACTTGTGCTTCAGTGCCAATATTTTTTTTTATATTAATTCCTTTGTATCAGTTAATGTTAACCGATTTAATCGATTTAACTCAAACATTTATTTAACTCAAATTATTACTGAAATTGAGTAAACAGATTCACAACAAGGCAATAAGTATACATAGACAAAATAAACCTTGTAGGCATTTAAATAGCTGTCAGTGTCTAGTTTTCATAAACTACAGTATTATTCAGACACCGTGTTCAAAGCCCTGCAAGAAAATGTTGCCAACTTTCCCATTGCAAAATGTTGAACATGCGTATATTATATTTTCATTGTGTACCAGTCTGTCACATGACATTAATCCTCCATAAAATTACCGTTGACATGTGTGACTCTAAATTGTTAAGGAGAGGCAAACATTGCCTGTCTTATGGTTGTGATATACTAGGTATATCACAACCATAAGATATACCAGTGTGATATCTGTTGTTAGATATCACTGGAACCTGGTCAGAGTAACGGCCATGAGGGCCTTCTGTGCTTTGTTTTTCTGTTCTGGATCAATTCAGATCTGGGTTCAGTGCAGCATGCAGTTTTTCTTTGTAAAACCGCATGCTAATTTAGACTGAAACCATAAGCACACACACACACACACACACACACACACACACACACACACACACACACACACACACACATATATATATATATATGCATGCACACAGGAACACATGCACCAATGGATAAATACATGTACACACAGAAACACACACAAATATACACATAAACACACACACACACACACACACACACCAAACATCCCCCTCGGTTGCTGAGTCTCTGTGCAGCATGTTGCCATGGAGACGACTCCAGCCACAGAATGGGCACCTCCCACTCTCCATTCAAACACTCGCAAAGCACACACTGATTTTACTATTATTCTACTTGTAATTTTTTAAGCATAAAGATATGACATAAAAGGTCATTTGAAGTTAACTAAGCTCTCTTTAGTGTTTCAAATGTATTCCTAGTAATGAGTGAATGTTTAGATAAGATAAGATAGCTGTAACTGTTGTCGTGTAATCAGTGAATACAGGCAAGGTTGGTATATAATTTGGGTCCAAACTATTGTCAAAACCCTTTATCACATCACCCATATCTCTACAATAAATATATCCTAGATAATTTTGTCAGAGCCCAATTCAAATTAAAATAACTCCACAACATGACCAAAGCAACAATCTATACTATAACAAACTATCCATTGATGATGGATTATTTGTAATTATTGGATTATTGATTGTTTGTAATTTGAAAAGTGGGTGTTAAGATGTTTTGATGTTTAATGTTCAGATATTAAAATGCTATTATAATATCCATGTCTCTATAATAAACATGTTTTATGATACTGATGGAACACATTTGACTATTCAAATTTGTCATATATTTACTTATATTTAAAGCAACTGTATAGTTAGCTTTATGGAAACAATTATAAAGGATGTTTATATGATGAATGTACTCCTTGAGACAGCCCAGCAATTTTAATTTATTAAATTAATTCATTCAAATAGAAAATAAATTGTGGTGCATTGACTTCAAAGCAGATCAAACCTCCCCACCGGGCGTCTTTAGAGAAGAGGATCATTTATGTTTGTCTATACATGTGTACATGTGTGTGTATGTGTATCCATGCGTGTACACACACGTGTGTGTGTTTGTGTATGTGTGTGCATGTGTTTGTGTCTGTAACCCTAACCCTTGCTGAAAGAGGCCTCCGGCTTTCTGCCCCTTGTCAGATTATTCACTGCTTTCTCCAAAGTACTGTATGATATATATATATTTATAACTTGTAAATAAGACAATAACAGATGCTTATAACACAAATAGAATATGCAACACAAAAGTGCATCTGAATGGCAGTTTTCTCCATGAAACTTATTTTCTTATGTAATGTATTGAACAGGTTTCCTCCTAACATAACGAAACATACAAACAAAAGCAGATTTACATAAGATAGTACTGTGATTAAAGATGAACCATCTTGAATGTTTTATGATGTCATGAGAGAAGTTCAAGTTGTCTTGACGTGAGTATGACAAACATATATAGATATATTTGATTGGTCATAATATTGACTGTTCTGCATGATGTTTCTTTGTGTTGTTAACAGTCTTCGATACTAACCCCTGTCTAATTCCAGATCAGTGAAGAACTAGCATATGAAGTGTTTGGAAAGGAGTCAAATATTTAGATCTCAGAAGATATGCGGGTGGGGCCTTTCTTCTGTATCCAGAGAACTGTTAACACATTACTGTCTGGATTACCAAGACTAGTGCCTTAGATTGGCCTTACTATCATGGCAAAAGCGGAAATCGGAAAAACACTCATGTGAGAATGAGAAAATAGAACTTTCTGTTCTAACTTCTGCTTTGTTTTCAATCAGAAACAAACCGGAATACCTGATTCTCACTCATGTATTGACAACACATCACAAACTCCTAACTATATTAAATTCCTAACTAAGTTGTAAAGTAGGGATCAGAAGAATATATACCAGTGGGGTTCACAATTTAATGAAGTACATTGCATAGAAAAATAAATCTCCATCTATATTCATGTCTAAATTCAATCCCAACCCATGGTTTTTGTTGCTGTTGTGGATTGCTCAATGCATTCTTGGCAAAAGCCACACCTGAAGTTGAATACAGAATACAGACAGTATAACTGAACTTACCTGTAAACAGTGCCTGGGTGGGAAGACAGCTAGACAGTTTTGGCGATCCAAGTAGATCCACAGAAGTTCACAGAAAACGATTGAACAGTTTACAGGCTACAGTCAGTCTATTGCTCTCAGCCTTTCTCTGCTCTCCTCTCTGCTTCCATCTTACAAATCCTGCCAAACCAGATCCAGTATGAGTCACGTTACCCAAAGTTTCCCCCTCCACACACACACACACACACACACACACACACACACACACACACACACACACACACACACACACACACACACACACACACACACACAGGCCTACACTCCTAAATACCCTCCTCAAAAGCATGTGAAACACATTTTAGACAAAAATGATCATTCTAAAAACGAATACCCAATGACTATTATTATTACTTTCGTTCAATGATGTTGAAAATTTGAACTCAATGTAGGGCTGTCGTGAGTGACAGGGTTTATTAACCCATGTCTCACTCAATGTCCTACTGAGACCTGTTTCTTCTAGTGTACGACCCTGGCTGTTGTTCACACTATTCTCTAATTCAGGAAAACCTTGGAGGTTTTCTCAAAGAGAAGGCTCTGATAATGAGCGGTGGAGGATTCAGCCCATGGTGGTTGAAACACAACCACGGCTCCCAGCCCGACAAGACCGGGCACGTCATGTACGGAGCTATTTGAAATGTGTGCGCATGTGTCAGAGCAAGAAAAGAGACCAAAAGAAGAATGGCCAGTGACGTGTTTCACTACACTGGGTAGCCCCGCCCATTCTGCCGGCGATTTGAGCTCGCCCTGCAGAAGGTACAATCTACGATGAAGCTTGGTCTGGCAACAGCCAGGCTAGTTTTTCACTACTCATGTGTTGGGCTGAAAAAAATGAAAAGCTGTAGGGACAATAGGTAGGCTGCACAATAAGGAACATTTGGGTTCTAAATTTAATTTCACTTTGTGTTGTTTTTTATTATTATTAATTTATTCTAATTATATATACATATATATATATATATATTATATTACAGTTCCGTTCTCCTTATCCCGTTTAGCTAAACTTTGTTTGCGGGGCCGCAGAGGGCGCTGTGTCGTTGCTCGTAGTGGCTGCAGGGAGCGCTGTGTCGTTGCTCCGAGTGGCCGCAGGGGGCGGTGTGTTGTGTTGTTTCTCTGAGCGGCCGCAGGGGGCGCTGTGTTTTACTTGCTCTGAGCGGCCGCAGGTGGTGCTGTGTTGTAGTTGCGCTGAGCGGCCGCAGGGGGTCTTGTGTTGTACTTGCTCTGAGCGGCCGCAGGAGGCGATGTGTTGTGTCGTTTCACCAAGTGGCCGCTGTGGTTTGTCTCTGAGCGGATGCGGGGGGCGCTGTATTGAGTAGTTCCTCTGACCGGACGCAGGGGGCACTGTAGTGTGTCGTTGCTCTGAGATGCCGCAGGGGCGCACTGTTGTCACTCATCTTAAGTCCTTACCATTCAGTGCTTCTGCTCAACAACATGACGGACATGTTGTCTTAGCTAACGATTCTACAGCTCTATATTTGTTATTTTTCTAAGTATATATTTAATGTATTTGTGTTATTCGATATTAATTCATATTCTTGTGTTGGACCTTGTCTTTGGGGGTTTTCCTCTATATGTTGAATAGCTTTAGCATGAACTCCTGATTTGACTGTTCTTGATGTTTTGTTGCTCGTCTCAGTAAATGATAATAATAATAATAATAATAATAATAATAATAATAATAATAATAATAATAGTAACAATAATAATAATCATCTCAATAAAGCTGGCGAACACACCTCCATGACAACTGAGAGCAGATGTGCATGTACAACAGCTGTCTCAGCACATTTGGATGTTTGATAGCGTACTAGCAGCCCATTCATGGTTGTTGTGAAGCTTATAAACCGCTGATATAGAATACTAATGTACCTGTACCTGTTTGTACCTGTACCTGTCTGTCCCTGTTTGTACCTGTACCTGTCTGTCCCTGTTTGTACCTGTCTGTCTCTGTTTGTACCTGTCTGTCCCTGTTTGTACCTGTACCTGTTTGTACCTGTACCTGTCTGTCCCTGTTTGTACCTGTCTGTCCCTGTACCTGTTTTCACCTGTACCTGTCTGTCCCTGTTTGTACCTGTCTGTCCCTGTTTGTACCTTTCTGTCCCTGTACCTGTTTTCACCTGTACCTGTCTGTCCCTGTTTGTACCTGTCTGTCTCTGTTTGTACCTTTACCTGTCTGTCCCTGTTTGTACCCGTCTGTCCCTGTTTGTACCTGTCTGTCCCTGTTTGTACCTGTACCTGTCTGTCCCAGTTTGTACCTGTACCAGTCTGTCCCAGTTTGTACCTGTCTGTCCCAGTTTGTACCTGTACCAGTCTGTCCCAGTTTGTACCTGTACCTGTCTGTCCCAGTTTGTACCTGTCTGTCCCAGTTTGTACCTGTACCTGTCTGTCCCTGTTTGTACCTGTACCTGTCTGTCCCAGTTTGTACCTGTACCTGTCTGTCCCTGTTTGTACCTGTACCAGTCTGTCCCAGTTTGTACCTGTACCAGTCTGTCCCAGTTTGTACCTGTACCAGTCTGTCCCAGTTTGTACCTGTACCTGTCTGTCCCAGTTTGTACCTGTACCAGTCTGTCCCAGTTTGTACCTGTACCAGTCTGTCCCAGTTTGTACCTGTACCAGTCTGTCCCAGTTTGTACCTGTACCAGTCTGTCCCAGTTTGTACCTGTACCAGTCTGTCCCAGTTTGTACCTGTCTGTCCCTGTTTGTACCGGTCCCTGTACCTGTAACTGTAACCTGTTAGGGTAAGTAGTATAGTAAATCCATCTCCCTATACAGACTGATGTTGATTGCACACCTGTTGTCGTCCACCTGTTGTCATCCCACCTGTTGTCATAGCACCGGGGGAGTATTCCATCAACCAAGCTAAAGGCCAAGCCAGGCTTATTCCGCTTAGCCTCGCTACTTTAAGCTAGAGTTGCGAGTCCATCAACGTGACTCAAGGGAATCTCCGCTAAGTAACCATGGCAATTTATCCGACCAAACTAACCTGGTCGGTACCAGGCTAACTGTCAGGCTTTCTTGAGCGGTGTTTCAGAGAAGTCCCATCTGTCGGAAACAAGTGTACCATCAGAAGGTTCCGCCAAGCCTAGTCCTCACGATTTTGTCATGAATGTACATATATGAAATACAAACAGCCTGTATTTTCACTAAGGGTCTAAGATTAAATGATGCAAAATAAAATAATTAAATGAAATGCCATCTATTGTTATCTTGGATATTTTCTAAACAAACAACAACAGACAAATGTATGTATTCTATCAAAATCGGGAACCGGTGGGGGGTGGGCGCGCTAGTGCACATGCAAAGGATGTAGACATGTTTAGTCAGCGCTACTCTCCGCTACTGACAAAATCCTCTTTATACCCCGTCCTTTTTGCCCATAGACCACAAGTGTGTGTGTGTGTATATACCTCCCTAAGAACCCTATCAAACTGACAATCCAAAATGCCGAAGCCAAACGTCTCCAGCAAAGCCAAATCCCCCCACAGCCAGGCTACCGGAGCTGGAGATAGTACCATCGATAGCTGCAACCCTGCTAGCGATTCTCCCACAAGGTCGGACATGCCTCCAGATAAAACTTACGATATGTGTAAGGAACTGTGCAAAGAGGTGTAAGGGTCAGTCCTGCGCTGCATAAATGAAGTGATGAAATGACGCCTTTGAGGCCAAGTTTAAGTCACTCGCAGCTTCGCAGGCCGAACTGCAAGCATGTGTGGCTAACCAGGAGCAAGCTACTAGCGACCTTGACGTCCGCATGATAGCGCTTGAAGCTAAATGCACTGAGCTGGCGGGACGCAACACTCAGCTTCATACCAAGGTGCTTGACCTGGAGGCCCGCTCTCCGAGGCACAACATCAAAATTGTGGGGATACGGATAAGAGGGTGAGGAGGAAGGTAGACCCGCTGGATTCGTCTCCAGATTAATCCCCAAACTGCTCGTTGACAAACACTTTGGGCATCCAGTCCAAATCGACCGGGCGCACCGCTCCCTCCAGCCTTCAATCCTCCAATCCAATCCACAGCCTCCAATCACTTTCAGGAGAAGGAGTTGTTCTTCGCCTCGGCAGACAACAGTCCATGGAGTACAAGGGAGGCAAGGTCCTTATCTTCCCGGATTACACCAGCGAGGTCATGGCTCTGCGCCGTGCCTTCAGAGAAGTGCAACAGGCCCTGTGCGACGAAGGGATAAGACACGCGCTGCGATACCCGGCCAGGCTCTATGTTTACCCCCGAAACGGCTGAGCGCCCAAGATCTTCCAGGACCAGAAGGAGGTGGCGAAGTCCCTGGAAAGGAATAATGTACGAGAAGGGCAGCAGATCCATACACTGACATTCTTCATTTACCTCACGGTTGCGTCGAGGTGAGGCATGTATTTGTTGAAAGCAGCTAACTAGCTGCTCGCAGCACGGGGGCCCCTCTGCTTGGTGTTTTATATACACTATATTACAATGGCCCACTTTGAACTGCTGCCATGTTCACGCAGCCTGAGGTTTTGATACTGTTCATATTGCCACTGCTTTAATTGCTTTATATCGCGGTTCCATATAGTTCATGTTACTATAATGTAGCGGAGAGGGGACTAGTGGGAACATATTCGAGTTATTTGCCCAGTAGGTCCTTACGAGATAAATATGGGATGCTATGTGCCAGGTTCGGGGAGGCACAAGGCGGGGTGGGAAGGGATGGATGTTATTGCTCTTTTTTTTTTTTTTTTTTGTCTCCTTATTTTTCATATGGTCAGGAAGGGGAAATATTTCTGTAAAATTATTTGCTATTGATGAACAGAGTGGTGAAATTTGTGAGCTTTAATGTGAATGGGTTAAATGGACCTGTTAAACAAAAGAGGGTCTTAACACATTTGAAAAAACTGAAAATAGACATTGCCTTTGTACAGGAAACCCATCTGATACCCCTGGAACATAGAAGATTGAAAAGGGATTGGATAGGGCGTGTAATATCATCATCCTTTAACTCTTAAGCCAGGGGAGTGACCATTTTGATAAATAAGAACACCCCTGTAACAATTGGAGAAACCGTTGTTGATACATTGGGGAGATATGTTTTAGTGAATTGTCAGATTTACTCAGAACCCTGGACTCTCTTAAATTTTTATGCACCCAATTATGACGATGAGTAATTTGTTCAAGGCATATTCTTGAAGGTGTCAGGAGGACGGCAAAACATTCTTATAGGGGGTGACTTTAATTTCTACCTGGATCCTGTTCTGGATAAGTCAGCTCTATCGGTATCCAAATCTAGAGCAGCCAACATCACCATAGAATTCATGAAGGAATTAAACTTAGCATATGTGTGGAAACAAATGCACCCTCAATCTAGGGCTGGGCGATATATCGAATATATGCGATGTATCGCGAGATGTTCTCCAGGCGATGTATAAAATGCCCCTGTCGCGAACATCGAATACAAATTGGCACGTAATGTTTCTTTTTGCCGCCGCCGGCATTCTCGTTGTGTTCCCTTCTCTCGCTCTTTCCTGTGGCTCTCTGCCTCACAGACTCATATGCATTAAACACACTCACTCCCCCCGCGAGATTCTAGGATTTGTGATTTGATCGTGTGTGACGGTCGCGTGTGTGACGTCACACGCGACCGGTGAGTGAGAACAGCGACCGGTCACTCATCTCCTACCGTTGAGTGAGAACAGCGAGAGAGAGAGAAAAGGTGATGGAAACGGAGGATTTGGTTTCAAAAAAAGAATAGTACAGGATCCGTCGTCTGGCAGTGGTTTGGCTACCGAAAGGAAGATGTGGAACAAAAAACGGCTTTGAGCTCTGTTTTTGCTCGAAAATAATTAACGGTTTGAATAAATGCTGTGTTGGTAAATCTAACTTGCTGTGATTTTCCTTTTCTTATGTGCAAGTTATAAATTCTTCCAATAGAAAGCACTAATGAGTTTAAACAATATGTTGTTTCATGTAATCTACATGCAGACTTATGTTTCAGGAATACTCGAATTATTATAACATGTAGTAACATTATGCCAGACATGGTTGAATTGAGCATTTATGATGTGCTCTAGAGGAGATTCAAAATATATCGAGATATATATCGTGTATCGAGATATAGTAAAAAAATATCGAGATATTCATTTTGGCCCATATCGCCCAGCCCTACCTCAAACCCAAGATTATTCTTTCTATTCTGGACGCCACAACCCTTTTACTCGATTAATCTTGTCCTATTGTCAACACAGCTGATTCACAGAGCAGTAGAATCTGAGTACTTATCTAGTACTCAGATTCTACTATCAGATCACTCACCTCGGACCCTGTCCATTTATATGCCTGAAAAAAAATCTGAACCCTACTCTCCTTCACATTGGGCTATTCTGTGAGACGAACTGTGCCTCTTCTATAGTTTTATATTATGGGACACACTAAAAGCTTTTTTAAGGGGACATATAATCTCTTATACCAAAGGTATCAAAAATTGAAATACATGGCAGAAATAGAAAAATTGGTAGCAGACATTTTGAAATTGGAAAAGGAGTGTCAACAATCAAGGTCTAAAGAAGTACACCGGTTATTGGTAAATAAAAAGCTGAGATACAATACTTTGCATACTTATAAAATTGAAATAAACATTCTGAGAAGCAAGCAAAGGTACTATGAATTGGGGGAGAAGGCGCACAAAATTCTGTCTTGGCAACTGAGAAAAGAAGAAAGCTCTAGGATGATTAATTAAATCCAAACTGAAACAGGTTCTGTAACATATAACCCTACAGAAATTAATGATGCATTCAAACAGTTTTACACACAATTGTACACATCAGAACCACCAGAAAATCTGAGTAACATTGATGAATTTTTGTCCATGATTGAACTGCCCAAACTTGGCCAAGAAGATCAAAATAGTCTTGATCTGCTCTTTACACAAAAATAAATTGAAAAAGCTCTGGGCTCATTACAAGCAAACAAATCTCCAGAAGATAGGTTTCCTCCAGAATTTTACAGGGAATTTAAAGATTTACTCCTCCCACTCCTCATGGATGTCATCAACTTGGCCTCTAAGACTCAAACACTCCCTGAATCATTCTCCACAGCCATAATTAATGTAATTTACTAAAAAAATAGAAATTGAAATGCTCTTCATATCGTCCAATTTCCTTGTTAAATGCAGATTATGAATTCATTTCCAAGGCCCTGGCTAACAGAATTAGCCAATACCTGCCACAATTAATAAATCCAGACCAGTGTGGCTTTATTTCAAAGTGCTCCTCAACTAATAACCTATTTAGGCTCTTTATGTTAGGGGAGCGATAGCTGCTGGACCCAAGGGCAGAACACAGAGACAGGACAGGAGTGACGGTGAACAGGTTTATTGAGTAAAACCAGGAGTGAGGCAGGAGGTAGGTTGGAGAGTGAGGCGCATCATGAGGAGGGAGTGAAGACTGCAGGCTGGAGGGGACGATCCAAAGACTGTAGGCAAGAGAAAACAAAGGTGAGGCACGAGAACTCAACAAGAGAAAACACTAGAGAGAGTATACACTAGACGGTGGAGATTTCCACATGCAGCATTTCTTGATGTATATTTGTAAAGGGAGATCTTGTACCTTTTTTATCGCAAATAAATGTCACTTTTATAATAGGAGTATTACTAATATAATACAATAATTTGAACTATTACTTTTTTAAAGTAAACATGTAATCATTCAAATTATTTTATTATATTAGTAATATTCCTATTACAAAAGTATACATATATCTCATGTTGCCATTCTGTATGATGAGTTTTAGTAGCCCATATATTGATTTTGCATAAATAACGTGAATACCTTGTGCATGTGTGTATTTATTGCACTTATCTGTTCTGTTTAATGTTAATTTGTATATGAAAACACATGGTTATAGTTACATAAATACATGTCTGTACAGGGTGGGGATTTCAACATGCAGCCTTTCTTGATATTTGTAAAGGGAAATCTTGCACCTATTTTAGAACATTATTAATTTTTTTTTTAGAACCTAACAAAATTATTCAGAAGTATGCAGTGTCATCTCTGACGTTTATAACAAACCAAAACATTTAAAAATCGGTTGAAAATTGAGCAAGTTATGGTCATTTAAAAAGTACATGTAGCACTACTAACACAATGTTATGGGTGGGCAGCTGACTGTGGCAAGATGGCCGCCGGTGCGGACGTTCGACTCCATTGGCCAGCAGCGCGGACGAGACATCTAGTGTTCTATACACAGTCCCTCCAGAAAAATGCGGCGTTTTTTTGTGATTGTTGCGGCCAAAAATCCTTGATTATGCGGCACGTTTTCTTAAAAAATGCGATGAAATATGCGGCATATTTATGCAATTTTATACGATGAAATTGCGGGAACTTGCAAAAATGCAGCTTTTCGATGACGTTCACGTCGCGTAATTACGTCACTTCATAACATTCCCAAGGCAACAGGGGGAAATGGCTGCTCTTGAGTGAAGTAAACGCAACATTTTTCAACTTTCTGCTAAGATATATGTGACTTTTTTGCAACGAAAATGCGGGGATTATGAAATCATGCAGGACCTACATATTTTGCGCGGAAATCTGCAATTTATGCACTGAAAGTGCGGCATATTTGAAAAAATGCGGCCCCGCATGAATATGCAGACTTTGGCTGATTATGCGTTGAATTATGCGATCGCATAATCGCGTTTTTCTGGAGGGACTGTATATATATCTATGGCTGCAGTTGCAAGGGTAAAAGGTGCTGATCCTTTTTTGCAGTTTACTACTGGCTGAGTTTTGTTCAACAAAGCACGTACAGACTCTGCCTCCAACAAGTGGATTGGTTGAAACAAATAAGAAGCGAAATAAAGTCTAACGCCCAAATCACCCAGATTTGAGCTTGTCTGCCATCTGAATTATTCATCTAAAATCTGATTTGTGAGACTAGTAGCTTCAAAGAACTGAATTTGTCATGAAAATCAGTACCTGGCTTTCAGTAGCTAACATATGGAGGGTGCATGTGTGTGTGTGTGTGTGTGTGTGTGTGAGTGTGAGATCAGGAAGCGGCATGGTGCGTTTACCTCCAAACAGCTGCTCTATCTGGAGAACTACCAGCCGAAACTGCCTGCGCTCCGAGGACGCCGTCGGACAGAGCTGCTCTGTGCAGTAGATGAGAACAACCAAACCTCTAGTAACTTAGTTAATAACTATGCACTAAACCAGTGATCAGGAACGGGCCATCTGCAGGGGCCAAGGATGTTTGGATTAAGATTGGTACCACACTGTCCATTCTTTTGGTTTGACCTGACAGTCATTTCAATCAGAAACGGCTGTTGCATTAACTGTGTAAAAAAATGGATATTGATTGTTGATTTTATCCGGTACATCTATCTGTAATTCTGTACGCTTTCACATGCATTGTGAATGTCAATGTTATGTCTGCCAAGGCAAACATCTTCAGTGAATAAA
Source organism: Pollachius pollachius (assembly GCF_949987615.1). Classification (NCBI taxonomy): domain Eukaryota; kingdom Metazoa; phylum Chordata; class Actinopteri; order Gadiformes; family Gadidae; genus Pollachius; species Pollachius pollachius. The sequence continues at coordinate 22,190,404 of NC_136948.1, read as the reverse complement.
CAATGATCAGTGATGAGTGAAATTTGTATTCAATTGTCATCAAAAACTCGGCTTTGGGTTATCAGTGTGTGATTGTGCCGCGTGCGTCCAGCTGTCATTGGGCGTCCATTTGACAGCACTGCATCAGTATCAGTGTTGCCTTGCTGCTCTTCTGTTCTTGCTTTTTCATTTTCACACATGCCATGACAATCACGCACAACAAATAAGTGTGAATTTAGCTTCGCTGCGGTACTCACCAAAGGAAGCCTCTGTGAGTTTGGTGGTGTCGTCCTAATATCTGTCTCTGGTCCACTGATTGGTTGAATGATTGACCAAAACAGTAATGGTACATAAGTAAGTTCTGAGAAACCTTTAACATGGTGCAATGTGCTGGGTTGTTAGGAATCCAAGAGCCTACAAAACATCAACAGGGGGAAACAGCCCTTAACCGAGAATATTTTCACGAAAACAAAGGACAGACGACGAGGAGAGAAAAAGGATTCTATGGGCCCATGAGGAATAGACAAATCACAAACCATGGATGCGTCATTTCAACTATGCAAGTTCTTGAGCCTCCTATGATGGGTCTCTTTAGCAGAGCTGTGGTGCGTATGTTATAGCATACCAGTTCAGTTCAAGAGGTTGACTCCGACAACCTCTTAGGGAAGGTTGAGAGAAACTAAGATGGAACTCTCTTTCTGTGTGAGGGTGTGACCAAGGATGACCTCGATTTATGCAATCTTAAAGGTGAAATAAATCGCAAGATAACAATTAAGTTTAAAATATAGTGTCACGAATATTATGCGATTCAATGTAACATGGATCAACATTGAGAGTAACATTTGGACAAAAAGGCGAAGGGATCGGCGACAGTAGGAGTATGATGTCCTGATATTATTTGTCAATCTTAAAATAATCCACTGTAGACCTCACAATCACAAGAACACAAGAAAAAAAGCAGTAACAAAAAGGATGATCGCTATTTATGCCTACCCAATACATTTTGGGATAATATGTGTATTTATAAAAAACTAAACCTTAAGGCATTCTGAGGTCTACCCAGTCTATATGGGAAGTTGTAACCATGTTATTAAACTGACTGACAGCCCTCCTTTCTTAAATGTTCTGGAGTTGGTGTGATAGATAGATAGATATAAATAATTAAGACCCTTATGGCTGATGGGTACAAGAGGGCAGGCCAACAACTCGTGGGGAGTTGGTGTTTTTAAACTTTAGATTGATGATGTCATTGAACACACACACACGCACGCACGCACACACACGCACGCACGTACGCACGCACGCACGCACGCACACACACACACACACACACACACACACACACACACACACACACACAGACACACAAAGGCAGGATATCCTAATGTTGTGTTGTCCCTTTGTGAAGGGACACCGGTCAGACCACGGACAGGGAGCTCAGAAAGTCCACCCAACAGCAAAGTCGTCCGTTTAAACGTTCAGGCCACCGAGGATGAGTATAGGCCTACAGGAGCCGGAGTTTGTGAATAGATCCTCTCTCTTTGGACGTCTCTGGACGGATTGGGTCATCTAGTGATGGTCGACTCATTACCCGACCTCCTTCCAGTCTTACCTACATTTTCACTACTCATCGAGAGAATACAGTTGAACAACGAAAAAAAAACCCAGCAGAAGAAGTGGAAAAGGACATGAGGCTACCATTGGAACAATGGGTGTGTTATTACATTAGACCGAACCCACAGACATTAACCTAAAGAGGATTGTGAGGAGAACGGACAACATTTTGATTGGATCTCCAGATGGACATGTTACCGGTGAGTTTACACCCCGTTACCGGGGAGTTCACACCCCGTTACCGGTGAGTTCACACCCTGTAACCGGTGAGTTTACACCCCGTAACCGTTGAGTTCAGTAACGGTCCCTGAATGTTACTTTTGGTAAGGTTTTGGTTGCAGTGTGTTGCAATGTGGTTACAGGTTTGGTTCCCTCAACGTTCCCCCAACCTTTGTAGAAGGTTATTTTTTGGTTCTCTTTTGGCTGCATTGACATTCCCGACCTTAAAGATATCTTGGTATTATAAATTGATTAGTTGCACCTGCCTGTGCATGAGCATATTGTCAGTAATGAATGAACAGGCAAATTTGGCAGGAAAATGAAAAAGACTACAATAATAAGGCAGAGTAATAATGACCAAAAATATAAATAATAATGCAAAAAATGAAACAAAAAAAAAAGCTGCAGAAAAAAGGGACGCGGTAGATGGCCTAAAAGAACAAGAAACAAAACTTTGAACTCAAGAACAATGAAAACAAGTTCACAAAAGCATGACAAACCGACCCTGCTTTTTCTGATCACCACAAGAGATTGAAAGTTATCCCAGTCATTTCATTATTTTGAACATTCACCAACCGAGACAAATGGAATAATAATTTAAATTAACTGTCTGTGTGGGGCAAACTTGAGTGCTTGCCCAATGAACTCCTCAAACTCTGCTTCTGTCTGTCCGGGGAAATTCTAGCAACAGGTTGCTAGAGTAGAAGTCACAATAAAGCAAAGTTACTCATCGAAACCGTGCCAGTTCTTTTTTTCAATATGTTGATGTGAGCTATTATTTTTTTCTGGTATTTTGAACATTGAGCGCCCTTTTTGGTTTGTCTAGGATGAAATACAGTGGTTGAAACAAGTATCGTAGCGAAATACAGTTTATATCGTGTTTTATTGCACATTTAGCGCATTTTGTAAATCCCATTGATTTCTGTTGAAAGACTCATTGCTCGTTGGCCGGAAACAGAAAGGGGTGGTGTTCACGTTTGGTTGTAGTCTTTTCGCTCGGTTCTAGCCCTACTGTTGGGACGGAGAACCAAGTGAAAAGACTACAACCAAACGTGAACAGCCCCCCTTTCCGTTTCCGGCCAACAAGCAATGATTCTATGAGGTATTCTAGTCCGCTGAGCTATGAGCCAGAGAGCAAATGTTACGGATTGTGCATATTTATAATTCGAAATTCGTCCAAGCCTTTATGCCAAAGATATTCTAGGGTCTATAGCATATATCCGCATTGTCTGATTACAGTTTAATTCATCTTTCACAATTTAACAGCTCTCGTTTTGAAGAATAATCACCGCGCCATTCGTTTGAATGGGAATCGCGCCAGTCTATACTTTCAACATAAAGTGTACATATTTATAATTTGAAATTCATCCCAGCCTTTATACCACAGATACTATAGGGTCTATAGCATATAACCGCGTTTTCTGATTACAGTTTAATGTAACAGAAAGCTGACAAAATCGCTAATTAACGCCGCAACTGGAAATTAACCACACAGAGATAACCATGGCAACCTGTCATGCAACAAAATTTATTTTGGCGATCATTCTGCGCGCGCATCCGCCGTGTTGATAAACAAATAACCCCCCTATTGAACGAAGTTAAACCGAGTGACCGTGCTGTTCACAGACACCAGAATGAACGAGTTCACAGTAACGTTCATCAGGCAGTAATACAGTACGTTCAGTTCACGTTCGCCAAAAATATGAACGAGTTCATGAACTATCGTTCAATGAACGCGTTCAGGCACAACACTGCCAATCACCAATGATGAATGTCAGTGTAGGACACTACAGCGCAGGCAACTAAGAAATAATCATATTAATTAATTAAAGTACAATGATAAGTAATGCAATTTATATTAATGACCTCATGTCGGAAAAAAAAAAGTAAAGTACTGCTACTCCGACCATGGAAACAGAAATTGTCGGAGTGTTGGGACGTTTGAAAACAATGGAAGTGCCGCCACTACGACAATTAGACGTCAATGTTGGACTGGCGTTGTGTCTGAATGGAAGGCGGTCCCCCAATAAATTGCTGTAACCGATTGTTTCATTGCAAATTAGCGCAAAGCGCATCCCCTTGCTTAAATGATCCTTGTCTATTCACACTTGATTGGTTACATGCACGTGACATTCTGCCACTGCACAAATGCATAGCATGCACCGCACGGAGCACCTGTAGCTCAGAGATCTTCACATCATTCTGCCTCAGCAAACATTACAGAAAAAAAAGAAAAGAAAATAAAAAAAGAATGGATCGCGGCCGGAAGCCGACTCCCATCGCTGACTTAAAAGAGCCGGCTCTTTGAACCCGCTCGTTTGCGACCGACCCATCACTCCAGTCCCTCCCAAAATCCCCACTGACCCAATTCAAGCTTGGACTTTTCGATTCTGTTTCTAAATGTTGGGACTGATGAACGCTGATCTCTGGGGGTTATTTGAACGTTCATTGTGAAATGGTCCTACTGTAAAAGGAGCGTCGGGAACCCTGCATGTCTTTGCGCACCGACGCCATTAATTAAGGGAATGCTGAGAGAATGCTCGAGAGTCGAGAAAAATAAAACTTAATATGCAAACACGTTATGTGCAATCGAACAACTGCAAGCAGGCCTATGGCATGTACAAATAAGACTGTTGTTATTCTGTGGCTCAATCAATTTCACCTCACCGGTTCTGATCATCTCCGAGGTCCGGTATATTGTCCGGTATATTGTATAACAGTCTATGTTTAATGGACGGCAAAAACTGTAGGTTCATTTTTATTGATCCCCTTCGAGAAATTACGTTTAAAGGGGTGGGTCTAGGCTATATTCTCGCCTTTCTCCTTTGTAAAGCGTATTGTATTGTCCTTGTGCCGATATGAAGTTAACTGTGCCCATTCCTTGATTCGTTCTGCCGTGGCATTCCAAACAATTAATTTCGTTCCTATGTTCTATGTCCTAACGAATAAATGGTCCAGTTTTAAGTTTCATAGAATATTTATACATTCCAAGGGCATTATCAATAAGTGCACGCTCTGCCACTCGTAAAATACACTTGTAAAATGCAGTCGTCAATTGATGAAATAGGTTATTTCATACAACCAAATTTGGAATTAATCAAATAAATTACAGATAAATAATACTGAAATCTTTTTTGTTGAACACAATAGAATGAAATATTTATGATCCCCCAATAGCCGCATCTACATGGACACTTCTGATCCGATTAGAAGTGGAAGAGCAGCTCAATCGGAATAAAAAATGATCATGTATACGCCTCAATCGGAATACAATTCTCTGATCGGAAAATAATTCCATGCGGAATGGAAGAGGTGGTGTAGTCCGCTATAATCGACATGTACTATACACTCAATCCGATTGGTTTAGGGTGGGTGCGGCTCCATTTTAACTTTGAGAGCTGGCATCAGCAGCTGCAGTAGTTCACAGTTGGCCCGTCTGTACTTTTATGCACACCAAACTTGTCCACTGTCTAGAAAAGTGGATTTTTTGCCTGAATCACGTCTTTCTCATCACGCCGCAAGTCCGGTAATTTATCGACCCCATTATTCGGGATGAACCCCCCGTCATTCCGATAATGACCAGAGTTCTGTACATTATCCCGTACATAACAGCACTCTCTCTCCAAACAGTCTTGGCTGCACTCTCATCCAAATACCTATTGTTAGCGGCGGAGGAGGGGGTAGATATAAAGACCGGACGAGAAACTGACGTCGCTGTGCTGTCCTCCTTCTTCTTAATTGAAGGAGCAGGCAGAGAAAAGCTCTCTCCTGCTGGGCTTTTATTAAAATCATAAAAATGTCGCCGCCGGTCCAGATGTGTCAGGTGTGCGCGAGAGACATAGGAACGTACGCTTACCACTTTTGTAAATGCCATATATACAGCACCTTCAAATCACATGATAGGAATAGATGTACTCTGATTAGAAATCGAATCAGATCAGAAGTGTAGTCCTACATGTAAACGCGGCTAGTGATTGGTAGAATGGCGGAATGGCGGTACTAAAAGTTGACGGAATGGGGGCATGTCTGAATGGGGGCATGTCGGAATGGCAGCCTGTCGGAATGGCAGCCTGTCGGAATGGCAGCATGTTGGAATGGCAGCATGTCGGAATGGCAGCATGTTGGAATGGCAGCATGTCGGACTGGCAGCACGTCGGAATGACAGCAAGTAACCCAAGGCGGGGGCTGTAACTGCAAGTGAAAAACGTTTTCTGAACAAATCAATACTTTTTTTTTTGGAGTAAAACTTTATCGTACAACATGGTGATCATTCAATTGTTGACATCCATCCTCCTTATATTCATCATATTATTATTTCATGTCAGAACATTGTGTGTGTAGGCTGACGTATGACGCACAACGCAGCACACGCAATGCGCGAAAGATCGATAGAGCTAAGTTGCAACATGAGAAGTGAATTTCAGATTTTTAAAATACTGGCCCCAAAAAAGCCAAACTTCAAAAAAGCAGCCAGACAGCCGACTCCCTGCCAGCGGCCCCCTGCCTCTCCACCACCCCTGAGAGGGGGAGTTCAGAACAGCTATGTAGCGGAGAAAACGACTGCAGCAGTGCTAACCCCCCTCCGGTCGGTCCTATGTTGGATTAATCCCTCACCTGCGGCACCACCAACTAACTCTGTTGGTGAAGAGAGCCCTGGCAGCCAAAGGAGCTTGACTTCCCAGCCAGGCGCTCTGGAAATGAAAACGTATTCATTTATTTTTACGTTAAGTTGAACTTCTCTATTGTTACGTTAGTTATAATAAGTAAGATTTCTAGGCTTTGACCCCTCAGTCATAGCAGGAAAAACATAGTAGTGTGTGTGTGTGTGTGTGTGTGTGTGTGTGTGTGTGTGTGTGTGAGCTATAGTTAAGTTCAAGTGCCTCGTTCTGTTGCTACCCGTATAGTGTAGCTATACGGGTAGCAACAGTAGCATAGCTGTGACTCTGTCAATAATAAATCGTCTTCTGATTAGAAATAAACCTGCATTCCGTGTGTGATCTGTCCATAGCTGAATCTGGCAGGCTACTGTGCTGCTTTTACATTCAGCGTGTTGGTGTAAAACATGTCTGTTGTAGTGTAAAACATTCTAAAACTGATGCAAAATGTTGCTGGCCGTATTAATACGAAAACCATGAATGTTGCGCAGCATTTATTATGACGTCATCATATAGACTTTCTCTCAGCACCGGACTGACTTCCCGCGTCCCTGCGCACATTGGTGGACAGCTTCTTGATGTCGGACCGGATTAATCTGGAATGAAAGGCCAGACAATCTGTACTGATTGGGATTACTATTGGAAAAATGTAATTGTGTAAATAATGTAGTCTGTACTGAAGAAGTATTGAAGAGATTTTACTATCGCTAGAGGAGTCTGAATCAAATCTCCTAGGGCGTTTATGCTGCCTTGATGTAGGGATGGTTGCGTCATCCTCTGTCCAAACACTAAAGAAGTCCATCACCAGCCGACAATTCTCTGCTTTGGTGTCGGAATCTATGGAAGAACAAAAACGTTTTTTGAGCCAGTAGCAGAACCAAGCGGTATTTCCACACAGAAAATGTGTTGAATATTGATGGAGAGAAACCTATTTTTAAGACACGTCGGCCAGTGAAATATTTGATTTAAAAGAATAAATGAAAATCTCACTTTATGAGGTTTCCTAACATTAATATGAGTTCCCATAGCCTGCCTATCGTCCCCCAGTGGCTAAAACTTCCATCCAGTGTAAAACGAGCACTAGGTATCCTGCTTGCCTTTGAAAAAATGGAAGCTCAGGCGGGCTGATTTGTAATGTGGCCCCATATGTCATCATATGGGGCCAAGTTACCTCCCCTTTCTCTGCCTTGCCCGCCCAGAGAATTTGGCCCGCCAATGAGACAATGAGCTACGACCGTGCAAGCACCACATGTGTGTGTGTGTGTGTGTGTGTGATTACACACACTGTTACGCAAGTGTTGTACACTTCTTTGTTATTTGGATAACTGTTGTGCTGTTGCTGTTATGGAGCATAACACGTCGGTTCTTTGACGTCTCTGGTATTTCCACAACGAGACTGTAGTTGGGGTTATCTCAGCCATGGTTGAGAAGGAATTGGGGGAAAGGTACTTTGGCTTTGACTCCCTGAAGTACATGAACTGTGACATGGAGGAGAAAGGGATTGTTGCCCGGGTTGTCTCCCTCCGGAGTCCCGCTGCCTGCTGCCCGCTGCCGCGAGGCACCAACAACACAAAGCACCACCGCCCGGCAGCCGGCAGCAGGCACAACGCGCGGTTCAGTCTACTTCAGATTGATGTGGAAGTGGAAGAACCAGAGACATCGGAGAACCCGACGCAGTCGTTTGAGATTCATTATATCGTCTGGAGGCTCACACAGCTTTTGGCCGTGATAATATATATTATATGATATAGATATGCGATACATCCACTGTAAACAGAGCGCATGGTACCGTGGCTGCAAGCTGCTCAGGGCCACACCCCCACCCTCCTCCTTGACCCGCCTCTCTCCTCCTCATTTGCATTAAAGCTACAGACACCGAAACGGCGCGTTTGGGGAAAGCTCAATGTGCGACTGGCTCGTAGTGGCTGATATTCTGCACCACGGCTGGATTTCGGGAACGTCTTCAAATACTGTGTTAGGGGCCCACTAATATCTATATTAAAGCATCCATAAAGTAGCATGCCATCGGACCTTTAATATTAGAGTATGATCATGGGAAAGTACAGGCAGAAAAGTTTTCAAGGTCTAACTCAGTGAGAAAATGGCTTAACAAGATTCTTATAGGGAAACGTTTGCATTGTGGGTAGTGAATACACAGCTAATGGTGTGTTCAAGATGCCTCGGACACCAGCCTTCCGAATTGCAAGTGGGAAAATCTCTTGCGGCATTTCGCGGAGGCACGCCCTTTTGGTCGGGCCCCCTCGGAATTCTGAGACACACCGAGGTACACCGAGGTCAGTGAATATGCTCCCAACAAAAATGTCTGAGCCCGTAAAAATATTTATTTATTTAATTTGTTTTTGTACCAAGTTGGTCATTTTAATGTCGATTTGAAATGCTCTTACACACTTCATTACATGGCTACTTTATTCCGGTCACTAATAAGTCTTGCTGTGCGTGCAATACAATGTTAAGTTGTGTTGTTTGTTTTCAGGCTGGTTTGCTAAAGAGGCTAATGTAGCTAACAATAAACAATGACTACTAGCCAATGACACAATCACAAAGACGAACGGGAACGCTACAATGATACGAGACAGGAAATGACGTCACGAAATGACGTCACAACAACGTTGCAACTCGGAAGACTGAGGGGTATTCCATCAACCAAGCTAAAGGCAAAGCCGGGCTTATTTCGCTTAGCCTTGCTACTTTCAGCTTGAGTTGCGTTCCATTAACGTGACTTATGGGAAGCTCTGCTAAGTAACCACGGCAACTTATCCGACCAAACTAACCTGGGGGCTCTACCAATAGTCGAATCTCCTAACCTTTATGCCTCCTTTCTTTAACGTTTGTGGAAAACGTCATCGGGTCAAGGAGGGATGAAAAGGTGCTTTCTTTCGAACATAGGAAAAGACAGCACTGTTTAAAATGAATTCGACTCCACTTTACCTAACCGACGTCATTGCGCGACGCTGGGTATTGCCGACCTCTAGCGTCTCTAGAGTCTCCCTAGTGTTTAGCGGTCTGCACAGCCGCCCCAGACGGTCAGCAGGGAACACGTCTAAATGCATGGACGTCATTATTTGACACTTTAGTATGGTTAAACATGACTATAAATCATTATAACAATGTTTATAGGTCATAAAAGTCGAAAAAGCATAATAGCTGTTCTTTAAACAACTCCATCAACAGATCTCCCAGTATCCTGGGTGAAAAGAACGGTGTTGGGCTTGTATTGTCAAATGTTTCTGTTGTTTTTTTGTTTTTGAGATTGTGATGTGCAGAGTGCCTTCGCCTCCATTTTTATTCCAAATGATTCCCTTATAAATCCTTTATTTGTTTGGAGATGAGGAATCAGTAATTTTGTACTAGTAAAAAGATATTGCCATTAAGATACCAACATTCAAGAATGTTTTCACATGTTGGAATGTACAGGGAAATACAAAAATATTACCCTTCCTCAAGTCCATTGTCCAGTGTTAATCTATAATAATCTATAGATAGATGATAAAATATAATATGCATAATATAATATAATCGCTTGCCATAGATTATATTATGGTTTCTGAATTGCACAAGGGTTTAAAAACATAACCAATCAAGAAACATAGAATGTGTACGGTACATAAGAAAAGCCTGGAGTTAAAACAAATGGGGAAGATATACATTAGAAGAGCCTGGAGTTAAAACAAATGGGGTAGATATACATTAGAAGAGCCTGGAGTTAAAACAAAGGGGGTAGATATACATTAGAAGGACCTGGAGTTAAAGTGAAGATGGTAGATATACATTAGAAGGACCTGGAGTTAAAGTGAAGATGGTAGATATACATTAGAAGGACCTGGAGTTAAAGTGAAGATGGTAGATATACATTAGAAGAGCCTGGAGTTAAAGTGAAGATGGTAGATATACATTAGAAGAGCCTGGAGTTAAAGTGAAGATGGTAGATATACATTAGAAGAGCCTGGAGTTAAAGTGAAGATGGTAGATATTAGTGCTGTCAAGCGATTAAAATATTTAATCGCGATTAATCGCATCAATGTCATAGTTAACTCGCGATTAATCGCGATTAATTGCACATTTCTTTATATACTAAATATCCCTTGATTTTGTGCTGCTAGCCTTTTAATGAGATCAGAGTGTTGAGAAGGACAGTAATAAAATATATTTGGTAAGATGGATATAAGAGACCCGCAGTGAATTCAACCCGGTCCACTTGACATCAGGGAGGTGCATGACAGTGGTAGGCCTACCGTAAAACTTCAATAGCCCAGGCTTTTATTTGTTTCAATCACTGAACTTTCGAACAAAACTCTTGCTCATTAAAGGTGGGAAATACTATAACATTTATTATTTAAACCAGCATGAATATTCCTACCGTACGAAGGCCTATACACATTACCAGGCTATCAAATAACACCTACACACACACACGGCGGCGGAGTGGTAATCGGGAGAGCTGGGGTGGGCCGTTAACGTTTCGGGGCTATGGGGCTGATTACTGCGGGATAACAATATTGCGTTTATAAAAGTTTCTTGCAGCGCCGTCCGACAGCCTGAGCTGTGCGCCCACAACCTCTCACTCACTCAACAGCCGTAACACTCAAAAACTGTCAACGTCGCAACCAAGTCGATTTTGTCTAGAGGGGAGTAACTGAGCGCCCCCTTCCGAAGTGGTACAGCCCAGGTGGTCCTTGAACTGCGATTGGTCGGAAAGAGGTAACAGCTAATGACAACATTGAACTCTAGTACCAGGCTCAAACAGAGTGACACACAAACACACACACACTTTTAAGGAGTTTTTGTGCGGCGTGCTTGTTGTTTTGTTTCCGGTGTAGCTAGATCCGGTATGGTTTTGGAGTTTTTCTTAAGTGACTAGTTGTTGCTAGACAGCAGGTGAAAAAACGACAATGTTTGCCAAACCAAAAGAGCGTTAATCGCGCGATAAAAAAATTAACGCCGTTAAAATTGGTTTGCGTTAACGCCGTTAATAACGCGTTAAACTGACAGCACTAGTAGATATACATTAGAAGAGCCTGGAGTTAAAGTGAAGATGGTAGATATACATTATATAGGTGCCCTTGGGCAAGGCACCTGAAACCCCCCACTTGCTCCCCGGGTGTGGACCTCTGTGTGTGTGTGTGTCTTGATGCGTCAAAAGCAGAGAAGAATTTCCTCCTAAAAAGTGATAACTTAACTTAACCATTGATCACATTTTGAAGACACAGACATCTCGATTGCTTCTAAATTTGTACATAATAAGATATATTAAACACACAATTTACCACATAATAAGATATATTAAACACACAATTGACCACATAATAAGGCACCCATATATATGTACGGTATCCTTTGTTGACAGAGTGGTATTGTGTCTTTTTCACGGGTGATTCTGGGTCGGCTAGGTGCATCAATACACTGGGTCCTTTCGGGACACACGTCACCGCCAAACAAATACAACAAACACGTTAACACATCCGCTGTGGCAGCGACACACCATGGCAATACGGAGAAAACCATCTGGAGGTCTTCACTGAGTCCCCCCAGCGCAGCAGTCAGGTGTCAGCGTGTCCCCCCCTCTTCTTCTGCCAGGTGGTCCTCACCGTGTACCTCAGCGACGGCCAGCAGATGCTCACCGAGGCCCCGGTCATCCCAGCCACCACGGTGATGGACGTGGTGGAGTACTGCCAAGAGGCCGGGGAGGGCGGCTGCCACCTGGCCGAGGTGTGGAGCGGCCACGGTGAGTCCGTCCCTCCTTCTGCCTGTTTGTCTGTCCCCCTGCGCGTCTATGTCTGTCTGTCCGTCTGTCCGTCTGTCCGTCTGTCCTGTCTGTCTGACTTCTCTGGAAATGAACACAATGGAGAATTGGAACAAGAGAATAATAGGCTGTTTATACGATTTGGGAACAGATTCTGTTGTACGAGAGACATACAAGTTATATGTAGACCATGGTTTTGCTAAACAGTCTCCGGATATGAGCCTTGTGAGATCATCCCGATATTGAAGTTTGTGCAGCCAGAAAGGATGTCATCAGGTCTTGGCAGCGATAGATACGCCCGCAGTAAAAACCTTTTCTCTGAGAAAAGCTTTCCGTGACCATTATTTTCATTAAAAAAGTTGTGATTGCTCTGCGGATCACCCCACCTCCATTGGTGCTGATTCTGTCGGCTGCAGCGCTCCTTACTGCTCGTGAACTGATATTAAACTGAGTGAATTTAACCCACGCTCAAATACTTTATAGTGTGAAATGACCCATTAAGGAAGCTGTGTGCTGCCAGATACAATGACAGCTGACACACACACACATACACACACACACACACACACACACACACACACACACACACACACACACACACACACAATCCGTATCTCTCCACATCGTTAAAATATACAATTTGTCTGAAGAGTTGACAAATAGCAGCCCCACCATTCCCTATGACTCTTGTATTCTATTTCTCTGGTTAATATACGAATACTGTCCAACCGAAGAGCATCTGACCCCCTACCTGTGCCCCGCTCAGAGCGAGTTCTGCCCCCTGACCTGCTGCTGCTGGACCTCCTACATCAGTGGGGCCCCCGCGGGTCAGAGGTCAGCTTCTACCTGAGGCACAGCCCCTCCCTGAACCAAGGTAACTATTCTCACCTTGTTGTTCCAATAGGTGCCGCTCTGTGTTTATTGTATTGATACTTTGTTCTACTGGGAGTTAAAGCCGAGATAAAATAGAACCAATGCCTCTCCCTCTGCGGTCACTCAGTTAATGACTACTGTATCAGTATATTATATGACAAACATAATAACTACGGACCAATGTAGCTATACTACATTATGGTGTAAGACTGGGTTGGTATTGAGGATAATTTACTATCTGCTATACTACTATTTGCATTCATTCATTTTTTGTTATTGTTAAAATAAGTTATTTTAATTTATATGTTATATGGTTTTGTTTTTTTTCTGCACTGTATTGGTTGAATTTGGGTTTAAGTTGCACAACATTGTGTGCTTACTTTGTGTCCCACTCTTTGTCACCGTTGTTGTTTGTGCTCTTATGTCCATGACGATCCTTTATATGATATTTGTATTGCCTTGTTTTGTCTCGCTTCTCATTGTGACTGTTGGCTTGCCTTCCACTTTGAGTGCTGCACTGTTTATGTTAAATGTATTTGTGTTATGAGTGTTGTTGATGTCACATTGTGCTGTGTAATACACACAGGCAGCAGTCCACATCCATTACAGAAAAACACAACCATCAGAGAAACAGAGTTAGCTGACGACGGCACGGTAAGACCACAGACAAACACTCACACCCAATACAAATACACACACATACGCACACAAATCCATAATTGTTTGTGTCATCTAAAGCTGCATGTCTCAAAACATCTCTCTTATCAGCTAAACACTACTATTTTTGTTATACACATTCAGTGTCTAGTGTGTTTTATATTCTGTTATCTTCCTAGTGTGTCCCAACGTTATGTGAGGTAAGGGAGAGGTATGTACAATACATTATTAAATACAAGGAATCTAAGTTACTGTGCACACGATGAAAATACAAAAATAGAATGCAAAATACAACCTCACTCCAAGGTATTTGAGTGTGAGGAAACGGTGTGTACTATTTTAGAGCATTGGTAATATGTGCAATAATAAGTAGACAAAAGGGGAGGGTTGAGGGGCAGTGTCGCATGGCTTCAGGAATGTTTGGTTATGACGTATATGAATGACATGGTTATGTTTCGCGGTGAATGTCTCTCCAAGGGCCCAGGACCCTATGTTGGCGTCACTCGATTCTAATAGATTCCATCAACACATGCAACACAGCAGACACGTACGCTCGCATGCAAGCACATGAACACACACGCAAACACATACACGGTGACACATTCACTGAAAGCTGCAAATGTGCATCTATGTGTGAGTTGTTGGTCAGTAAACATTTGCCTACCTCAAGATCTTATCTTGTCTTTATATTTCTGTCCGTTTACCTAATGCTGTTATGATCTGTAATGTTATTGTACTGCAATAAAGGTTGACTGATGTCACCTTGGCTCTTTTAAGTGACTCATAGATGTTTGGAGTCAATGGGAGTGAGCAAGGTCTAGACAGGGCCTTTGTGTGAATAAGACCTCCATTGACTTCCATTGCGAGTCTTTGCGTGTGTGTGTGCGTGTGTGTGTGTGTGTGTGTGTGTGTGTGTGTGTGTGTGTGTGTGTGTGTGTGTGTGTGTGTGTGTGTAATCTAGCACTTGGTCAGTCAGTTGAGGTTGGATTAGCTCTGTCCCATGACATAACTAGGCTAAGAGGATTGTTCGCTAGTTGAGAGCTTGTCTTTCACCTCCTCCTTCTCCTCCTCCTCCACCTCCACCTCCTCCTTTTCCTCCTCTCTCTAATTTTCATTTGCCCAGACAGCTCTTTCTCTGTTTGGGCCTTAACATTCTCTGCCGTCCTTGCGAGCTGAATGGACAGAGCCCAGGTGGACGCTACCTCTGGCCCTGGGGGAGGGGCGCTGGCGGTGAGTCTCACGGCTGATTCGTCCCTCTGGGCACAACGGCGGGACTAGCCACACAGAATAACAATCACCTGGTGGATGGAGCTAGTGTGTATGTTGTGAGAGGTTATGAAAGGTACATACGTACTTAAAACTTCCGGTGTTCATGCGGTAGTACAACAAAGTTGTCAAAGTGTGTGTGGGGTTGTATGTGTGTGTGTGCTTGTGTCTGTTACAGCAGTGCATTTTATGTCTTGACCTGTGTTTATGTGCTAAACGTGATGTGACTGCAAGCACGGTGTATCGCTATGTGTTTGGGTATCTGGACACACACACACACACACACACACACACACACACACACACACACACACACACACACACACAAGCGCATATGATCATCATCAAGGTCTGAAGATTTCAACAAAACAACAGTTGCTTGTGTGTGTGTGTGTGTGTGTGTGTGTGTGTGTGTGTGTGTGTGTGTGTGTGTGTGTGTGTGTGTGTGTGTGTGTGTGAGACATGTGTAGGTTGGTAGATTGGTTTCGGTACAGATTAGGGCTGGATTTTGGGTGACCATGGATCACATGAAAATAATATTGTAATGTAATCCAACCATTTGGATGTTGTCCAACATTGTTTAAAGGCTTAGCAGTGTGTATGTGGGCTGTAACTCTTTCTTTGAAATGGCCCCTGACTCATTTAAATATGAACTGTGGAATCCCTGAACCCAGTAAGACACATTATGATTTAGTGGTCGGTGCATGGACAACACATTATTAGATGTATCATTGTTTCTGCCAGTATAACAACACATCTCCATTATTAGATGTATCATTGTTTCTGCCAGTATAACAACACATCTCCATTATTAGATGTATCATTGTATCTGACTGTATAACAACACATCTCCATTATTAGATGTATCATTGTATCTGACTGTCTAACAACACATCTCCATTATTAGATGTATCATCGTATCTGACTGTATAACAACACATCTCCATTATTAGATGTATCATTGTATCTAACGATGCTCTTAGCGTCCTACGAGAACCCCAGGAGGTCCTCGATAGCTACAAGCATTTTCACGGCGTTCGTTACCAACGATGCTTTCGGGAAACTGTGTGAAAATTGTACGATGCTCGGACGACGCACTTCATCAACCACTTAGGCTAACGATGCTTTGGGGAAACGGGGCCCTGTGTTGTTGTGGTTGTTAGGGTTGTTGTGCGTTACACTCAGTGTTGTTGTGGTTGTTAGGGTTGTTGTACGTTACACTCAGTGTTGTTGTGGTTGTTAGGGTTGTTGTGCGTTACACTCAGTGTTGTTGTGGTTGTTAGGGTTGTTGTGCGTTTACACTCAGTGTTGTTGTGGTTGTTAGGGTTGTTGTGCGTTACACTCAGTGTTGTTGTGGTTGTTAGGGTTGTTGTGCGTTACACTCAGTGGTGTTGTGGTTGTTAGGGTTGTTGTGCGTTACACTGGCTCTGTGTTGTGTTCTTTCCTCTATTGGATAAAGAGAAATGTACAAACCACTCAAGTGGGTGCAGCATGCAACTGAAGTCACCTCCATAAACCAGATAGTGTGAATGGAGATCCGGTAGCTTACCTATAAAACTGAGGAAAAATTGGGTTGTCCAAATTCAGACCATAAACATTAGCTAAAACAATTTTGGACCCAAAGAGTTTGCCAGCAACCATTACATATCTCCCATTATCATCAGCAATTACAGAAGTTGGTACAAAAGGACTTCCTTTTTTGGAATATTCCAGCTGATGAGCCAAATAGAACCTGAAGCGTTGGCACTAGGTGACGTCATATTTAAAATATATATACAATGGAATTAAGTTGCTTGACTGAAGATGATTTAAAGCCCCCATCTTCAATCTTTTCCATATGAAAATACATTCATAAAAAAAATTTAATAGAAAAAATCAAACAAAAAAGGGAGTCCAAAATCCCTCCGCAGTTCCCGCCAGAATGAAAGGTCGCACTAAGCTCTTCTAAGCTAGGGAAGAGATAGCACATTCAAGGTGCTTGATATACAGGGAAACTCTGAATAACCAAGACCTGCAGAACATGTGTTATTATTAAGGCACAAGGGGTAATAACAGTCAGAATAGGATAAGCCTTATTACTCTGTAAAAGAGCCATTGGCTGTCAATATCTGAGTCTAAAATTCAGTGTAGATTCAGACTCACCAAGAGAGTAGGATGATGTCTTTTGTCAACCTGGTCTCACAGCAATCCGTGAAATGACCACGGACGCTTAACTCAAACTCCGTGGAATCCTTACTGAAACACGCCAATTTCCGTGTTATGGCCACGGATTTTGCTCCAATGCAAGTTAGTGACACTCATATTCCGGGGCACACACACAGATCCCGGTCTTAACGACCGAGTCTACCACGGGCGCTTAACTCAAATTCTGTGGTGGCCTCACGGAATAACTTAAATTGTCCGTGATATGCCAACGGAATTTGCTCCAATCCATGTTAATGACACTCATATTCCGTGGCACAAAAACAGATCCTCGTTTCAACGACCGAGTCAACCTGGTCTCACTTGCCACCATGTTTATTGTTTAATGGGAAAGAAGGGTTGCATGGACTATACGTCATCCAGCTCAGGTTGTGTAGCTGTGTGTGTGTGCCTGTCGGCTTATTAGCATCTGTAGTACTGATTTGAACTGTACTCGAGTATGGTTGGCGTGCTCACACTAGCCAAACAATCTAGACTTGAGCACGGTACAGGTGTGAATCAGACTTGGGCACGGTATAGATGGCTTAGTGTGAGTGGGCCCTAAGTCTGCAACCGAAGTTAAAGATCAGCTGTTTTGGCCCCTGGCATCCCCACGATCCTGATGTTGTTCCTTCTGGATCTAGATTCTAGATCTACACATTTGTTTTGCTAGGAATCAGTCAGGGTCCCAATCCGTTTCACCACCCGCTTCAAGACGTCGACGTCATCAGAGCATGCAGTCAGGCTACGTTCATGTGCATTTTGGCCAATTCCGCAGTGATAATCTTTTTAAACTCATCAAAGCTCGTCCCTTCACGGACATCCTTTCTAATTGTTGCCATTTAAATCCCTAACACTTCCCTCCCCTCAGTTTTCATCATGTAGACAAAGTCTGCACGCAAGGAGGAAAGCAACTTCCGCTTGAAGGCTTCCGCGTTATCCTGGCTAGCACCCGCTGTCTCCTTTATCACTCGAGAAGGATGACGCCGGCCAACTAGGCCCTGGGGAGGGCCAACTAGGCCCTGGGGAGGGAAAACGAGGCCCTGGGGAGGGAGAACTAGGCCCTGGGGAGGGCGAACTAGGCCCTGGGGAGAGAGAACGAGACCCTGGGGAGGGAGAACGAGGCCCTGGGGAGGGCGAACGAGGCCCTGGGGAGGGAGAACGAGTCCCTGGGGAGGGAGAACGAGGCCCTGGGGAGGGAGAACGAGGCCCTGGGGAGGGAGAACGAGGCCCTGGGGAGGGCGAACGAGGCTCAGATTCACCCGCTTGCACGTCTCCTAGATTTCCGCATGACTCAGAAACATGACGGATATTGATCCGGAATCTTGATAATGCTTTGTTTTAACGAGTAACTGCTAATAAATTGCCATTTAAATTTCTTATTTGTGAATCGTTCTGCAGAGATAGACTATACACGTCTCACCCCATAGCTTGCTCAACAGCGGCAGTATGAATTTTTTTTTAATATGGCCGGGCGGGAATCCGTGCGTAGTCCTGCCTGCTCCAGTGAACCAAGAAAGCCGGCTCCTTGACCAAGGCGGAATATACCCCCTCGGTTTTACACAGGTAAGACGCTGAAATTGCAGCAGTTTGCCAAGCCGCGAACGTTCCGGCTTGGCAGTGTAAATATGGCCACACACACACACACACACACACACACACACACACACACACACACACACACACACACACACACACACACACACACACACACACCGAACACACACACACACACACACGTATGCACAGAAAGAGAGAGGGATGGAGAGAGATAGACAGATATAGACAGACAGAGGGGGATAGAGAGAGAGAGAGACAGATACAACAGACGGAGAGGAATGGAGAGAGAGACAGATAAACGGACTGACAGAGAGGGAGCAAGGTAAAAGAGTGGAAAAGGGAGAAAGACAGGGCACAATAAACACTATGGGGACAAGGAATACATACAAGAAACAAAGAGAGAGAACGGAAAGAGTTGAACCAATGAGAGAGGGAGAGCTGTTGCTCTGCCTGTCTTGTGGAGGGTGTTGGTCTGTCTGTCTGTCTTGTTGAGGGTGCTGGTCTGTCTGTCTGTCTTGTTGAGGGTGTTGGTCTGTCTGTCTTGTTGAGGGTGTTGCTCTGCCTGTCCTGTGGAGGGTGTTGTCTGTCTGTCTGTCTTGTTGAGGGTGTTGGTCTCTCTGTCTGTCTTGTGGAGGGTGTTGGTCTGTCTGTCTGTCTTGTTGAGGGTTCTGGTCTGTCTGTCTGTCTTGTTGAGGATATTGGTCTGTCTGTCTGTCTTGTTGAGGGTCTTGGTCTGTCTGTCTGTCTTGTTGAGGGTCTTGGTCTGTTTGTCTGTCTTGTTGAGGGTCTTGGTCTGTCTGTCTGTCTTGTTGAGGGTCTTGGTCTGTTTGTCTGTCTTGTTGAGGGTGTTGGTCTGTCTGTCTGTCTTGTTGAGGTGCTCGTTCCAGCTGCTGTAGCCTGACTGCTGTGTCACCCTGAAGGTTTCACACTGTCGAGAAAACACAGAGGGAGAGAGAGAGAGAGAGAGAGAGAGAGAGAGAGAGAGGGAGAGAGAGGGAGAGAGAGGGAGAGAGAGGGTGAGAGAGTGAGAGAGAGAGAGAGAACAAGTAAAGGATTGGAAGAAGGAGGGTTGTATGAGGAGGAGGGGAGAGGAAGAAAATAAAGTTTGAATAAGAACCTTCATCCTCGCTTCTCCTCCCCTTCGCCCTCTCTCTCTCCCCCCTCTCTCTCTCCCCCTCTCTCTCTCCCCCTCTCTCTCTCTCCCCCTCCCCCCTCCCTCCTTAGCTCTCTCTCCCTCACTATATATACATTGGTGTCTCAGTCTCTCTCTCTTTCCCCGCATCCCGCTCAGCTTTGAGGATGCAGACCAGAGTATTTCCTTGTCGGTGGGGTAGAGAGGTGTAGAGGAACAGGAGGACCCCGTTCGTTCTGAGACTCTGAAAACACACTCAGCCATGGAGTGGAATGAGCTTGACTTGGTGCAGGAATTCTCCCTGGAAGGACAATGCAGCAAAATTAAGGTCCGCTCCTGCAGGATCACATGGGACAGCCCGCAGGTAATGGGGGGTGAGGGTGTGTGTGTGTGTGTGTGTGTGTGTGTGTGGGGTCATAATAGAGGTGCTGATGCTCTCTGTAGCATGCCCCTGTCATTCAGATCGATCCAATCCGGTGGTGCGGAGCTGTCACTGTAACAGATAGACAGTGTGTGTCAGTGTGTGTATGCTGCTGTGCATGTTGTGTGCTGTGTTCAGTGTCAGCGGGGTACGCCACTGCAGAGTTCCCGCCGCGGGTCAGCAGGAGACCAGCCTGTCTCTGACACCTCCTCCAGTGTCCTGATGTATCCATCACCAGGCCAGTGTCCTGATGTATCCATCACCAGGCCAGTGTCCTGATGTATCTATCACCAGGCCAGTGTCCTGATGTATCCATCACCAGGCCAGTGTCCTGATGTATCCATCACCAGGCCAGTGTCCTGATGTATCCAACACCAGGCCAGTGTCCTGATGTATCCATCACCTCCTCCAGTGTCCTGATGTATCCATCACCAGGCCAGTGTCCTGATGTATCCATCACCAGGCCAGTGTCCTGATGTATCCATCACCAGGCCAGTGTCCTGATGTATCCATCACCAGGCCAGTGTCCTGATGTATCCATCACCAGGCCAGTGTCCTGATGTATCCATCACCAGGCCAGTGTCCTGATGTATCCAACACCAGGCCAGTGTCCTGATGTATCCATCACCTCCTCCAGTGTCCTGATGTATCCATCACCAGGCCAGTGTCCTGATGTATCTATCACCAGGCCAGTGTCCTGATGTATCCATCACCAGGCCAGTGTCCTGATGTATCCATCACCAGGCCAGTGTCCTGATGTATCCATCACCAGGCCAGTGTCCTGATGTATCCATAACCAGGCCAGTGTCCTGATGTATCCATCACCAGGCCAGTGTCCTGATGTATCCATCACCAGGACACTGCCCTCTGTGAGCACACGCTGCCATTGGCTGCGTTGTTGTAGATGACTAGGTGCTGATGCTTAGGACGCCTATAAAGCCATCGTTGTTGCTTCATGTGTTCCGTGAGAGCACAGTGGTGGCCAGGTGCCCGATGGCCTCATGTTGCACTGATCCCATTATGTCTTGGTATGAGTGCACTCTACTACACATCAGTAGGGTGTCTATTGTGTAGACCGGTGTTCTGACATGGTTTCTGAAATAATATTTATATGAGACTGAGGACAATGATATTTAGAGTATCAAGGGAATATCATATTGTAAATAAAAGGGTATGTATGATGTATGAATAAATAAATATATATATATAGTGTACATCATCCCTTCATAACTTTTAGCAGTCCAGTCGATGGAATGGCAAGAGTTTAAATAGCTGTGTGTTGTATTCACAGTGCCATTCTTACTCTAATTGTATGTTATGGGCTGTGCTCTCTTATGATGACTCAGTTCAACGTTTCAAACCACAGCTCTGAGAGTAGCCCAGAGGGTGAGGCTGATCAGGTAATCATATGGTTTATCAGGTAATTGGTGTTTCCTACAGTCTGAAATGAGTGCCTGGTAATCTCAAGTTCCTTAGTTTGTATGGTTATTGCCTCCCCCTAAGGGGCTTAAGGTTTGAGAGTTGTAACGAGAGAGTTTCCCTCCCTGTGTTGGGGGAATGTCTGCAGTGTCTTACCTACAGCACCTTTAACTCATCTAAAAGCATTCATAATATGCAATATTTGCTGTTGGATTTTTTTTTGTTGATTTTTTCATTTTACTGAACAAATTTAAAAAATTTGAATCAAAAGGTGATTCATAAGCTATGATTGAAAGTATAAGGGGTGCCGTCACAGAGGATGTGTAGAACGAGTCACCAGCCTCGTTCTACAAGCTGGTGACTGTACTCAGCAGTCACCAGCCTGTAGAACGCCCCCTGCATCCTGATGCAACAGCAGCCTGCATTCGTGTTGACACAGCAGATCAGAACCATTGGAACAGCATGGCAGCAGAATGAGCCACATTGAGTTGAGTTGTGGGAAATCATACGTGCAATTTATATTGTGTGTGAAATCTAAATTGTGAAATCTAAAATAAATAAATCAAATAAAACTGACCACTCAGTATTGGAGAGGAAGGAAGTGTGTGTGTGTGTGTGTGTGTGTGTGTGTGTGTGTGTGTGTGTGTGTGTGTGTGTGTGTGTGTGTGTGTGTGTGTGGCTCTTTGTGTGATTAAGGAAATGCATCAAGTAGTCTCTAAAGGACATCCTGCCATTTAGCATGTCTGGTCAGTAACACAAATGTACCCAAACGCAAACACACACACACACACACACACACACACACACACACACACACACACACACACACACACACACACACACAGACACACATACACACACTGACACACACACACACACACTGACACACACACACTGACACACACACACACACACAGACACACAGACACACACACACACACTGACACACACACACACACACACACAGACACACACACACACACACACACACACACGGAAAGGTTGTCTGTTTGTGTAATACGTAGATAGACACAATTATACTAATAAACATCATAATAATGATAATACTAAGAAGAGCAGAGAGCTGCCCTCTACACCAGTTTGATGAGGATTGGTTTAAGTTTACCTTGCCTTTTAGCATTAAGTTAATTTTGGACGATTTTGAGCCTCTGGCGGCCATGTTGTTTTGTCAATCAACTTCATTTTACTTGAGCAGTTGGAACTTTGGTCCCCAACAGCCACTAAGTTGGACCCGCTCAAATCAAACATTCCGTCTATGAACTGTGGTGATTTTAGTCACAGGCCACGCCCTTTTCGATGCCACGCCCTAATTGGAAATATGTTGAGTCTGTCTTGTTCAGAATTTGATTCTGAACAACTTTTGCATTGGACTTAAGAGTCCATTTTGATGTTGATATAAGCATTTAAGTCTTTACGCGTTTTAAACCACACCCTTTTTAGAAGTCAATGGCTCCTGGGCACTTTAGCTTTTTATCTACAGACATTGCTTTATGTCAAATTGTGGGCATTGGTCCAAAGATGATAAATGCTAAAGGATTTTTGTCCTAGTGCAAAAACCTAGGATCCTTAAGGAATTAAGGGTTTTTAACAAAGTTCGACATAGTCGTAAATCTATCCAAATAAAGTCATAGATTCTTGAAGCATATTTGTTCAGCATGAGGATATGCATGTATTGACAAAGTGTCATGACTCTAAGTCAAAGCGGTTATGAGATATGTTTGTTCAAAGTTTACAATTTTTAACTGTTGCTATAGCGCCACCTTTGGGCAAATCAGTGTAATATTTGCTCTCTGTTAATGTTGAGTCAGCCTCTACAGCTGTAGTAAGTTTCATAAAAAGCGTGCGAGCGGTTTAGGCTGTGTAAGTCAAACTTGGCGGAATAATAATAGTAATAATAATAATAATAAAAATAAAACTAACAATCACAATAGGCCTTCGAACTGCCTTCGAACTTTGTGCTTGGCACTCTAATGATAATACTAAGAGATGATTGGAAGAGCAGAGAGCTGCCTTCTTGCTGATGTGCAGTCTGCAAAATCTCTAATTAGATTTTAATGTCTCAAGTATGGGGTCAGAACAGTCTAATTTATAATGAATGCACAGAGAAGGATTCACAAATATATTTTGGGATTTATATATAAATGACTCTCTTCTCACAAATACATTTCAATGCACACACAAATGGATTTCGGTATGTACGAATGTAAAATAAATCCACAAACAAAAATAAGTTTCACTAGCACATTTCTGATCCACACACAAATATGTCTTGTTTTAAATAAATGTAAGATAAACCCTTCATAAATATATGAATTAAAAAGATATTTGCAATTTTCATCAAAAATGTATTTGGATGTTTATATACAAACTGTTAAACTTGAATTTACAAGACGCTTTCATTTGTGAACTTGTCTGCATTTATATGTGGATTTTTGAGACTCTCCTGACGTGACTGGATTCACAAATGCATTTTTTAAACAAGGAACTATCTGTAGCCAATCAGATGCCTCCCTTGTTTTCTATATATTTTACATTTATACATACCGATATCCATTTGTGTGTGCATTGAAATGTATTTGTGAGAAGAGAGTCATTTATATATGAATCACAAAATACATTTGTGAATCCTTCTCTGTGTATACCTTATTAATGAGACTGTTGACCCCATACTCAATAAACAGAATATAGAGACGAGATCAAAGGACACAATAGGCCTTATTTTGCTAGCGGTTATCTTGGCTCCCTCTTGGCAGCTCGGTGAGTAAAGCTTGGTGAGCAAAGTAGTCCAAAGCCTCGAGAATCCCTGACAACATACAATTGTGTTGCTGCCCAGATGTTCCTCTCAACAAGCACGTCAGTAGGGGTCAAGGGAAGGTTGTCCTTCCTCCCGGAGTGGAACTGCCAGAACTCACCATTCTAGGAGAGCTTCTCCTGTCGTCTTTGTGAAAAACAGAACTAAATGAAGAGGCTGTGAACTTCATGACCAGGTTCAAATGATGGATCTGTCTGTATGAATGTCCAAGGTGAACATTTAAGCATAATTATAAGTAGAGGTTAAGTAAAGATACATATCATGTATAACTGGTAGTTTTAGTTTTAAAGTAAGTGAACGACTTTAAAATTATAACGCATGCGTAATGTGTGTGTGATTCTGTCTGTGGGTGTGTGTGTTGTGTGTGTGTGTGTGTGCGTCCGTGCGTGCGTGCGTGCGTGTGTGTATATGCTTGCGTATGTGTGTGTGTGTGTGTGTGTGTTTTTGCGTGTGGGGGTTGTGGTGTGTAGGTTCCCCGTGTAGAGCTGACCCTCTCTGAGCTCCAGGAAATGGCCGTGAGACAACAGCTACAAGTAGAGGCTCAACAACAGAGGTTGGTTGCTAAGGTAACACAAACCAGGACGCCAGAAGTGCGTGTAGAAGCATGCTGAACATCGCTGTTGACTAAGTGTGTGTTTGTGTGTGTGTATATGAAGCCTATATGTTCATTTCCTTATATCTGTTTTCTTACTTAGCCCACACAATGCACAGACAAAAACAGTCAAGTAAAGTCTCACTATCAGTACACAAAACATACCAAAATCATTGCACACGCAGAACAGACACGAGCAAAATGTAGTCTTAGTCAACGGTGCCTTTCAGCGTTTACACCAGTAACACCGTTAAGAGGAAGGAGAATTTACCATTTCAAATTGTGTTTTATTTTTAAAAAAAAAGATTTGCGATTCGACTTTATTTCATAGATTTCATGAGACGTCAGAGACTTCAGAGAGCACAGCTTGGCATGGGAAACGTTAGGTCATGAACACTGAGCCCTTGGACCAAGGCTCTGATACCGCTGCATCTGTTTTATAAACCCCTTCCTTTGCACACATAGCAGGGTGGAAATGGGTTTGTATGAAAGAATGGGCAGCTGCTACAGTCAGCCGGTTGTCCGACCAACAAACAGGAAGGGCCTCTGAGTACTGTGAACACAAGGTGTTGTAAGGCAGCTGATACCGCAGAGGGCCTGGCGGTTTGGAACCAGGGAGAGAGATTCAGAGCATCCTGCCTCTCTTTCTATTTCGTTACTTTACTACCCTCTTTGATGTCTTTCTGTACTTTTTGAATACTTCTCTTTTGTTTTATTTGTTCTTTCTTTCTTTTTTTCCCTCAAAGAAGCACAAATGACCACAGGTGACCCTGATCTTAATTCCCATGCTTCATTGTACAGACACAGATATAGTTGCAAGCAACCATGAGAGGGTCCTACTGAATGAGTATGGAGGTGGCCTAATGAATACATGGTGGTAAACTTTATTTGATGTGATGCCATGTTTCACAGAATGATTGGTTGAGGTTGGTCTTGAACCACCGATGGTCATGAGTCTACACTATATGGACATGTTCACTACCAGGGGCAGATCCGATTATTTTGAGAAACAGAAATCTTCCGTACATGGTGAGCTTGGTCGGTATGGTAATATGTTATTGGTATGCCTTAAAAACTGGTTTTCCGGAAGTTTACATATCAAAGCAAACACAAACCATGTTTCTAGAGCATATTGTGTCAAATTCCACGTTTGCTAAATTCCGTATGTACCACTTTAAGGCCCAGCCTGCCTTAGAGGGAGGCCGTGATTCAGAAAGGCTACTTAAACAAATGCATCCAATTTCAATTTTCAGATATAGATATAGATAAATTTGGCATGGGTATATTGTTGAATCTTCTCTTAGAAGCCATATTTGACAAGCGAGCCTATGTGTTATAGCTGTTAAAACATCAGAGATATTAATAGATTTCACTTAAAAATGTATATCTCTGCCATCTTTGCTATGAATTTCACACCATAGAGTCCCACAGTCACCTGGTAAATGTGTGACGAGTTTCCATTTTTTACCACTTTCGGCACAAAGCAGTTTATATGTGGGTGTTTGGTCGAGTTGTAGCAATTGCATTAAGACTAAATGATCTGACCATATGGGTCAGACTCTGAAAGTTGTTCATCATGACGAATGGTGCATGTATAACAAGTTTTAAGCATATTGCACTTTCCTAGACAGTTTAGTATTTTTCACTTAAGAATGCGTATTATAGTGCCACCTATAGTTAATTATGGCCCATCCTTGATATCCCTAACTCACTTTACGAATTCTACAAGCCTGCCAATTTATACAACTTTTGAAAATGTTGTTTTTGAGATATGGCCAAATGTGCCAGGAAAAAAATAATTAATGTAGTTGCAAGCAACCATGACGGGGTCCTGCTGTATGACCGTATGACTGACCATATTACTGTATGACTGACAGTATGACCATATAACTGACCGTATTACTGTATGACCGACAGTATGACAGACAGTATGACCGTATGACCGACAGTATGACCGTATGACTGACCGTATTACTGTATGACCGACATTATGACCGACAGTATGACCGTATGACTGACCGTATTACTGTATGACCGACATTATGACCGTATGACTGACCGTATTACTGTATGACCGACAGTATGACCATTTGACTGACCGTATTACTGTATGACCGACAGTATGACAGACAGTATGACCGTATGACCGACAGTATGACCGTATGACTGACTGTATTACTGTATGACCGACAGTATGACCATATGACTGACCGTATTACTGTATGACTGACAGTATGACCATATGACTGACCGTATTACTGTATGACCGACAGTATGACCATATAACTGACCATATTACTGTATGACCGACAGTATGACCGACAGTATGACCGTATGACTGATCGTATTACTGCATGAACAACAGTATGACAGACAGTATGACCGTATGACCGAAAGTATGACAATATGACCGACAGTATGACAGTATGACAGTATGACCGACAGTATGACCGACAGTATGACAGTATGACCGACAGTATGACAGTATGACAGTATGACTGTATGACCGACATTATGACAGTATGACAGTATGACCGACAGTATGACCGACAGTATGAAAGTATGACCAACAGTATGACAGTATGACAGTATGACCAACAGTATGACTGACAGTATGACCGACAGTAAGACCGACAGTATGACAGTATGCCCGACAGTATGACATTATGACAGTATGACCGACAGTATGACAGTATGACAGTATGACAGTATGACCGACAGTATGACTGTATGACCGACAGTATGACAGTATGACAGTATGACAGTATGACCGACAGTATGACAGTATGACACTATGACACTATGACACTATGACACTATGACTGTATGACCGACAGTATGACAGTATGACAGTATGCCAGTATGACACTATGACACTATGACACTATGACTGTATGACCGACACTATGACAGTATGACAGTATGACCGACACTATGACAGTATGATAGTATGACAGTATGACACTATGACACTATGACAGTATGACAGTATGACCGACAGTATGACAGTATGAACGACACTATGACCGTATGACCCACAGTATGACCGTATGACCCACAGTATGACCCTAGTAAAAATATTTTGAGAAATAGAAGTCTTCCGTACATGGAGATATGGTGAGCTTGGTAAAATGGCATTGGTATGCCTTAAAAACTAAACAATCACCCACCATGTTTCTAAAGCATACTGTGTCAAAATCCACTGTCAAACGGATGTTTTTGAAATGACGTGTGAGCCGCTTTAGGGCCAGCCTGCATTGTAGAGAGGCCACCGTTCAGAAGGCAACTTCAAACAAATGCATACTTTATTTTTTTTATATCGACTTGAAAATTGGCATGGGTATAGTATGGAGTCTACCCTTTGTAGCTGACAGCCAAGCCTAGCTGTTTTTAAAATGTATATATCTTCCATCTTTAGCCTTACTGCTATGAATTTCACACCATATAGTCCCACATAGCACCCCTAGTTCGAGTTTACAGCTTTTACCACCTTTGGCACCAAAGCAGTTAATGTGCGGGTGTTCGGTCAAGTTGTAGCCATTGCATTACAGCTTTCCTCAGTCACTTTGGTACATTTCTCGAATCATCCTCGAAATTTGCAAAGCAGTAAGTGCATTTCTCAAAACAATTCGTACAAATAGCAAATCACCATGGATTACCTGCAAAAGCCAGTATCTTGCTCAGAATCATTAGTTTATCTCTCAAAAGTAAATATCTGTGTCAATAAACATGTCAGTGCCATCAGAATGACAAGTCCTTGTGTCATTGTGTACGGATAAGACAGTCAAATTTCTTAGTCATGTTGTCAATATAACAGTCTACTCTGGGGGGATGTTCTGATGTTAACTATGGCTAAAGTTTTGAAGACAATTATTGTAAATTCTAAGTTACACCTTAGTGTATGTGGGAGATTGATTGCAAGTGACTGGACAAGATTCACATTTATCCTTTTGCTGTTTGTACTGTAATTTGTCGAAAGACCATGTCATTGTGATACAGAAAGGAAAAGACAGCACTGCATAGCACAAAGAAAAAAACAAAATAGAAATGTGAACATAGGACAATGTCCTTAGGGAAAATTGTACATGCATTGCTGTAGGAATTACAGCAGTCTTCCTACACCTCCTGACGTTCCTGTCTCATTCTCAGGCAGCCTCACTCCTCTTCCTCTTCTTCTTCTCTCTGGCTGTTGACCCCGTCCAATTCCTTGTCCTTCCATTGTCAGACAATGTAACATTGTGTTGTGCTCCAGCTATATATATACTTGCCAGTTCATGGTTCAGGAGATGCACCTTTGAGCTATTTCAGTGAACTGGTTGATCATTGGTTGATCTAATGCTTCACATATTTCACTTCTTTAGAGAAAGTCAAGATTCACCTGGTAGCAATTTACCAATTCAGGACAGATTTAGAAAAAAAGTCTAATGGAAATGTATAGAAATATGCTTGACATATTATGACAACTTGTTGAACCATTTTGCATGTAAAGACTCATGCAATGAACAAAACACTGCCTAAATGTTGTGGGGATGGGACTATTCAATAGAGACCTGTTACGGGTGCTGCCTCCTTGTTCCTGGTGGGAGGAGACTGGGCGTTACCTTGCAGTGACTTATTGAAAAGGCCGGCCCTCCCAAGTATATAACCTGCCTACTTCTAAGATGGCTCTCTCTTTTTCTCTCAAACCCTCGACATGGCAGACGCTGGCTGGTCGCACTTTTTCTTTTGTTAAACCAGAACACTTTTGTTCAAATCCGTATGTATTATTGTTGATCTTGGATCTTTTATTTTATGGTGGGAGCGGTTGCCTTCTTTTCTGTTTTTGTGGCAACCCTCTCATTCTGTCCGATATATGGAAAAGAAATAAACCAAAACGTTTTCTTTCCAGAAAATCTGTTTCTTTGAGTTATTATGTTAGTTGTTCACACGATTTTAATGTGGGCTCGTAACAAGACCCATTACAATACATTTTGATCAACATGACATAAGCCATTGATAATGTAGGAAAGAGCAGAGAATTGTAGATAATCATTTGCATGGATGTAACAAAGCATTTGCAACTTGTTCAAAGTAATGAGAAACTGCTTTTTCGATGTGCACAAGTGAGAAATTGATGTGAAGAATGAACAGGTAGTTTTGAGAATTTCAATTCTGATCTGAGAAATGTACCAAAGCATGTATGCATGGTAAGCATGGTGCATGTATAACACGTTTCATACATATTGCACTTTATTAGCGGAAATGGCAGCCTGTTTGGTATGTTGCACTTCAAAGGCTTGTTATAGCATCACCTTTAGTTCATTCTGGCCCATCCTTGTTATCCCTAACTCAATTCACAAGTTCTACAAGCCTGTCCATTTTTACAACTTTTGACCATGTCGTTTTTGAGATATGGACGATTTTGTCAGGAACAAAATAAATAAATATAGTTGCAAGGAACCATGACGGAGTCCTACTCTATGTCCGGCAGTACGATAGTGTGACCAACAGTGTGACCGTATGACCCACGGTATGACAGTGTGACAGTATGACAGTATGACCGTATGACCAACAGTGTGACAGTATGACCGTATGACCAACAATATGACAGTATGACAGTGTGACCGACAGTATGACAGTATGACAGTGTGACCGTATGACCCACAGTATGACAGTATGACCGACAGTATGACAGTATGACAGTATGACCGTATGACCAACAGTGTGACAGTATGACCGTATGACCAACAATATGACAGTATGACCGACAGTATGACAGTATGACAGTGTGACCATATGACCCACAGTATGACAGTATGACAGTATGACCGACAGTATGACAGTATGACAGTATGACTGACAGTATGACAGTATGACCGACAGTATGACAGTATGACCAACAGTATGACAGTATGGCGACAGTATGACGGTATGACAGTATGACAGTATGACCGTATGACCCACAGTATGACAGTATGACCCACAGTATGACAGTATGACAGTATGACTGTATGACCGACAGTATGACAGTATGACCCATAATATGACAGTATGACAGTATGACAGTATGACAGTATGACTGTATGACCCACAGTATGACCGTATAACCGACAGTATGACGGTATGACCGTATGACAGTATGACAGTATGACAGTATTACAGAGAGTATGACCGTATGACCGTATGACCGACAGTATGACCGTTTGACCGTCAGTATGACGGTATGGCCGACAGTATGACCGTTTGACCGTCAGTATGACCGTAGACTGCCAAGGGCAGATTAGAGTATATTTTGAGAAATAGAAGTCATCCGTACGTAGAGGTATGGTGAGCTTGGTCGGTATGGTAATATGGCATTGGTATGCCTTAAAAACTGGTTTACCGGATGTTAATATCAAAACAATCACCAACCATGTTTCTAAAGCATACTCTGTCAAAATCCACTGTTAAACCGAAGCAAAATGACGTGCGTACCGCTTTAAGGCCCAGCCTGCATTCAGAAGGGAGAACTTCAAACAAATGTTTTGTGGTTGTTTTTTCAGATATAGTCTGCAACGGGTATACTATTGAATCTCCTGTCAATAGCCATATTAAAACAGCTGAGCCTACAGTTTTTGGATGCAATGTTAGAGCTGTTCTAACCTGTTGTAGAGCTGTTTACGTATGCATGTATTTCACTTTAAAATGTATATCTCGGCCGTCTTTCGCCTTATTGCTATGAATTTTACACAATATAGTCATATGGTACATGTGTGCTGAGTTTGCAACTTTTACCATCCCGGCACCAAATCTTTTGGAGTGTGGGTGTTTGATTCCTACGTTTTTCGTAAGACCTCTAATAATAATACAATTACAATAGGGTTCCTACGGTTTCGTAGGACCCCTTATAATTACCTCTTAATGTTGTTCTGTTCACCTGTAGGACCTCTAATAATAAAACAAACGATTACAATAGGGTTCCTACTTTTCTTAGGACCCCTAATTATTACGTCTTAGCGTTTTGTTCACCTGCATGTCTTCTGTGTGTTTGGTTTTAACCTTAACTCTCAGTTAATATGACTCATAGAGTAGAACATGCATTAGAGTTAAAATCATGCATGGAGATGTGGGCATAGTAACTTGTAAAAGTATGTAGTTACCAGTTATTATTAACTGGTAACGTTCATGTAGTAGAAGTTAACCCAGAGTCAATTAAACTGTTGCATGTTTTCTCTTGAATGTTTCTAACGTCCTCTGCCTCCCAGGAACAGAGACTCAGGTATCTTCAGCAGCGAGGCAGGCCGAGCCAAGCACAGACTCAGGTGAGCTCAACCAGATATTCATCCACAAGCCTCCCTCAGCTCCCTGTCTTCTGCGGTCTGTAGTCTCTCTCTGCTCAGGCCTCCGGCTTAGTGGAGAAACAAACAACGGGGGTAAGAACCACTGGCTGATTACCTCACTCTCTTAAACAGATATCTGCTCAGGGAAGAGGTGCCAATTCCAGAAATGCAAACACTGACATTTGATAAAATAAGACAAATTAGTAAAAATAAGTGTCAAAAACAAGTTTGAATGAACTTGATGTGTCTTAAGGACCCCACCCCACCCTTGTTTCCAGGCAGAGGCAGAGCAGCTGCGGTGGCTGACGGAGCGGGTGGACTGCCAGGAGGCCAAGCTGAAGGCCGTCCGGCTGCTCAGAGGCCAGATGGACTACAGCCGGCTGATCAACGGGAGCCTCTGTGAGCACAGACACGTGCACACACACAAACACACACACAAGCACGCACGCAAGCGTGCATACACACACACACACACACACACCCACACCACACGCACGTAGGATGCAATCACACACACACATACACATCCACACACAGACACACACACACGTGCACTTTTACAAATGTACACACGCACGCAAGCACTCACCCATGCACTCTCTAACACAGACACACGCACACACACACACACAGCTGCATGTAGCTTTCAAACCTTTCGTTTCCGTCCAACCATACGTTATATTTTTGTAAAATATTTGAAGGAAGCGATGGCTGTTGTGATTTTCTGGCATCTCACTCGCGGTATGTGGCTCATGAGGTAGAGCGGGTTGACTGTCAACTGGAAGGTTGCTAGTTCAATCCCCGGCTCCTCTTAGCTGTAGAGGTGTTCCTGAGCAAGGCACCTCACCCTAATGGTTCCCGACGAGCTGGCTGTCGCCATGGGGACCCTGCAGTCGGTGTGTGAATGGGTGTTGCTAATCGATATTGTAGAGTGCTTTGAGTGGCCACTAAATAAGCACTATATGAATGCAGTCTAATACCATTAACTCTCTCTCTGTCTCTCTGTAGTTGCAGAGATAGATCATGTCAGCAGCCTGTTCCAGGAGAAGCAGGCAGAGTTGCAGTCGGCCGTTGTGAGAGTGGACCAGGTAGTCTAAATGTTTAGGATTAATGTCCAAATATCTGGATTGTCCCCTCCCACTACTGCCACTTTGTTAAACCTGCACTATCTACGTTCCCTTTAGCGGCCTCTACTGGCTTAGGATGTAGCTACAATGATAACTATATCCTTTTTTACACCACAATAGTTTTTTACACCACAATAGTTTTTTACACCACAATTTTTACAGCCCATGCCAGTAACCGGTGGGGGTCAAAGTTGACCACAAACAACCGTTTATGGAATGAAGCCGTGGATAGGAGGGTTTTACCTTGTAAAACGTTGTAGCTCTGAAATCTTTTAATGGGGTAAATAGCTGCAAACAAATGAATAATAGTGTTTACCTGGTTTTCAAATAAAAAATAATTAAGATATACATAGGTCTTTGAAATAACGCTTTTATATTTTGTATTCCCATTTTATTGTTTGATTTGTCTCAGTTGACCCAGCAGTTGGAAGATCTCAGAAGAGGGCGTCTTCAACTGCAACCCACCATGCCACAGCAAGGACCGCCCCCCAGCTCACAGGCCCCTCCCATTGGCTCAGACAGAAGGCCCTCTTCCAAGGAGGGGCCACTCACATCCGGCCCTGCTGCTCTGGAACTCCGGAGACTGTACCAGGAGCTGCAGGTGAACGCTCTCTGGGACCTCAACTATTCATTTAACCACAATAACAATTTATATTAAATAATAGTATAATCATAATATATTATTATTATATATATATACATATATATTAGGGCTGGGCAAGTTAACGCGTTAATTACGCATTAACTTGTTTTTACGCGATTAATACAACACACAAACAATTTATTGATTTTTTACTTTGATATTGTTTTTTCCCACAGAATGTCAACATTCATATCAGAAATCATTTTTGTTTCTAGTTCCACTTACTTTACATTAAATTACACTTGCAGTAAGTGACAGCCTGATTACAATTCCCAAATCTGTGGCGCTACTTATTTGAATTTAACTACACATGTGGTGACTGTTGGTTTACAATCGTACTAACTAACTGCCTTTTTACAATGCCCAAAGATCACTTGGCCTAGTTTTTGCTAATTAAGTACATTTGGTATGAATGATAATTTGTAATTCCATTTGATAATCTCATGTAACTTCAATTGGAGTGGATTCACAATAAAATATTAAAAGTGTGATTAATCGCGAGTTAACTCACCATACTATGCCATTAATCGCGATTAAACTTTTAATCGTTGCCCAGCCCTAATATATATATATATATATAATCAATCAATCAAAATTATAACAATGCTATCTAATCCATGACATAGGTCTGCGAAAATATGACTTCTCAGAAAAAAGTGTTGTTGTGGCTCAACTTGCCCCAGCGTAGTACGACATATATTTTTACGTATGGATAAATTTGCTCTGACATAGCAGTCATTATACATGATACGTACTTTGACAAGCAAAAAAAAGTTTATTGGGAAAAACTCTTCCATGTGCTTCTCTACATCACAGCAAGATATAAATGATGGGTGCTTCCAGAATTCAGGGTCAAATTACAACAAATGTGTACAGTTGCCTAAACACGGGGGTGGGGTCAACTTACCCACTGGCTCATCTTACCCTACTCTCCCCTATATTTATTAGTGCTGTCAAAATTAACGCCTTAATCTTTGCATTAATCTTGAAAGATTTAATGAGTAAACATTATTACGCAACTCTTCCGTTGACTTTTGTGGCGAGGTGTGCCGCAAAAAAGTTTATTGATTGATCTTTGGAGAAAACAATACTAATCTGCACAGTTAGCAAAGCCAAAAGTTATTTACACAGACCTTATTCGTCTTTGAAATATCAACTCATAGCAAAACACAGAAACCACCTGGCTGCATCGATCAAAAGGGGTATGGTCGGAGAATCATTCAGATCAGGAGACGCCTTATGATCCAACCTTATGATAAACACGGACCAAAGGAAGAACAGGATGAAACAGTAGAATTTAAAGAGCCGGTTAACCCACTGTTTGGCTCTTTAAAGAGCCGATTAGCCCACTGTTTGGCTCTTTAAAGAGCCGGTTAACCCACTGTTTGAGTCTTTAAAGAGCCGGTTAACCCACTGTTTATCTCTTTAAAGAGCCGATTAACCCACTGTTTGGCTCTTTAAAGAGCCGATTAACCCACTTTTTGGCTCTTTAAAGAGGCGATTAGCCCACTGTTTGGCTCTTTAAAGAGCTGATTAGCCCACTCTTTCAGATGGCTCTTTAAAGAGCCGGTTATACTACAGGTGTCAGGGAAGCTTAAGCCTCTCTCGGACGCGGTCATTAAATAAACTGCTGTTCAGACGGAGCTTCACCATCCATACACACGGTAACGTTACACTATAAGGGTCCGAAAAGATGAACATCCTCTCGGATGCTGCAGTATGCCGCTGGCCAGACAGAGCTCCACACGCGTCATCACACACTAACAGACAGCTCAACACGCTACCAGACAGAGCTCAACACGCTACCAGACAGAGCTCAACACGCTACCAGACCGAGCTCAACACGCTACCAGACAGAGCTCCACACGCGTCATCACACGCTACCAGACAGAGCTCAACACGCTACCAGACAGAGCTCAACACGCGTCATCACATGCTACCAGACAGAGCTCAACACGCTACCAGACGGAGCTCAACACGCTACCAGACAGAGCTCAACACGCTACCAGATAGAGCTCAACACGCTACTAGACAGAGCTCCACACATGCCATCACACGCTACCAGACAGAGCTCAACACGCTACCAGACACAGCTCAACACGCTACCAGACAGAGCTCAACACGCTACCAGACAGAGCTCAACACGCTACCAGACAGAGCTCAACACGCTACCAGACAGAGCTCAACACGCTACCAGACAGCTCAACACGCTACCAGACAGAGCTCAACACGCTACCAGACAGCTCAACAGGCTACCAGAAAGAGCTCAACACGCTACCAGACAGAGCTCAACAAGCTACCAGACAGCT